>NC_084663.1:7600301-7903331 GCF_028389875.1 Rhea pennata
AGAAATGAAGAAGAGATTTTCTTTAAGAAAACTGATGGTGACATTCATCTTTGTATTAAAATTAATGGCATTTAACAGGGATTGTGTCTTTGGAAGGAATTTTTTTTATAGCTATATCTATCATTTCCCTGAACTTTATAGAATGTTTTTATACAGCTGTTTTGCATTTGGCTTTAAGTTTTAATGTTTTCTGTTCATTAAATCACAGAATAATAAAAACTAAATGATCAAGATTTCTAAAGCACTACAGGAACTGTCCTAATGTGCAATGTTATAATTTAATAAGCAGCTCAATTGACTATTAAAATCCACATTATGATCAGAACTGTAATTCCAAATATGAGGTCTTCTGAAAGCTTAATTTACTGTGGTGGGAAGTGGCAGCTGTTGCAGCTCAGCAAAATTAGTTTTTTAACTTACATGTCAGGGAAAACAGATGTAGATGAGACAATAAGAACAGCAACAAAAATCCACTACCAACACACAGGTTCATTTCTCATCACCATGAGATTCAAGAAGGGCTTCTGCAGGTACGTTAGCAACAGCTGGGAGACAAAGGAAAACTTGGACCTAAGAGAGAACAAAGCAGGGGGATCTAACAATGAGAAAGGTCAAGGACTCGATGTTTTTCCTGCCTTGGTCTTTGCTGGTTTGGCCTGTTCACAAGCCTCCCAGGTTCCTGAGCCTAGCAGCAGAGTCTGGGGTATGAAGCATTACTCACAGTAAAGATGACTGAGTAAGAGATCACTGGATATTCCTGGATCCATGGGACCAACTTGGATGCATCTGTAGGAACCAATATGATTGCAAAGCTGTTCTCTATCCTGGCAAAGGTTCACATTGCCTGAAAAAAGGCAAACATCACACTCATCTTCACGAAGGATCTAGGGAATCACAAGCTAGTCAGCCAGATCTCAATCTCTGGGAAGGTTACAGAGTAAAACCTCCTGAATTTGTCAGGTCCATGTAATTTTTTTATGGGAAGAGCTAGCACAGATTTACCAAGGGCAAATTGTGCCTGACCAATATCCTTGCCTTCTCTGATGGAGTGACTGGTTTTGTGGATCAGCAGAGAGCAATGCAGATGTTATTTACCTTCATCTTAGGAAGGCTTTTGACCTTAATATCCTTGTAGCCAAGTTTATGAGATGGGTTGGGACAGGCAGACTATAGTACGGGTAGATAACTGCCTGAACTGCTGGGTTCAGAGTTGTGATCAGCAGTACTAAAGTCCAGCTAATTACTAGTAGCATCTCTCAGGAAATCAAAAGTGGAGCTGATACTGTTTGATGTCTTCATCAGTGACCTGGACAATGGGTCAGAATGAACTCTCAGGAAGTCAGCAGATGACCAAGAAGCACTCAGTACTGCTGGAGGGCAGGGCTGCCACTCAGGGCTTCAACAGGTTGAAGATACGGGTTGGCAGGAAACCCATGAAGTTCAGCAAAGGCAGAGTGCTGTACCTGGCTTGGACTAACACCATGCAGCAGGACAGGTTTGGCCCTGACTGGCTAGGGGTAACAGCTTTGCACAAAGAACACAAGGGACAAGTTAAACATGAGCCAGCAGTGTGCCCTCGCAGTGAAGGTCAGCTGCATGCTGGGCTCTGTTAGTAAGAGTACAGCCAGCAGGTTAAGGGAAGTGATTCTTCTTCTTCTGTCTAGCATTTGCAAGGCCATATCTGGACAACATGCCCAGTTCTGGGCTCCTCTGAATACGAGATATTGATCTAGATACTAGAGAGAGTTCAGTGGAGTGCCACCAAGATGAACAAGCTGACACACATGATGCATGAGGAAAGGCTAAGAAGCTCTTCTCAGCTTGGAGAAGAGAAGACTCCAGGGGGATCTCATCGCTATCCGCAACTACCTAATGGGAGGATATGGGAGAAAGCAGAACCAAACTCTTCTTGGAGGTTTACAGCAAACCTATGAGAGACAATAGGCACAAACTGCAAGGAAGGAAAATCCTATCGGATAAAAGGAGAGAATTCTTCAAGGTGGGTTGGTCAAACACTGGAACAGGGCTCCAGAGAGACTGTGAAATCTTTATCCATGGAGATACTCGAAGCCAGTTGGATGTAGCTGTGAGCAACCTAGTATGACTTCAAGGGAGGACTTGCTTTGGACCAGAAGACCACTAAAGATCCCTTCTAATCTGAATTATTCTACAATCCTAAGAGTTCAGTCATAGGGGCAGGGACATACCTTGAATGATCTATTACAACAGGAATGTATTTCTGAACACAGATATATTTTACCTTAGAAGTATCAGGACCATTTTTTGTTGCTGTTTTCCCATTGTGAAGGATGGAGATGTGAGGCAACAGCTTTCTCATGCCTTAAAAAAAAGAAAAATGTAGCAGAACATGCATCAGTATTGCAAGCAGAAGTACAAAACAGCACCTGTCAGAGTATTAGTACTAGCTTAAATTTATCTTCAGTAACAAAAGGAAAGACACAGTAACATAGCCCCGAAGTGGAGCAAACAACCAGGTGCGTACATAGAATCAGCCTGGAGCAGCAAAGTCTGTGCTGAAGTCTAAACTGCTTCTACTGGATCCAGATAAAACCTATCAAAGCTAGTTTAAACACACTTTGAGGATCTCCAAGACAAATGGCTGTGATGCAACTATTCATTTAAGAGAGAGATTGCCACCAAGTTGAACACCTGGGAGCTGCTGCCTTCCACAAAAGGAAAATCCTGTCTTCTAGATCCTGGCACCCATTGAACATGCTTTGGGCAAATCCTACTGCTTACTGAGGCACTGCAGCGTGGCATCTCTCAAGCACAAGAAACAGGGCACTGCCCCTCAAATCCTGAGCTGTTAGTACCTACCCTTTCCTAAGGATAGATGCCTTCAGAAGCACCAGCAACAGCTGGCTCCATCATGGCCACTCCAAGCACTAAGGACATAGGAGGCTGTAAAACTCTCCTTCTGCATAGCTGGGTCTTACAAGACCAGTTGATCTCAGTATTTACTGAGCTCTAGAAGTTCCCTTCACAGAGGTACTGCTGCAACTGAGTTCCTATAGCTCCCCCAAAAGGTCCCCTTCTCCCTCTCTCCCCACTCAGTCTTCTAAAAGTTGAAGAACATCCATCTGTAGACTAAGGGAATATTTATTGCCTTCCCTCACCTCAAGTGCTGGCCACAGAGGTTGCAGACATATTTTTTGGTCAGAATGCAGGTGTTCCCGCAGACAGTCACTCCTCCCAGCTGTTTGCCAGACACTCAGTGAAAAAAGTCAGTAAAACAGTAATTATTGGCCACTGTGTCTATCTGTTTCCACTCAATTGCTCGAGTTTGCTGCACAATGCTACTAGTTCCCTTCAGCAAAAAAGGATAAGAATTCCAGAATTATTTACCAAAACACAAAATCAAAATAATACCTGAAAAAATAGACAAAACTATTCAGACTTATGTATCATCATAGATAATTTTAAAGATCAATATTTTTCCCTTAGTGCAAAGGAGCGGAAAAGTAGAATGCTGAGGAAACCAAAATATTGAAGGGAGATTGATGTTTGGTTTCAGAGAATACAAACTACTTATCAAATTTATTGCTTAGGCTTTTGAGTATTCCCACTATAAAAGATTTTTCTCCTTGATCTCCACTCCTCTCATAATCTGACAAAATTTACAAGTAGTCTTTGCACAGAAATAATGTTAAACCATATAGTGGAAATGGTATCTGCATATGCAAATGAAAGTACATTCCATTTATGTAAGTGATTGGACATAGCTGATCAAAAAAGCCATGGGAAATAAGGGTATATGAGTATTTTTATGTCAGTCTCTCAAAAAAGTCAATTCAAAAGGAGCAGACTTTAAGATGTTTTAGTATCTGCTGATTGCTTAAGGCTGCATGACTGTACTTGCTAGCCTCTGAGCACAGTACTAGAAATCCTTCCGTAGCTTATATTTCAGCCACAATCTTTTATTTAGCAAAACAAATCATAAAACTTCTTTCACAAATCATTGCAATTAACTGATTTGGTGATGGTAACAGAGCACTTGACAACTAAATCACCACCCACATTGAATTCAGTGGTACATTTCGAAATAAATATCCCTATCAACTCTCACTAAGGGCAACACTGCAGTTTCACCTTGCAGAGTCAGGAAGTAACCTAGGAATGTAAATTCCAGCCATCAGAAAACAACTGTGTGGCTTTGGCCAGCATTTCAACTGAAAAGGGTTTTGCCAGGAGCTGGATTCAGCAGCTGCAAAGGAAAATTTTCTCTGAAAATCAGACAAAAAAAAAGGGGAGAGGGGGTGTCTTGTCATGAAAGGTTTTAATGACATTACAACTTGATTGTTGTAAATTTTCACTCACCTTATTCATTCAACTACCTTCCTCCACACATCCCCATCCTTAAAGATAAACATGGCTTAAATGTTAGAAGACCTAGCAAATAAGAAGTGTTGGTTTCACAACCAGCTGAAGAACTAATCAGCATAACAAGTTAAAAAAAAAAAAAAAAAAAAAAGAACAGCATGTACAAAATGGTACATTTACATTTTCCTGCTAAGTATCAGCTTCTTAGAACCAGCTGAAAATAAGACATATCTATCTTTGTAACAAGTGCTTTCACACAACAGTATCCAACTGCTTTGTGTACATTTAATCTAGTGAGGGTTTTTAATCTAATTAGATTATCTACATAGTGACAATCTTGTCCATGACCATAAAGAAAAAACAAAACAAAAGCAAGCTCAAGTTTTGTATCAGAATACAATCAATACAATGATTTCATATCAGAATACAGAGCAAATTTCACAAAAAACATCAGCAAAAAGAAAAAAATTAGGTCAGTATTTTTCAGACAGACAACTGCATTTGAATGCTTTGTTTTGGGGCTCAGAACTGCTGCAAAAATTGCTAACAATGATTTTTATTCTTTTTTTGAAGCAAAGTCAAGAACTCAGTCTCTGCTTTGAGGTTTTGTTGCAAAACAACAACTCAGACAATGGCATACATTCTTCTAGGAAAATGATGATGACGTTTTAAGCTACTCATGGAAGAAAGATTCTAGCTTTCCAAAATGTGTCTGTAGAGAACAGAGTGGAAAAAAAGATGATCCAAGTATTACCAGAAATTTCAAAATTACCAGAGACTGGAAATTTTAGCCTTGCATGATGCACAAGACAGGTTCCTCTCTAGTGACTCATTTATTCATACAGAAGCCCTTATTGTTGCTGGTAGCAGTAATGATTAGCAGAAATTTTCTTCTCTTCTTCGGTCTGAATTTCAAAGAGTTAATATCACAGTATCTGTGAAACACATTTTTAAAGAGTCAGTTCAGAGAAACACAGTAAATTCCATTCAGCAGGAGAACTGCATGGTATGTCTCGACCCCTGTGGGTTTGCAGAGCAGAGATAGGCAAAACAGAGTTAGCAGTGAATGTGCTGCAGTTGGGCAGCTTAACATACCACAGGGGAAAAGATGGATTTCACTATTTGTTCCATTTACACAGCCGGCCACGAACCCTTCCCTAAGTTATAGCAGGCATGGTCTTCTGACTTACAGAGGAAACAATTCAAAACCATCAAATACTTCGTACTGATAGGTAAAATAAACAAAATAAAGTGGACAATATACTTGGAGATAACCTACTTGCCCAGAACTTTGGCGTGCAGCCAGAGATATTCTGGATAACCACTGGACATCACAGCTTGCAGAACTGAACAAAAGAATAGCAACTAGCAATAGTACAACAACAACAAAAAAAGAAAGAAAGTGAAAGGAAAAAAAAAAAAAAGCATGGAAGATTTCTTCTCTTTCCAGTCTGTAATTCAGATAGGAAACAAAAAAGTTCATGTTCATGCACTTATACAAGAGCAATAAAAAAAATTAAATATTTATTTTGAATAACAGGCTCAAGTTCAAGCTGCAATGTTGGCAATGTAGATTTTAAACACAGATCACAAAAGCGTGCACAAAAAATGTATTTGAGCAAAGAACAAAATAATACTAAGAATTATACTAAGCAGCTGCTGATTTTAAAGAAAAAAAAGGCTTGTAATCACTATACAAAATATAAAATGTATTAAACACTACCATCCACAGAACAGGTTTATTTTAGTTTGATTATATTTAAAAATTATTTGTGTAGTTATTTATATAGTGAATTGTAAATGAATATTATACAGTAACCTCCTTTTGGTCTGCAAAACCTTTGTTGCACTATAGCACATCCAATCACATTGCAAAAAATTATTATTTTTCCCTACTATCAATAAAGAAAACAATCATTGATAATACAGTAAATATTGTCAGGTCTACAAATAATGAAATTAAAAAATGACTCCTCCGACTCTGAAGCGCTTTCCATGCAAAGTCAGCACTTGCTTCTTTAAACAGAGTGCACTACCAAGCAGTGTCAGGGTCGTAGATGCTCTTGGTAAGACTAAACCTTACAAAAATCAAAGATTGAATGCAACCATGCAACCCTCTTACTACTGGGTATACCCACTGTGTTGCTTATCAATTTATTGCCTTTCTGGAATATCATTCAAGGCATCAAAATTAGACTTATGATAAATATACATATAATGAAAGGACACAAACTGCTATTTGACACTACTACTGGTAATGTCTGTGCTACGTGAAAGCACCTTTAAAAAGAGCCTATGCGGCAAGAGATAAGTGTCTAAAGATTCAAAATGAATCAACAGTATTGGATAACAATATAATTCTCAACTCAGAAGCTGCCTCAAGATTAGGTGCATCTTCAGTTAATGTAACAGGAAAAAAAGGCAATGGATTTTATTTTATTAATTGTATCCACTCATAAACTGACCTAAGGCCACCAGATGTGCAGACACAACAAGTTTTCTTTTCTTTTTTTTTACAGTTCTTTAAATTGTAGGATGATAAAGGAATAGATCTATTTAAAAACAAACAGCTATTTCATCTATATTAAGAGGTGGCACCAGGCGTTGGGTTCACGTTCTGAGTGGCCACCTGTGGTGCAACTTCAATGATTCGTGGTTTGTCTATAATTCTGGCCGTGCGGTTGCCCTTCTCTACAATGCCAATAATCCATGCTTGGTGACCTTCACCATATTTTGGAGACTTGATCTCAGCACAAAAGCGTGCTGCCTGTTCTCGTGGTAAACAGATGAGGAGGCCTCCTGCAAAGAAAAAACAGAGCATTAAATGTCTGATTACAAAGCATTTCTACCTTGGTCTGCCAAATCCCTATTTAGACAAGTACTTGATGACTTCAGTGAATTCTGACAGACTGCAGGACTCCAGGAGAAGACATGGTGAAAGTCTGTGAGCTCTCACTTTACAGAAAGAAGTTTGTTCCTGAATTCAGCATTGGTGCATATGTAAATGAAGCCAAATACGCACAAAAGACGTTGGCAAAATGACACTGTACTGATGCCAACAGATGACAAACAACACTGGCATTGTAAACTTCTTGTAGAGGCACTTTGCAATCCTCTGCTAGGAGTATACACACAGAAACATTTTCAATCAAGGTCATCTTCAGGTACCTATAACCACATATTGGTAACTGCTGATTCTGCAAGTAATCCCATTGATTGCTATGAAATCATTCATTAAGCAGGGACTGTTAGAAGTCAGAAAATTAAATACATGCTTGATCCTGCGCTCCCTGTGACAGCCAGGACCCATTTGCTAATAGGGATTTTCTAAGCTACTGCCTTTCCCAGAAGGCCTTTTTTCTCACAGAGAAAACTGCAAAAATACTTCATCTACTAATGCATGCTCTTCTGGAGCAGCACAATAACCAGTTTGCAAGGCTGCCATTCACTTATTAAACCAACAAACACTTCCATTCTAAGGATCCCAAAGCACTGAATAAGATGACTTTACAAGTGAAGTACTAAGATGAGTTTCATCACCCACTCTGGCACAAACTTCCAGGAGGCTCTGGACAAATCATTAAGTATTTTGCTATCCTCCCCTCTATTACTAAAATTTAAGAGTTGTTCTATATTTCCTACCTTTTTTAGATTTATGCTGTGTGGCCTATGAAACACTGCACCACAGAACAATAAATTAATCTGCAGATGCCTAGTTAAGCCTCAAATATTACATGCAAACAGTTTTTACAGCTCTTGCCTGTACACTGCTGTATTCCAATAGAGAGCAGCCTCTTTCAACTTTCAATTTATCCAAACAGGAATTAGACACATGCTGAGGCTGGCCTACTCTTAAAAGGAGAATGATAATACTGGAGTACCCACAAGTTGTTTGACCCAAAGTCTTCCTGCCTCAGTGAAGGGCAGCAAACCAGCATCCCAGCCTCCGCTGCTTGGAAACGGGGCCATCAGATCCGAACCAAACTTGGAAGCCAAGCGCCATCTACTGAGCCAGCTGCCCTGCTCAGCTCATGGCTCACGCATCCCTGCACCTTAGTGGCGTTCAGACAACTCCCAAGCACGCTGGATACCTCTACATGGAAACTGCTTTTCCAAGCAAACAAGAGAAGTGGTGACTACGGATGCTTTTAATTTAAGGCTATGAGAAGAAGTAGCTATTGAACATTAAGTTGGAGAGAAATATTTGACTATGAAAATTGTTTTTTAGGTTTTGTATGGAGTAAATGAGTGTGCTATCCATAAAAATGGCTAGCTATGACAGACATACCAGAACATAAGAACTTCCAGGTATCTCCATCAAGAACAAGAAACACAATGTTTTAAGCTCTTCCAGATGTAATTCCTTTGCAGTTCATTTGCCTGTTAAGTACCATTCTCATGGAAGGCTCTAAATCAAATTGAAGAATATTTCATGTCACAGTGCCAATGAGCCAGGAAAGAAGTTTAAGTGATAGTGCAGAGAATTTACTAACAGTCAGAAGGGAGGAGTTGAAGTATTGCAGAGAAAATAAGCAGGAAGAGCAAGATAACAACTTTCACTCATTATCTTTTCTCCACACAAATTCTACAGTTTTTATCAGTTATACGCACAGTATTACGTTCTTTGTCGAGATCAGAAAAGTATGCCAAAATGCAAGTTTCTAATCAAAAAAACATTTCCCACTTGACTGCTACATCCCACAGTTTGATCAGGAGCTCTTAATAAAGGCTGTGGGCTACTCTTGATCAGTTATAGGATTCCTATCTGCAAGGACTGTAATTACTTCTCTGGTAGGTTGACTGGTCTGTTTAACCCTTTGGGTAAGTCCTAAGATTTTTCCCACTATGCTTCTAGCATTCCTAGCTGCTCTGAGCAATTTTTGTCCCATGGATAACCACAAGAAGCCTTCACCTGTGCAAGGTTAGAACGACCAGGAATCTGACTTGCTGCAATGTGCTATTCCTACGGAAAACAAAGCAGCAGTGCCACTCTGCACTGAAGCAAGCAGCATTCCCTGTGTATCTCGTGCTAGCAGCAGGTACCAGTGACGTTATACCAGGTGTACTGGTAGCAGTAACGGTATACCATTAGCCACCACTGAAGACAAAACAAATGGGCCACAGACTGCATGAACAAATGGCCTTGGCAACTTGAGAATTCATTGCGTGCTTCCCATTTTTTGTATTGAAAGGAAGCAGATACTGCCATCTGTCCTGGCTTACATCTCTAAAATTTATTTTTTTTTTAAAGAGATTTTGACCATACCCATTTTTAACTGTTGTACTGCAAGCAGAAAACTGAACACAGAACTGAACTACAAAAGCACAAACTAGACCAGACAAAGCTTTCCAAATAAGTGGAGAAACGCAAATAGTTCCATGAATGAAAACTAAGTGTCCCTGCTTCTGCTAATGCCTCTATCATAGGGACTAATAAAAAAAAATGAGATCGTTTGCCTTTCCTCTCCTCAGGCACCAACGCAGTCCTCCTATCCTATCCATCTGCCTATTTTCATAAAATTTACAGAAACATTGCATCTTTGAAATTCTTCTCCTACACTAAAAAGGTTTGTTGACATCCGTCAACAGCTTCAGAAGTTGTTAAAAGAGGACTGAAAAAAATGCACATGCATAAGTATCCCATACAGAGTGATACTGCAACTTATTTCTGCAAGTAGCCAGTCTAATAAACACAATTAAAGTGACTGAAAACATCCTCCCGACTGCAACTTTAACCATTAGCAAAAGTTACCTATAAGATAGCACAAAATCATGTAAAATTGATTTTTAGTAAAACTAACATTAAGCAACTATGTCTGCAGGATGAAACAGATGACATAAGAGATCTTTCCAACACTGACTTTTGCCAACAGGTGCCCAGCAAATGCACATCAGAAAAAACAAGTCTTAAATCCATTCAAATCCTTTTCCAGCAAGTTTCTCATTGTCTGCCCACTCTGCTGCAAAACATCTGTTCATAAATGAAGAAGCTGCAAACATAACATTTCTGGAAGTTTAAGACAACACAATAAAGGTATATCTATAAGATAAGAACAGCCCTGATGAGTTACCCTAAAAGGCACCCTCACAACTGGATCTACAGCTGCAGCAATGCACATGCTTGTCTCCATACCAACCAACCTTGGGACACAAAGTGTGCAAACAGCATGGGTCTGAATGCTGTACAGTCATCTCAGCACACTGTTCCCAAGCTAATACAGACTTCTGCACGGTGTCAGGCTATCTGTTTAAATATAAAGCCCACAGGACTGCAGTTACACCGCTTTCAGACCAGAGCTAACATGTCCACGTGGCTACAGATCTCTGCAATATTAGGTAGATACTACCCCATAACAAATTCCTACAGCCATCTCTAATGTCAGAAATACAATGCTAATTAAATCAAATATACATACATATCCAAAATTCATAAACAAATGAACGTGTTGTTGGTCTTTTTAAAATCAACATCTACATATGCTGAAAGGTAAGCCAGTCAGAGATTCAAAAGACACTCCTTACTCTTATTCCCAAGTGGCAGCATCTAGTTTATGTTCCAAAGTCAACTGTTCTCCACTTTCAAACATTCTTACAGCACTGCATACCACTGCACTGCTTCACATTCTTTCAAGGAAAAGCCAGCATTAGCACTGGATGCAGGATGGACAGCTCTGAAGACTCAAGTTCTTGGTTTGCTGTTAAGCTATATTCACACCAACTGCTACACAACCCTCTGCCAGGGCCACTCACCTGAAAGCACCTTGTGAGTAGGGCAGTTCCAGCTCCATGTCAATGAAATTTTGGCCTATTTGCAACCAATAGCACTGCCTAATGGCATTTGTTATTTGGCACTCTGGTCATGCGGACTCCCAGGTAGTAAGAGCTGGTCTGATATTATCAAATTTATTCACACAGCTTGCCAAAGAGCCACCAGATATTTCTGGTCTCTGCTGACTAAAGCTGGATTTGAACTGTTGAAAGGGTTCACATCCCATATCCTATTACACAGCATCTGAGCTATACAGTCTCTCTAGGACAGAGCGTCTGTTTAAACACAGATGGCTAGGGAACAATTCAACAGATCATGGCAAGTTGTGTATTCACTAGGGGAAAAATTTATGGCTCTCACTGTGATGTTTCTTTCCAGATCTTTGGACTGTTTTGCTACAAGGGGCCCCCTCTGTTGCAAACTGCAGAGAACTTGGATAATACTTCTGGAGAGCAGGAAGGAGGTGGGGGTTAGGAGATAAGAGAAAAAGACATATTTCTTGCTCTACTTTCTCTTTGGGAGATAGAGAAGATAGAGTGTGATTAAAGAAAAAAAATGTAACAGGACAGAAGATTCAAGAGAAAAATGAAGTATAGAGACTTCCATCAGAAGTATTTATTCCAGTAGGCTAGATGGACTATTCTCAATGGTCAGAAAATGTTCAAATATATCAGAAGTTTTTACCACATGATGATTGTTTAAATGCTTACCTGAAATTAACTGTAAGCTAATAGTCCAATTCTCAGTACATTTTTGTCATGTCTGTATTTATTGTCACTACATATGCCAGCTTTATTGAATAGAGAGCTAAAATACTGAAGTCAGAGACCAAATTCTTTTCTTGCTAGTAGTTACAATCCCTTAAAGTCAGGTTGCATAAAAACATGGGGTACAAAAAATAAAAATCTATATTCCTGATGTCTGCGTGTAGTGGACAGAGAAGGCCACAGTCTCCGAGACTGGACACTCAGCATTGAACGCCACACACATTTATGAGAAACACAGCACTCCTTTGATTGGCAAGCTTACTGTGTGTAGTTTTACTTTTGAGAGAACTCAGTGTCAGCTGTGCTGGGATATTCTGTAGTTAATAACTGAGAAAAAAAATAGGTTTCAAAAGAAAAAAAAGAAATCACAGAACTCTAACTGCAAAATGTTCCAGATATTCAACACAGTAAGGGTTCTATAATACAGTGTTTCAAAAGGAAGGAGAAGGCATTCCAAATAGGATGGTAGTTTGGAAATTATGCTGAAGTCAATTGTGAACAATTTTATGGCCAATGCTCATCAGAATCATAGACCAGAATCATAGAATCAGTAAGTTTGGAAGGGACCTCTGGAGATCATCTAGTCCAACCCTCCTGCTCAAGCAGGGTCACCTAGAGCATGGTAGACAGGGTTGCATCCAGGTGGGCTTTGAATAGCTCCAGAGAAGGAGACTCCACAACCTCTCTGGGCAACCTGTGCCAGTGCTCTGTCACTTTCCCAGGGAAGAAATTCCCCCTCATATTCAGGCGGAACTTCCTGTGCTTCAATTTCTGCCCATTGTCTCTTGTCCTGTTGCATGGGACAACTGAAAAGAGTTTGTCCCCATCCCCTTGGCACCCTCCCTTCAGGTACTTGTACACATTGATAAGATCCCCCGTCTTCTCTTCTCAAGGCTAAACAGTCCCAGCTCTTGCAGCCGTTCCTCATAGGGCAGATTAGCTTGTCTATACCCCAGATCAACTGTGGTTTTGAATGCAACACACAGCATTTGTGGCTGTACATTTGAAATGGTATTAAATTAGGATGTGGAGGTGCAGGGAAGGAAAAAGGAGGCGTGTCACTCACCTGAGGTCTCTGGACAAGTCCCGTGCATGAGGCCAAACATATTGCCACAAGCCTTACTGACAGCAGCCATCTTGGCAAGAACAGGAAGATTATGAATAACGAAGGACACCTCATTTCGCTGCTGTTTGGCCAGGTTTTGTGCATGCCCCAGGATTCCAAATCCTGTGATGTCCGTAGCTGCATGTGCATTGAAAGTGTGCATGAGTCCAGCAGCTTCAAAACAAACAAACAAAAAAATTCAGTAAGCGCAATGCTTCAACAATACAGTGCACAGTTGAAATGAAGTTGCTACCTTTGATTTGAATCAGATTCGCTGACTTTTTATATATAAAAAAATTAAATCTCAAATTAAAAAAAATCATGCTGGAAGGCAACTGGAATTCACCAACGCTACATGTAACCTTTTAAAACATCAGCTTATATTTCAGGTATTATTGTATTAAATTATACTGAAAATTTAACACCAAAGTTAAATTTATGAGCATGCTCTATTAGACATGTGCTACTAATTTATATTAATGTGTATATATACACACTAATATATATGTATCCTATACATATACACTAATATATATATTATATATATATAATTTATACCCCTAAGAAACAGGGGTGTACTCCTGTCAAACTTCCCCAAAGTTTAGGGCCAGAGAGTTTGAGCTCACTTTTGCTTCATTAACAGCAAAGACCAGATTCATATTGGGTCAATTTGCTCACGTCTCTCTCTCTGCCACTCAAGTTCTACTGTGACCGTTTTCTGAAGTTCTGGACTTACTTTACTTGAGTTCTTGATACTTGGTTTAAGCGCTTAAAAACAAAGCATGGAGACTGTGGGGGGAGGGAGCGCATGTGGTGGATGGACAGGCAAAGCCAGTCTGAAGTCCCAGCCTCCCCACCTATGCATTCATGGAATTCTTAGGTATTTGCAACTGCAGAGGCCTGGCTTTGGAAAGGCACCTCTGTAGCCAGAACAATAGCTCCAGTTAAGAATATTTAAGTGTTGTTAAAGGTGGCTGACAAAAGAGTGGAGAAAAACAAAGCCAAGAATGTTCTGCCTTTCTTTGGTGCTTCCCAATACATAAGCAGGACCCAGAAGTATTCTTTTCCATTAAGACAATCCTGGTCATTTATTTTTCCTGGAAGACTTTGTGAAAGAATGAAAAAAATCAGTGAGATGAAATAACAAATGCCAAATAAAATCTGAATAAATGGGAGAAGGATATTTAACTATCCCTGTCCCTTCAACTGAGGTTTAAGAAAACACCTAATTCAGCTCTCTGCTCCTCCAAAGACAGCTTGACCTGGCTTAATGTTTCTGGGGTAAAAGCATAACCTTTGCCTTCCAAACACTAAAAGAAAGGAAGAAAAACAAAAAGAAACCACATGCTACATTTTCCACAATTGGGGAAGCACAAAAGTTAAAATTTTGAAACAAAAATGAAAAACTTCTGCTTTATTACTCTATTCCCCATTTTTTTTTTAACCTTACTGCAGTCAGACCTTTGTGAGTTCCCCAGGCACAGGAAAAAAAAAAAAAAAAAAGGAACAAATCCAATATATTTCTCTTTAAAACATCCTCTAACTCACTTGGATGTTAGTTGCTGCACTCATATGAGTCATAATCATCTCCAGCAGCATTTGTGTTTCTGCTATATAATTAAAAGAGGGCGTTTGATTTTAATTTACTTGCTTCACAAACACTGAACAGAAGAAAGATGGGGCAGAAGGATGGGATAAAGCAGCTGTGCCATATTTCCCAACAGCAGAGAAATGAAATTAAATATGCATTTGACAGGAAAAAAAAATCCTACTCCTCCTCCCCCAAGCCAACCCTCTTCCCAACCCAAAACACACACACACACACACACCCTCTTACCTGTTCTGTTGAGCCTTGCCATATTCATCATTGCTTCCTGGTATGCTAGTTCTACATCTTCCTGTGTTACTACTAGTTTGATTTTATTCCATTTTTCTGGCTAATGGATGAAAAAGATGATTCCCTTAGGTTTTCATCTATACATTTTAAAACACAGCCTTATCACTTAAAAAAGAAAACAAACACACAAGGAAAATAGAAACTAGAATCCTTCATCTAAAATACATTATATTGCTTTTTTTGCTCAGTGTAGAGAAGGGCTGAAGGTTCAACAGTCAGGGTACTTTATGTGTGTGTCTACCGTACCTATTTACTATTATTATTATTTTAATACCTAATAGATATTAAGCACCTCATATCTCACTCTCCATGGCAGAGTGAAGTGGAATAACCTGCCCTATGTAAACAACTTCTTTGAGGCAACTCCCTGGCTTGAACTCCGCAGCCAAACAAAAAGAACTTTGTTGCTGGATATTGAGATTTGTAATTTCTGGTTTTTGTTTTTAAAAGAGAAAAATTCTCGATTCTACATCCAGATACTTTGACAAAAGGCCACTGCTACATGGAAGTCTGGCTCTCAGAAGGGCGTGTTCACTCCAGGGAGGTAGGATTAGGGGAATCTCATCAACTTCCTTTATAGTTTAAATTAGCCAATTACACTTTCTTTTATCCATCTCCAGTGTCTTTTATGGACTTACCCCTCCATCATATGCTAAGAAGTGCTTTTCATCCCAAAAGGGTCTCAGAACAATTTAGAAAACAGTACCTTATAAAGAGCAATCATTTCATTCATAGCTGAAATAATTCCAGAATGAAATGAAGCAACTATTTAACTGTTGAGAGCAACATTACAAACTGGTTTTCTTTCCCCCCTCTCCCCACAGTGAAAATAAAATTACAGAGAACTGAAGTAAATAAAAATAGGATTTTTAAAGCCACAATGTCTACACTGCTAACCCACAACACACACACACGTATATGTATACACACACACACAGAGCACAAAATTCTTAACCAAAGGTGCCATATCTGCAAGAACCTGCCTATGGTGCTGGATCAGGATAGGAACTTGTCAGAGAGCACTGACTTCCAGGGGTATAAAAGAGTCCAGAAGAAATGAGGTGAGAGAAAAGAGACTGGTCAGTCATGATACATTATTTATTAAGATCAAGGAAGTGTAGGAACAAGATCAGATCTGAAATTCGGTTAAGCTAGTTCCTACCCAAAAAGAAACACTTTTTAATTACATAAATGAAAAAAGAGCAAGATAAAAATAAATTAGGCTATTATAGGGTGGACAGAATACAGATTATTCTTATTGCAAATAACACTGAGCAATCCTTTCACCTAGTTTTCAAATAAGGTCTTTAGGCTCATCATGGGATGGAGACAGTTCAGATGATGGGAATAGAAATCACCACAAATGAGGCAGAAGCAAAACTGAAGGCTGAAATTAGGAGGGCCACAAACACAAGCAGGCTGGAACTCAGATGCAAATTCCTCATTACTATAGCAATCAGTTACTGGGATGGTAGGAACAGTAGGGAGGGAACAAAGCCCCCCCCAGTAAAAAACCCTTGACACCTTGTAAAGGGAACTTCAGATTTCTGAATGGAAAGGTATATCACAGCAGGGTTTAAAAACGCCTTTCTGTAAGAGATGCAGAGCAACCTTTCACGCTTTTAGGCTGAAAAAGGAAAAGGCAAAGGGCCTAGTTCTCAAATGTGGGCCAGTCTAGTCATTCCACATCATCAGCCTGGCAGCCGGAGCCACAACAAACAGCTCCATCACCCAGTATGTCCCTGCTCTGGTCCCCTGGGGCCCACAGGGACACCAGCTCCCTGTAGACTCTCCTTTTGCCCCTCTGTTGCAGCCAAGCCCCAGCTATGCTGTTGGCAGCAGCAACTAATGTCTGCAGGAACTGGGCAAGCAGGACAAATTTTGCCTCCATTTAGATTTTCCTTCTATAAGCAGCTCTGACATGGCTCTTGACAGGCTTCTGCCTTACCAGGAACTCATCTGCTACTGCTCTGGGTGCAAATACTTCAGCCTTTTTTATTTTTAAATTTGTTCTGGAGCTCCTAATCTCTACACTCTAGTTTTCCCTTCTTGTCTATGCATAAACATACTGTACCATGTACCTTCTCCCACATACTTTTCAATACAAAGTCAAATTCCTTACTGAAGCTTGATTTACTGGTGGCTTTGTGATGGGTAATTCTAGTTTCATTTTCCCTCCTTTTTCAAAAAAGAAAGCTAAAGAACAAGGCAGCACAACTACTCAGAAATTTGCCTATCACAACCAAAGATATATGCTGTTTACACATAGCAGGAGGATTGATTTCCTTGCTGCCTCCATTTTTCAGACCAGAAAGTGTTTCTAGTTGACAGTCAAGGAAATTAGAAATACTTGAAATATGTGAAAATTCAGAATATCCTTAATTTGCAAGTCTGTGTGTCAGTACAACAATAGATATGTTAAGAAGTGAGATTATGGCCAAAAAACATACTATAAAAGGATGTCTTGTTGTTTCACTTTTGTTCCTCAATGATTTTCATATCAAGATTATATGAGGCCCTGATCCTTATATTTGATTGGAAAATGCAGGATTCTGCAGCCTCAGAGGTCAAAATTGCTAGGCCAGGCCCTGTTAAGGAGGAAACAAATAAATACCTTTTTCTAGTTGTTCACACTTCAGACTCCAATGAAGGCTCAAGTTGGTTCTCTACCACTTTTGCTAACACAGACTTTGGAATTAGATTCACCTGACAATTTAGTGGCCAACAGCCAAGACGAAGTAAATTTGAACTCACTCCTCTGCCAGGCTACTTGCTCAGTAGTTGCACAAATAGTAAAGATGCATCTTTTTAAAATGTAAACTGAGCAGTTACAACTCTGCAGACATACTGGGAGCCAGACAATGTAAGCAGATGCCAATTTTACAGTCACTTTTTACTTCAGTAGTTACATTTTTGCCTGAAGTAACAGATGGAAATATGTCTATATACATAATGCCGCTAGAAATACTCTTATTGAATGCACAGAGCAATACATGTGAAATGTAGATATGTTTCCATGTACACAAGCAGAG
This sequence comes from Rhea pennata, assembly GCF_028389875.1. NCBI lineage: Eukaryota > Metazoa > Chordata > Aves > Rheiformes > Rheidae > Rhea > Rhea pennata. The sequence continues at coordinate 7,618,213 of NC_084663.1, forward strand.
AGCTCTTGAATACAGACAGCAATTCTGGCCCAACCGACATCAGCAACCTTTTCCCAATTATTCTGGCAGGTAGAGGAGGGCATAATTTCACCCAGGATGTTAACCTGTAGCTCTGTTAGTCAACAATTTTGTTTATTACAGCAGTGCCCGAGAACTACCAAGAATTAGACCCAATTAAATTGGACTTGATATCAACAGAAAATAGCAAACTGTCTCTATTCCAAAGGTTTACATATAAGCAAATAAGGCTGAGATCAAGGAAGAAGCAGGAGGGACAGATGGTAGATCGTTCCCAGATGAGCTCCCAATATATCTATTACACTTTTTGATATTTTGAGGCTTTGGGGGAAACAAGGAAGGCCACCTTTAACTCCCCCCCCCCTTTTTTTTTTCAGTTTACTCACAATATCTAGCCACTGGTGGACAGCTACAGCCACTTGAGTTCCCAAGGGTTTAGTTAATACAAGCACATCTCCTGGCACTGCATTGTCTGGCCTGAAAACAAAGAATTCATATAAATTAGGGAGTGAAATTTATACATTATTAGGAATAAGCACTGATAATTCACAGTCCCATATATTTCATTATGCAACTGAAAAAAAAAAAAAAGCTAATTGCAGAATTAGCCTTTGGGATTCGTCAGCACACGATATTACTGAGCAAAAGAGTTGCAAACTTATTTAAAAGTGCTAACCCTTCTTTCATATAATAGAACACTTCTTACAATCAGAAACACACAAAACTACGTCTTTTCTATCAATTTATTGCAGGCATAAGATCGGATAGGAAAAAAGTCTGATCTATCTTTGTTAATCAGCGCATAAGATAATAACCAGCTAGGATCAGGAACAAATTCCTTTCTATACCATAACATGCCATGGTGGGACATTCAAGATTGGCTACTGTTAAATGGCCAGAATGCTGCAGTTACAGCCATTAATAGGATAACTGGGACACTGTTTAAAATGTTCATCTAAGTATGACAAAGAAGTATGTCCCAAGTAGTCTTTAATGCCTTTTAAGGTTAGAAGCTTAACTCCTTTCAAAAGGAGAACAGGATCACAAGATATTGGTGGTGGTGGGGGGGGGGAATAAAAAGACCAAAATACATAACATCTGTTGAGTGCTAAGAACAAACACAAGCAAGAGAAGGTACAGCTTTATTCAGCAAGAGAAAGATCACAAAATGGTATTTAAAGGATTTTTAATGTAACACTTCAGACTAGTGCCTTTGATTGTTTAGTGATTTAACTTACATTATAAATTCATTAGGCTGACAGACTGTCGTGGCCACTCCTCCTAAAACAATCCAGGGATTTAACACTGTTTGGCCACCAGTAACAGATGTTCCTGCCTCTTCTGCTGCATCTTTGAAACCCTGGATAATTAGAGGCATCACTTTGTCTCTTTCCTAGAGATCAAAACAGAAGTCAGAGTTCCATACACAGCAGTGTTACTCATTTCAAGACTGGTCCAGGACCTTAATTGCTCAAGCCAATCCCCTGATGGCAAGAGCTTATGACAGAAAAGCCAGCCTTAGGAAGAGGTTAGTCTCCTGAAAATGGTATGCTATTCCATAGAGCTACGGTTTTACAGCTCCTTGTAAAATGCTGAAGAAACATTTTCAAAAAGGTCACATGAAAGTAAGTCAGTCAGAGTTCTGGAAACTCAGAAGAACTATCTTGCTGTTATAATTGGGTACAGCCACAGCAGTGCAGTGCAATATCACAAAGTTAATCAAGCTGCAGTTGGCCTCCACTAACCTGCAAAAATTTCAAGTCACTCCCTTCTTAGAAGAAACAGTCCTTCTTTGCTAAAGCAAACAAACATGCTGGTCACTTCCAGAAAAATAACAGAAAAGAAAAGCAATCTGTTTTAGCTGCTTTTGCTTCAAAGAGATGTTATAAAACTGACATAAGAAAACCCAAAGTATCTGTCCAGATTGTTAGATCAATTGGTAATCAGCTGCTGCCTTGGGGCAATATTCTCCTGAATTGACAGGAATAGGGACATCATTTGGTGAAGATGAAGGTATTAGCAGAAGATTAAGATGACACTGAAAATTGAAATCTTAGCAATTGGCTTTGGAAAGCTTATGAAGCAAGAACCACACAATGAGCTGGGGCACTCAGTAAAGCCATGTCTTCAGCTTGTTTTTTTAAAAGAGCCCAAACTGTGAGGAGAAAGTACACTGAAAAAATATATCATGGCATGTACAGCTGTTTTGGCCCTTACTTCAAAAGCAAGTGCCAAAATCTTACCCTATCTGTCATTTTATTGCTGATTCCAAGGAGCATCAACATGTTGTCGCACTCTGTAACCCCCATGGCATAAAGGTCACTTAGGACATTGGCACACGCTATCCGCCCCTGAAAAAGAAAGAAAAAAAGCTGGAGGACTGTTTCTGTATGTTCAGGCAAACACCTGTCAAAACCAAAACTTCTGAGGTTGTACTCTAAGACAGCTCTTATTTCATAGGCTCCTGCACTCAGGAATCCAAAGATGTGACATAATGCATTTCATGTCATGTGTCCAGCTAAGAGTCCAGTCTAAGACAGATATCTGTTCCCTTCACAATCAATAAGAGAATTCCTCATAACTGCTTGGTCAAAGCTTTTTCTCACTGGCTATGCAAGAGTCTCATACAAAGAGTTTAGACCAGATTCCTAATTTCGGAGGCTGAAGTTAGGCAAGACTAGCTTTGATAACAAACTCAGTTTGTTTAAACTGATACATTCCTTTTAACTCAGCTCCAGCACAGAAGGGTACAGCACTAACTGTGGAGACTACAAGTAGGTTAACTTACAACTGCTAAGGAGCTAACCTAAAAAAGCTTATAGTGCTTCCTTATATTGTAGCCTTTTTCTGTTGGGATGTCAGTAAGAGGCTGGCCACAGAAGACAGCATATGCTGGGAATAAGAGAGCTCAGGATTGTCAGATGCAGGCATTGTCACCAATTCAGAGCACCCATACCTGCTGAAGGAATGCGTGCACTTATTCAGGTGACATTTTCATTTGTGCATTTTCTTAAGAGCACATACAAACTAATTAATATTTGTGTGTGTGTGTGTGTGTGTGTGTGTGTGCGCGCATGTGAGTGAATAACTCCATTAACAAAGCTTTCTCCAAGAAAGCCTAGTCTCCAAGCAGAGGTTCTCTGAAGAATTCTTAGAGCTGACGGGACTGAGAAGGGCTCACTTGGGTCACATGAGCTTAGTTACTCTAATTTTGGTAAATTAATGGGTCAGAGTTAATCTGCAAGTCAGGTTTCGCCAGGGTATGGACACAGCAGAGATGAGACACCAAGTTTCCTGGTGAAGATACAAAACTTCCTGATGAAGGATGTGCCTTAAGGGATATCAAAATCAAAGTGATTTTGAAGTATAGAACAAATTCTATGTGCTAGTCTGGAAGATATCATACACTTTAATACAGTTATTCTAGGTTTACAGCTGCAGAACTGCAATCAGAATATGGTTCTATAAATTTTAAATCTGTGGGGATTTTTTTTTTGTTTTATGTTTTTTTTCCTAAAGTTCAGAGGCAAAACCACCATGATAAAAACAGCATTAACAGATAAAAACTATGATTAAAGAAATAAGTCTTAGCTGGAAGACAGATTTAAAAAACAAAACAAAACACATTTCTGCCATTTCTAAACCCTTACAGTCTAATCACAGATACAAGATCTTTGCAGAAATTAATATTACCAGGTATTTACCTCACTTCATGATGACATGATATAACACCTCCAAATCACAATGAAATACAATGCAGTTTTTCATAAATTCAAGAGCTTCCATTGGCACCAGGCAACCCATCATGTATTTGCAACTGGAATATGATTTAATAATTTAAACTATTAACAGAAGAATCAGCTGTGCACTGCATGGGCTGATGAACATTCACTGTTAAATTTATAGATGTTAAGGACACTAAAGTCTGTCATTTTCCTTTTCTGTAAAGGGACTATCAAACTCTCGAGAACTATCTTCAGTATTTACCAAGCAAACTTCTGGTTTATGCCCTCTTAGAAATAACAGATAAGTTTTTAAAACCACAATGACAACAGCTCTCTATTCCAGTAGTCAGAGGTCAGCCTAACTCTAGTTTTACCTAATGACAAAATCATCATGCAAGCAAATCCATTGGGTGCAAGTCTCAAGTCTGAAGTAACAGAGGAAACGATATGAGATTTGCCATCACCAATAGACATGACAGGACTCAAACTAGCTTTAGCCTAGTTGTGTCCCACATTTCACTGAAATCTCGCTGAAACTCAAGTAACTCCTTAGAATACTAAGAACTATTTATAAGGGCAAAGAGTAGATATCAGACTCTCATCCTCAGTCTGGAGTAAAGAATCTTCAAAAGCATCAAGATATTCCCTGCAATGGAAGGGAACCCTTCCACCCCTCCAAACCAGCTAACTTCCTGCTCCTGTACTCAAAAAAGGCATCTCTACAACGTCATAAAGGGGGCCATGTAAGGCCTATTACCAATGTAGCTTGATACTTACTATGAAATCTATTCTCAATTGCTTACAACCTTTCCAATCACAAACCATTTAAGCTTCAAAGTCCTATGCTGGATACAAAGCCGAAGAAAAAGGTAAAGGGAAAAAGAAGGAAGAGTTTTTTTGCCTGTAAACTGAAGAACTTTAATTTTAAAATAGCCTTCCTTTTGTCTGTCTGACTGCCTGTTCTCTGAAATAAGAAATCTGAAGTTCGGCACAGTCCATATGCATTTCTGGACATTTTTTCTACCTCAGAGTCCAGCTTTGCATTTTCTGCTTACTCTTATTGCTTATTTTTTCCCTTGCACTGGGAAGACAGATCAGATAAGGAGCTGCATGTGTACAGATAGAAGAGATGAGACTCCGAAATGGACGATACACCTCCAAAACCAGACTAGAATTGACTAAGTAAAGAAACAGAGCAGAAGAACAGGAAGCAGAGAGCGGAACTGTGATAGTAACAGGCATGGGAGGAGGAGGACAGGGAAAGACACAGTTGGAGAAACAGGGCAGAGGCTTGGGAAGAACAGAGTCTAGAGCAGTCCTTTATGTACCCTGGGCACAAACTCAGAATTCCTGAATCTCACCATTCCTCTGCTCTTAAGAAGCATCCATAAACTTCCTGGCAAATTATTTCTCTCTCTTTTCCAACTAGTGTTGGTCCACACAGCAAATGGCAATCTGTATTTGCCCCAGTTACTCTAGTCCCCACATGAGAGAGGCCTGAACAGGGGATCCAGTCATTTCAACACTGCTGATAATTGCTGCGGGTATCGGCAAGAAGCCGTATGACATAATCTCTGTTCTCAGTTAGCTTTTAAGAAGAAATACACACAAGCAAACAGACTAAGAAATGGCAAGCCATTGCATTAGAAAGGAATTGCTAAGAATGAAAAACGAAGCACATGAGTACTCAGAAATGCTGAAGTTACGTTTTCTGGTGCACGTGGATCTCAGTACAGACTTTATCTAAAAGGCAGCCACTGGAGTTGGACTAAGGCCAAATTTACATTCTGCTCCTACCACATTGGCCTTAACCTTACTTGTGCATAAAACCAGCTATCTGTTACTGCAGCACCTAACTCCCTTGTATCTCCCAACAAGACAACACTCTTCAACAATACATTTTTTTTTCTGCCCCCCTATAACGTTCTCACATGATGTTAAAGCAAGTCCCTTGAATTAAACTTCCTGGGAGAGCTCGACAACTGTGTATTTTAGAAGCAAGTCTGAAATCTTGGCCACTCAAGTTTGCAGAAACAGAGCTCTGTCGGAACAGGAATCAAAGAATCTGTGCATACATACATGCAAGCATAACACCTGGTCAAGCATGCTGAAAAACTGAGTAGGTCCCTACCTCAGAGTGAGTATCCAAAACTTACCCAACAGAAGGATCTCACAGAATAAGCAGCAAAATAACAAAAAGCATGCAATCATATAAACAGAAGTAAAACAATACTTTAATGAAAATGAATTGCATTGAAATCAAACGCAATATGAACTCTAGCATTTTTCAACTTTCATTTAGCTAACATTTACTGTAGAGCTCCTTACAACCTTATTAGGATCTTTTTTAACACGTGTTCATTTCCTCATTGCCTTCTGCTCAAGTCAATACTGATCATGGCCACACATATCACCACAGAGAAATCTCCTTTCAAATGGACAGAATGAAACATGGACACAGAAAGAACCAAAGTCAAAGACTCTATAAAATTCTACAACTTACGCAAAGCGAACTTATCTATCTGCAGAGTGGAAATACTGCAATGGGAAAACTGGTGTTCACAAAGTACCCTGAGATTGCCAAGCGCTATTGTCAACTACTGTCATTTAGGCTTTTCCAGTTATAACTGGTTACCTGGTTATTTCAGAACCTCAAAAAGGCCAATTACAACATAACTCTCCTTGTAAGAGGAGCTCACTGTCTACTGCTTCACAGACAGCTTTTTTTCCCCCTCCTTTTGTGCTTTTCATGCCAAATCACACAGATCTACAGATGGAGGGAGCTTTGAATTTAAGGCAGCAGTCCTCCCTACTTTCACCCACACAAAGCAACACCATAACATTACTGGCCAACATGGAATGAATTACAGGATGAAAGACTATGCCTATCCCTCTTCACGTGTATTTGGAAAGAGGATGAATGTAGTTAATCAAACAATTAATACTGCATATCAAGAACAATCAAAATTCTCATCAGACTGGTAAGTGAGAAACACAAATGAAATCAGCAATACATCTAACAGTAAGTTTAGCCAACTTACCATCATATAAGGATCATCCACAATAGGATAAATATAATCTGTCGTCTGGACCAACGACAAACCTCCATGTCTTAATGGAATAACACATGTGTCCATCCCAATTCCTGCAAAGACATAAGTCCATCCATCTTATGAGTAACTTTGCCCTTGATTAACTGTTGTTCTAAATAAGAAAACTTATAGAACACTTCTGTGGAATACAACTCACAATGCTGTCTAAGCAAACATGGCAAATTTCCTGCCTTAGAGAAGGCACATAGCACATATAAGAGGAAAACCAACCAGAAAAAAAAAAGAAAAGAAAAGCTCATGTTTAGAAGATATAAACAGCAGAAAGCAAGAACTAAGCTACAATGTTCTACAGCTTGGTGCAATACAAGAGCAAGTTGCTTTTGAGAACATCCGCATTCATCTGCATATAATTTAAAGTTAAGAGGAACTGGATAAATTGCTATCATCAAAAGCAAATAGGTTTTCCCGTTACTCTCATTTTAATAAAAACATAGTGACAGTTTTTAAAAGGGCATAGCCTCTCAGAGAAGACATCTCCTCACTTCAGAAGCAATAAAAAGAATGGCACAATCACTGCTTAGGCCCCTGGTGAAAAATGATTCACCCACTTGGAACAAGTGAAACTGTGTTAATCTCTCCTTATTTCTGTGAGGCTGAAACCTGGCAAGATGATCTGCTAGACAGAACAACTCCTTTGAGAAAACATTATCACACTATCACACTAGTATCACATTAATAGTGGATATTTCAAACAGAATAAGCAATATTAAAATCTTTATAGGCATTTGCTGTGACACAAGAGCCTGCACAACAACAGCAGGTGATTAACTATAACATGCTAATTGATCTATGCAACCTGTCAATAGGCTTTTCCTGGTGGCAGTGGTAGGCAGCTCACCTCATTCCTTTGGTGAAAGCAAGGTACTTAGAATTACTTTGTATACACCATAGGGCAAGAGTTCTCCTACAAGCAGTTTTCAGGGATCAGATGTCACACAGTGACTTTTCCCCAGGTATTAGCAAAACACTATGCAACAACAGCTACAAGCCAGCATTTGGCAGTGTCCTGTACAGGACTGGTGCTAGCTGCTAGCATCCAAACTCCTAGTGAGGACACGGAGCAGCAGGCCTGCTAGGTAGCAGGCATACAGGTGGAGAGCTACCAAGCCAAAGATCTGATCACAGAATAAAAGAGATACTAAAGAAAGCTCACGAGTAGCAATTAAACACTGCTTATTCTCCACAGTAGCTACCAAGCTACTATGCACATCCAGTACTTCCAAGGAAAAGCTCATAAGCACTTACAGAGAAGTGGCTTGTGTACAGAAGCTATTTAGCCCTTGGTTCATCTATTGAGGCAAGGTTTTCATTAAATTTACAGCAAAAGTGCTGTTTGACAGACAGTCTCTAAAGAGCCACCATTGTCTTCCTGGCACTAATTTTCTCTTCTGCAAAAAAAGGACTTCCTAATTAAGAGAATCTGATAAGAGAGGTGTTTGAAAAAGAGATTTTCAAGTTTAATAATAGCTCAGAGAATTAATGCCCAAACTTGTAATTTCTTACTCATGGATACACTCAAGGCCATTTTTAAGATTACTCTGAATAATATCACTCGTAGAACACTAAAAATTAGTGAGGCAGAACCTGTTATTGATAATTTCCCTTCTGACTGCATCAGAAAAGCATAATACATATGCACAGGCTGTGAAGTTAGTTGGCCACCCCTTTTAAGCACAGGGCATCAGAGCAAGTAATACCAAATTAATCTGGAGACACATTTGTTAAAGGGATACTCATGAAGAAAAATCCATAGTTTTAGGGGATCTGAATTCTCCACTTTCTATTACTAACAGATTTCCTGTTACATATCACACCTATTTAGTGATCACATTAGCCTACTTTTTACCCTTTCATATAGCTGGAGAAGAAAAATGTATTAGCAGTTCCATTACTTTTTAGAGCCTGTAAAGTTTACAAGAGGGGAGAAAAACAGCTAGAAAATTAAATTTAAAACAAATTGTTAGTGATTTTGGAAATCTGCCAAATTCAAAATGCAGTTGTGAATAACTACTATTTAGTTTGGAAGGGAGAGCCAAACAAATAGCAATTTGGGGCCAAAAGAAGCTCATAGTATTCCTTACTAGGAAATACTATAGTGCCACTCCAGCTCTGCACACAATTACTGCTTAGATATTTCATACAAAGATCTCCATTGTTTAAGCAAAAACATGGGCTCCTTACTGATCTTCCACTGAATTCAATTTGTTCTGGAGTAATGCATTGAAACCTGTTAGTTTGCTAATATATAATTTGCCATATTAAAATAACTTTATACAAGTTACTGGAAACTAAATTGATAGTTAACTAACTTTGGAATAAATACTACACTGATATTCTTAATTTGAGGAAAAAAATCCATTCTGCACTGTAAAGCAGAGATTAAATATGCAGGGCTGAGTAAACAGACAAACAGAATTAAAAGTGTCATTAAACACATTATCTACGTTCATTTATCTATATCAACATCAGGTACAGTAGCTGGTATCAAAATACCTACATTTGCCCTGTTCCCCATGTAGATTGCTTGTGCAGGTTGTTTTCCCTTATTGCTTGCATCATTGTGCAAATATCAAAGAGAAAGTGAAGCTGGCAAGAACACAGAGGTCTTGTAAACACAGCTTTTTCCAGGTAGCTTCTATAGGTGAGCAAAAAAGTTAGAGTGGGGTACAATGAAAGGACTGAAAGGGAGAAAAAAAAAAGAAAAAGAAAAAAAAATCACACCTGTGAAACAATCCATTCCTAGTCTTAGCTGAAGTAAGTTTTCTTTTACTTCCTCACTTTCTCTCACTCACTCAGCGTTTAAGTCATGATTATTCACTGCATAAGTTTTAGAAGCTAATGTACTAATATGAATTTTCCACAATTAATTGATACTACTTTGTTTTGCAAAGCATCTACTGGGGAAAGGGAGGAGGAGACTGTAACTCCTAAGCATGTGTCTATGATTACAGCCATTCCCAGCTCTGTTTTTATTTCATAGTTGAGTGCACTGCAGCATGTTAAATAATTAAAATAAAAACCCGTTATTCTTATATCCCAGATGTCAACGAATGTCAAATATAGTCATTCTTCAGATTTCTAGATGCTGTGCATGCATTATACAACGTATCATTTTCAAACTGATTGAACAAATAGCAGATGAGATTGAGTCACTAAGCACATGAGAACAGAAGTATCTCAGGTGTCCAGAGATACAGCTACTTACCCAACCTGGGCATAACTGCCCCCAGGAACTGTTCATCTTCCTGAAAATGGTTTTCTTGTAGAGATTCAAGCAGTTTCTGTAAGACATCCTGAGGCACTTTACAGCCTGTGCCTTTAAGTTCAGTGAATCGGGTCAGACGGAAGCTCTTGTCCAGTTCATAACTTTCTGGGTTAAACGACTCCCGAACGGACATGGTTCTTTCACACAGACTGCTGGCCTTTCCCACCCCAGAGCAACGGTATCAGTTTCTTTGCTGATCAGTCTAATTAAAAAAATTGGGAACATTAGACATTCCTAGAACCTACAAGATGTTTTCTACGTAGAGCAAATTAAAAAGTAAGAAAAGAAAAGCACTTCACGTATTGTACTTGTTGTAACAGGTGAGTATCGTATCTCACACAACCCATTTCTCTGTGACCACAGAGGAATAACTCCTCTTCCTACCTTCCAATATTTAAGACTGTAATCATACCAGACCAATCACAGAATGATTTTTTCCAGTTATGCTGTGTAAGCTTTTCATTAAAAAAAGAATCTAACACATCAACGTTGTTCAACACAGAGGTAATGAAAGAAATAATAGTTCCCAGAGCACTGAGGCCAATTTCTAAAAGGAAACCTGGGCCCCGATCCTACAACACGCTCAGTGGAGACATCTGTTTGTACTCAGTTCAATACAGGATCATGACTTTAGTCATTAACATATTAATTTCAAAAATGATACACTTTTCAAATAATGGTTCAGCTTCAGTTCTAATGTAAGAAGCTGAAACTCCTTATTACACATGTTCTCCTGGGGGGAGGGGGGGGGAAGGGGGAGAGAGAGAATGACACAACCCCAGAGTTACCTTAGTACAGGTAACAGAAGAACAAAGAAGAAAAAGTATTTCATCAGGACGGTTTACCTGCGAACATGCCATTTTACATTTTAATATGTCCATAAAAATGAAATGTTGAAAAAAAATAATTTCTTGCTTCTGAAGCCCTTTTTTAGTCAAGTAATGATACTGAGAATACACAGAGAACTGTCCATTAGAACATTAATGTAAAAAGACACTGATGTAACTCATTTAATAAAATTCTTAACAATGCGCATCTAATTTTAGAACTTCTTTCCACTCTGACTCAGCCACACACCACACACCAAAACTAATAAGGCGCCTAACCAAAATGTTGACTTCTAAAGAGAAACAGCAGTGATCATTTGCAATTTATCTTCCTCAAAGAAAAAGTTTTCAGGAATTACTGAAAGTGATCTACACACAGCAGTTTCTTAGAAAGCAAGTATCTTGCGTAACAACAACAATGAGAACAGAGTTCAGCATGCATTACTGATACAATATGATAGTGATGATCATGCTGTCACTAGGTTAAGCTAAAAAGTAAGAAAACAAATGCAACTGACCAGTACTCAGCAAGTTCAAAAACAGTTAAGAAGAAATACAAAATAAAACTGTGCAACAGATCCCCTCAGGACTCTTAAAGGTTTATGTAACTGATGTAGTTAACTCTACTAATTTATTGAATATAGCATGTAAGAATTTAAGTTTTAGACTCCCCCAGAACTTCTCATATGGAACCAAACTCCCCTCTACAGTGTTTTCCCTCCTTCTCCAGGAGGCGTGTCACTTATTTAAAACAAATCTTCTAAAGCCTAGGCTTGGGCAGTAATCCAAACTCTAGTTACAAGAACGTGTCTTGGATGAGCAATGAACTTAGTTCATAACACTTGTCTTCCAACGCAGGACCCTAACCACTTGCAATCAAACAAAAAAAGTTATTGATTGGAAAACAACCTGTCAACAGAGATGGGAGACAACAGCTTTTCAAGGAGGGGAAATTTTTCAATTCATTCTAATTATTCCTAGAAATTTGTAAAAAACAGCTTGTCCCACAAGGGAAACATTTCTCTTCATCTAACTAGAAACTGTAACATGCTTAGCACCCCCTACCTACTTACATAGAAAAGAACTGAGGAGCTACAGTCTACCAGGAACTTTTTGCAGTCTTGAGGACTGTAAGACACGATTAATTATACTTTCCAATCTGAACATAAATACTGAAACGAACAAGACGATTTTATTTAATGAAAAACATCCACAGTGCAGGAACACATTAACTTTTTAATGAAGTCCGGAATAAAGCAACATGCAACAATGTATTTCACAGACTGCCATGAAAGCAACCTTGTAAGACTCGAGTTTCCTGCGACTCCTGGCACAGTGAGCAAGCAGGCAATTTTGGCGCTAAGTGCATTTGCAAAATAAGCGCTCCCCAGTAGAAGGGAGGCACCTCACAACCCGGACGTTTCATACTTTTAAAACAACGGCAGAGCAAATATTAAAAAAGCAGAGTTTAACCGTTGCTTCCCTAAAGCGTCGAGCACTGAGGGGAAAGCTCGGCCCGAGGAAGGGCGGGGGAGGGGAGGCAGGTACCTACCCACAACAACCCCAGGCGCAACCGCGGGCGCGCCAGAGCGCCGCGGCGAGGCGAGGCGCCGCGTCCCGCGGGGAGGCATGGCTCCGGGACACCTTAAATCTCCAGCGGCTGCCTTTAAAGGCGAGCCAGGGCCTTCATCGCCGCTCTTTATGCGGCCAGGGGGAGGAGAGGAGCCGAGCCGAGCCCGCAGCCTGCCCCTTCCGCAGGGAGAGCCCTGCGGAGGGCCCCGCCGCCGCCGCCTCCTCCTCCTCCTCCTCCTCCTCGGCGGCGGTGGTGGCGGCAGGCGAGGCGCACGTATGTCCGCGCACGGCGCCGCCGCCGCGCAGGCGGGCGCGGGTAGGTAACATGTCAGCCGGGGCGGGGTTAACCCGTTGCTGCCGGCGGCTCCAGCCCCCTCCCCTTCGCCCCCCCCATCTCCCCACAGCGGCGCGCGCGGCGCGGCCGTTGGGCGCCAGCCCGCCGCCCCCTCCCCCCCCCGCCGCTGCAGCCGCCGCCGCCGCGGCGCTGTGTGTGTGTGGGGGGGGGGGGGAGAGGAAAGGGGAAAAAGAAAAAAAAATGTCGGCGGGCGAAAAATTTAACCCGTCCGCTGCCAGCCCGGGCGCCGGGCGTTTTTTTTTTTTTTTTTTTTTTTAAAGCGGCCGCGGCGCCCTCCTCCCCCCCCCCCTTCCGCTCCCCTTCCTGCGGGGCCGGGCGGGCGGCGGGGCCCGCGGCGTGGCGCGGCGGCGGCGGCGGCACCGCGCCGCCCCCCGCGCCCGGCCCGGCGCAGCGGCGAGGCGAATTCCCCTTTAAATCTCGCCGCCTTGCACCCCCCCTCCCGCCCCCCCCTCCTCCCTCCCTCCCTCCCTCCCTCGCCGCCTCCTCAGGTCTCCCTCTTACCGGCTCGGCTCCTCGCCCTCCGCCTCCTCCCGCGAACGGGACTCCCAGCCCAGTCCCACAATGCACCGGGCGCGCCGGGCTCCCTCAGCGCCGCCTGAATAGAAATGCCGCCGCCGCGGCCGCCGCCGGGCACGGCGGGGTTAAACCCTCCCCTCCCCGCGCCGCGCCGCGCCGCGCGCGCCGGGCCCCGCCCCTGCCCCCCTCCCCTCCCCACGCGGCGGCGGCGGCCGCGCGCGCACGGCGCTCCGCCCCCCCCCCCCCCCGCCCCGCCTCCCGCTACCCCGTGCGCGCGCGCCCGTGGCGGGAGGGAAGGGGCGGCGCGCGCCCCGCTGCAACACTCCCCCCCCCCCGCCCGCCCCCGGCCTGCGGGGGGAGAGGGGCATTGCGCCGGGGGCATGTTGTTTTGCACCCCGGGGCGCACCCCCTGCGGGGGGGCATGTTGTGTTGCATCCCGGGACGCAGCTCCTGCGGGGGGGGGGGCATGTTATATTGCACTCCGGGGCGCACCCCCTGCGGGGGGGGGCATGTTGTGTTGCATCCCGGGGCGCAGCTCCTGCGGGGGGGGGGCATGTTATATTGCACTCCGGGGCGCACCCCCTGCGGGGGGGGGCATGTTGTGTTGCATCCCGGGGCGCAGCTCCTGCGGGGGGGGGGCATGTTATATTGCACGCCGGGGCGCACCCCCTGCGGGGGGGGGGCATGTTGTGTTGCATCCCGGGGCGCAGCTCCTGCGGGGGGGGGGCATGTTATATTGCACTCCGGGGCGCACCCCCTGCGGGGGGGGGCATGTTGTGTTGCATCCCGGGGCGCAGCTCCTGCGGGCTGGGAGGTTGCATTGCATCCCCAGTGTGCAAGCCCCGTTCGGCGTGCGGGTTGCACGGTCCCGGGGGTGGGTACCATTGCACTGCAAGGTGCGACCCCCAGGCGGGGGAAGATTGCGTTGCATTCCGGCGCGCAACCCTGCAGGATGCGAGGTGGCATTGCACTGCGGGGTGCAAGCCCAGGATGGGGGTGGGGGGTTGTACTGCACCCTGGGGCACAACCTGCGGGAAGGGAGGTTGCGTTGAACCGTGGGACGAGACCCTGCGGGGGGGAGGTTGCCTTACTTCCCCCTTTGCAAGGTGGAGGATGAGGGTCCGTGCAAGCACACACCCCTGTTGCTCCCAGCACGCTCTCACCCCTGGGACCAACATGTTATTCAGCCCCAGCACCCCAACTGCATCCTCCAATATCTTGGGTGCTTTCTGCACTCTGAAGAAAGGTGGAGGGTTTTGCAAAGGTGCAGTCCCTCCCAAAAGGATGTTTTGTGCAAATCTCAAATGTTAGCTAGCACCCAGGAGCAATCAAAACACAGGTTTTCCAGCACAGGGTGTTTCAGACATTTCATTTTGAACTCAGGTGTAAAAATACTCTATATTTGTGCAACTCATCATTCCAAAATGTTGTTCTTGAATAATCAAAATGTTGTTTTCAGGAAGTCCAATTTTATCTGCGCTGCATCTCGGAGCTGCAGATGACCGGTGGGGTCATGTGCACCTAAAACCGGGGAAAATTTGGCCAACCTTACCTTTTCCTTTGAAGCTTTTCGCTGGCACTATGCGCGCCTTAGAGACCGCAGTGCAAGTTCAGGAGTAATTGCAGCGACGTTACGCTTCCAGGCGCGGGCAGCGGGGCCGCAACCTGCCCGTTTGCACGTACGTGTTTCATACCTGACTGATAGGAATCTGAAGCAGCTTTAAAAGGTTTCCAGAGTTCTCTCCCTTTGCTTTTCTACCTGAAAATGTTTTGCTTGTTTATAAAGCTCCTTTCCGCAACAAATGAAAGGCACAAGTGAACTCATTTTCACCTAAATCTAAAAATTTCCCTCATTCGGAATAGCGCTGGGCCTGATTTTCCATTGCCGGGTAGATAAGGAAGGCAGTTAGCTTACTGCAATTTGCAATTAAGCACCTAATTAAGTAATTGCCTGTTAACTCAAAGCCTGCCTTTTGCGCAGCTTTGAAAACAGCCCTGCCTAAAAATGAGGCCTGAGAGAAGAAATGAAAATGTTGCTTTTTTTTCTTTTTTTTTTCTTTTGGCCTTTTTTTAATTACTCCCTTTATCTCCAAGGAAGACACCCTGCACCGCGGTGCTGAGGACCACGAGTCCGGCAGAGCTCGCGCCGCTCAGCACCTTTCAGGAAGCCACTGAGAAGACTTCGAATAAATTGTCTCGGAGCCTCTTCCAGGTTCTTCTCCCGCTGCATTTGGAGCTCGAACGCCCCGCGGGGAGGCTCCCGGGTGACCCAACACGTTACGGGTTCGTGAACCTGATAACAGGTTCACGGCGCCTGTCGGGTCGCTGGAGAAATGCCGTGTGCGAGGAGGGAACGTCCTTCCTGCCGGGGGCTTCCCTGCGAGGAGGGCGACGCGGCGGCCGGCTTCGCGCCGTCTGCCCAGACATCTCCTACTGGGCTGCACTGGGAAGAGTGTTGCCAGCAGGTGGAGGGAGGTGATCCTGCCCCTCTCCTCAGCCCTGGGGAGGCCTCATCTCGAGTACTGCGTCCAGTTCTGGGCTCCCCAGTACACGAGAGACATGGAGCTACTGGAGAGAGTCCAGCGTAGGGCTACGAGGATGATCAGAGGGCTGGAGCACCTGCCCTATGAG
Source organism: Rhea pennata (assembly GCF_028389875.1). NCBI lineage: Eukaryota > Metazoa > Chordata > Aves > Rheiformes > Rheidae > Rhea > Rhea pennata. Next base: position 7,634,235 of record NC_084663.1, read on the forward strand.
GAACGGCTGTGAGAGCTGGGCCTGTTCAGCCTGGGGAAGAGAAGACTGAGGGGGGATCTGATCAATGTGTACAGGTACCTGAAGGGAGGGTGTCAGGGGGACGGGGACAAACTCTTTTCAGTTGCCCCGTGTGACAGGACGAGAGGCAATGGGCAGAAACTGAAGCACAGGAAGTTCTGCCTGACCGTGAGGGAGAATTTCTTCCCTGTGAGAGTGACGGAGCACTGGACCAGGTTGCCCAGAGAGGTTGTGGAGTCTCCTTCTCTGGAGATATTCAAAGCCTGCCTGGATGCAACCCTGTCTGCCATGCTCTAGGTGACCCTGCTGAGCAGGGATGTTGGACTAGATGATCTCCAGAGGTCCCTCCCAATCTCAACCCTTCTGTGATTCTGTGACAGAGGTGACACTTCCTTCCTGGGCCAGTACCCAACACTGTGGTGGCAGCAGGTGCCGAGGGGTCCAGCAGGTGGAAAACGGTGATTCCCACATGGGCAAAAGGGTCATTAATGGGCTGAGAGTATTAAATAGCAACAATGCCACGGCCTCCTCCCTGTCTGCTTCTCTTTGCTTGGAGGAGCAGATGTTCGCTGTGACCGTGTTTTCTGCATCTAACCTGGGACTTTGCTCCTTTAACCTCTGATAAGGCACTTTAATAGTCTCTGACGGCAGATGTTATCAGGAGCCTTTGCAATATCCCAAATAAATGATACCCACCCCACGGTGTTTATTAAACTTTTCTGTCGTGGTTGGTAACAGCTTAAGGAGGTGCAATTTCCTCTCCGGCAAGGTGCCTCCAGGCGGTCTCCATAGCCGTCCAGCCGGGGCGTCCCTTGGCCCATCCTTGCGCCCCTCGTCCGGCGGCCAACAGGGCCTTGCTGCGCCCACGGCGTGCTGAAACGCCGCTGCCGCTGCAGTCGGCTTTGCCCCCGGCGGGCCCGAGCCAGGGAAGCGCCTGTGGCACCCCAGCACCGCAGCGCCCCGCTGCTGCGGAAGGGGCTATGGGGCCTGTTTTACAGGTGGGGGCCACAAGCCAGTGAAATCATGGTAACGGTTCATTGTGCAGCCAAAATGCTCCGTAACGGCGGTCCCCAAACGGCAGGGTTAACGGGAATGACCAGGAGCATCACATGGGGCTCAGCTTGAGAGAGGTGGTGGGACGTGGCTTTGGGAAATGAAGCCCGTGGAAGTGCTGCAGAAGTGGGCTATGACTGCTCTCAGCTGAAGATGCCACCTGCTTGGCCGTGTCCATGTTTCAAGCACAATGATGCCCCTTCTGCTCTCTGTCAGGAGAGCAGCTCCAAGCCTGCTGTGAAGGGCTGTCGAGCCTGGGCACTCATGCCGAGACCCGCCACGAGCCAGGCAGGCTGAGTCACGGCTGCGATGGAAAAGCGCCTGGTGAGATGCAGCCTCGTGGGCGATTCGGGCAGGTGGCACTTTCCCCTACTGTTCCCAACAACAGCATTGCGTGGTTGGCAGGATTCTTCTGTGGTGAAGACGTGGAGCAAAGCGCATCCGTGTGGTCTTCTGCTGGCCTTCTGCAACAGCAGCCTGTGGTGTTAAACGTGGCCGCTGTTGCATTCCCCTTTGCCTTACTGAAATCTTTCAGAAAATGTATCAGAACTGGTATTCCTGTCCCTGCCTTTACTGTCTCCCACCTGTTTGACATCATGGCCTTGTCAAACCTAGGAAGAACCTAAGTCACCAGCAATCGCAATGACTCTCTGGTGCTAACTCCTTCTGCACATATATGACAAGGCCCAGACTTCTGGACTTGCTCATTGCTCACGACACCATCTGGTGTTCCAGTCTTTTGATCAAACCCCCCTGTTTTATCAGGATGGACCATAGACCCTATAGAACTGCTCTTCATTACAGGCCATTTGGTCTCCATGTGGGAATGGGACATGAGGTTGGTAACTTAGCAGCCTTTCCCATGCTTCATGTAGCACCGTTATCCAGTCTACTCATGAGCCACCTCCTCCTTGTTCATCCTCAAAAATTAATCTGTGCAGACAACAGCTGCCTCCAGGCTAAATATGGGCACTGCTGTGCTTGAAACATGGAAATGGCCAAGCAGGTGGCATCTTCGGCTGAGAGCAGTTGTAGCCCACTTCTGCAGCACTTCCACTGGTTTCATTTCCCAAAGCCATGTCCCACCACCTCACTCAAGCTGAGCCCCACACGATGCTCCTGGTCATTCCTGTTGACCCTGTCATTTGGGGACCACCGTTACAGAGCATTTTGGCTGCATAATGAACCATTACTGCGATTTCACTTCTCCTCGCCACTGCACTAGAAAGCTGATATCCCCCCTCACCTCCCACGCGGGCCTGAAGCTTTGGTCTGGGAACGCTCTGGCACCTTGCTAAACTTCTATGGGAAAACCATGCCGTTTCTGCAACGTGGATGCCACCAGCACAACGCTGCTAACATCATCATGTAGCTTATTCCACCCCCGAGCATTGCCTGGAAACACTATTAACACCGGAGGCTTTTGTTGGTCACAAATCACACTTCATCATGCCTCTGCCTGGGAGAGCAGCGTGGACAAAAGCTTGCCGTGTGCACCTGCGCTTTATTTCCAAACGCTGTGGCCTGTTGCTTTGTGAACAGCAGCTCTCAGTGTGGGAAGGAAGCTCTGACCTGCAATATTTTTACTATTGTCCCACTGAAGAAATCCACTTAGATTTTTTTTTCCATCTGGCACAGCCCACAGGCTACGCATTTTGCTGCACCATGATTTTTTCCAAGTCTTGAGCCTATAAATAAGGCAGGAGCCTCATCTTGTGCAGGGCTCCATGCACAGCCCTCCCTCTTTGGTTTGGAGCTGGGTACACAATCGCTCCAGCCCGATCTGCAGCTATCCGATAGGCGCTCCCTGGGGATGAACCTTAAATACTAACTTCCCGCATTACCATGCAAGCAGTGGGCGCAACCGAAGCGCGCGAGCGAGCGTATTTCAGCGGCTGGCATTCGCTGAAACATCTGCCTCGCCGGCATTGTGCTTGTTTATGGAGTCGTGCACGGCTTCCAGCAAGTCATTTGAGAATATAAATTGAGTTCCTCCAAGCTGCAACCACCTGCTTCAGATAATTTTCTGGCAAGTAGTCTCCTGACTTACTCTTCATCCAGGATTTTTCTTTCTCTCACGGCTGCCAACCCCATCCAGTAGCTGCAGGTTTCTGTTAGTGCTGAGTGGGAGTTTAGCTGGACCCAGGGGGGAAATGCTGTCCTGCTGCCAGGACCCAACAGAAGGCAAAAGCGCTCTTTAGTTCTTCTTAGACCTCACAACGGGCCTGGCATGATGCAGAGGGGCCAGGGCTCACCTGGAGGAATTGCTCTCCTCTCCTCTGCCATGGATATGCTGCACAGCCTGGGGCTAGACCCCTTCTTGGCTTTGGGTGCTCCTGTTTCTGAGGGGCCTGACACTTTCTGAGGCCATCTCCAGGCACAGGGGACCAAGGCAGGTTCTGGGGGAAGCATGCCATTGCAAGGAGCCAAATGGCCACGGTGACCTGGCTTGTTTTGCCCTCTGGGAAGCTGGCCCTTTCCCTTCCCCTCTGTCGGGGCACTAAACACAGCCCTTCAGGGCTGTCCCTGGCTCTGCTCCTTCTTCGTGGAGAGCATCTGTATCCAGCATTACCTGCACCGCAGGAGATGGACAGCCATGAAAGCACCTCAGTTTGGGATAAGATCCAGCTCCAGGCTCCGGTACACATTGATGTCTCATGTGAGCATCCATATGGTCGATGGTGGTAGTACGGGCTCCTCCGACGGTGTCCATTCAATCTTCACTGGCCATAGCAAGATTTTAAATACACCTGAACGGTCAGCTGCTAGAAGTGGAGCTGAATCTCACCCTAGTATCACTCCAGCTAGGCACCCAAAACCAGGGAAATGTAGTTTGTACTTTGAATTCCTCCTTTGGGAAATGGGCCCGATGTCTGCCAAGGGCTGCAGAAGCTGCAGATCAAGCGCCCTGTAAGAAGCCATGTGTATTCAATGTGACTCCTTATTTTTGGTACGAATTGCTGCCAGGCATAGGCGTATTTGCCCTTCGCTCCGGGAAAGCAAAGCCCGGGTTTTCAGCAGTTTTTAAGCACCAAAGCGAGAGCTGGGAGTCTGCTCTCCTTGATGGACTGAAGCTAAGCGTGTTGCCATAACAATCTTCTGGCAGAGTGAGCTGGAGAAACCTAAACATCTCTTTCACATCCAGCTGCCAGTCCAGCTAGGTCAGGAGAAAGCAAGGTTTACTCAGCAGAGCCCGTAATTAGTAACTTCCCTGATCTCCTGGGAAGTACCTGATTTCCGCACAGCTGGAAAGCCTATGGATGCTGCTTAACAGGGACAGCCGGCGGTGAGGCCAGGACACGGTATTCCTCCGACGCGGTGGGAGCTCCCAAGGTGCTGGCATGCGGCAGAGGCAGAAGGAGGCAGCGGGGTGGCTTCTGTGGGATCAGTGTCCAGCACTGACCCAGCACTCCAGGAAAGAGCTTGTCTGGTGCTTTGTATCCTGTTGCTCTTCCACCACCAGTGGCCAGGGAGTTAATAGCAATATAAGGGCAGCTTTGCTCTACCTGACATCCCCTTGGGCTGTCTCCAGCGAGGTGGATTAGCTCTACCACACACTGAAAGGGTCTTTTTCCAAGGGGAAAAGCTAGAGGGCACAGGGAGGACAAGCTGGGGAAGCTGTACCACCCTCAAGCGGGCAACCAGCATGTGCAAAGTGGTTTAATGCAGTGGTCTGCCTTAACCCGGCTGAAAGGGGATGGAGAGCCTGACGCCTCCTGCAGCATCACCCCAGCTTGTCGTGGAGGCACGTCCACCTGGACGAAGCCTCTCCCACGCAGCCCTGCAGCAAAGGCCACCTCCCGGCCGACCAGCACCGAGCGCGGACAGCTTTAGCGCAAGGAGGCAGCGCTCGGACGAGCGCTTAATGTGTGAAAACAGCAAAGTGAAAACCAGCGAACGGCAGCGACTACTGCGGCGGAGACGGACTCTTTGATTTCTAGAAATGCAATTAACACCTTCCCTGACGAACCCCTGCGGAAATCATTGAGTGAAATCTCCGCGATAGAGAACGAAACAGCGGGAAGGAGATGCTGTTCCTGAATGAAAAGCATTTCTCCGGGCCCCCTTCGCCACTTGTTCGCAGTGCCATCAACTTCAGTAGTGCCTGAGGGGTTCAGGAGTCACTGCAGAACAGAATCCGACTTTCGTTTTTACCTGGTTTATTTGAATTAATCCAATGTGCAGAGCTAAACCTTGCTTTTATTATTATTATTTTTGTTGGTATTATTGTTATAAAAAAAAGTTGGGATTTTTTTTCTGATTGGGTTAGTCAGAGAGGCTTTGCAAATGCTTGCGGCACCTTTGGATGGAGAGGTATGGACAGAGGTGGAGAGAAAGCAGAGGGATTTGCTGGCAGTTCTGGTTTATGGCAGCTTAAATCCCATGAAACATCAGCATCACATTCAGCTTATGAAACTCAACAGATAAAAGCCAGTGACAGAGCAGGAAATTGAACCAAGGTCTTCCCAGTTTGAGGCAAAATCCTTGGGCATTGCAAAAGCTTTTACTTGTGCAAAAATGTAGCATCAAGGGGGATAACCTTGATGGTGTCTTATGTCCACGGATCGACACGATCCTGATTAGGCTTGCGGAACTGCGCTGCATTTCATCCCAAACATCCAACCCAAGGAGATGACTCACCTGACCGAACCAAGGAGGATTTGCTTCAAAGGACTGCTCATTGCGGAGCAGTCTGGTCATAAAGTCTGAATCTCCTTGCTGAGTGAATCGACTATTATTAGAAGCAAAGCTAATGTCTTAGAGGTGGTCTCCTTGAATATGCAACTGTATTCCAGTGAGTTATACACCAAGAAGGCAGAGTTCAGGATAGAAAATTGCTTTTAAGTTCAGTCATTTGAAATATCAGTGATAGTTTTGCTTCTAAAACTTCTTGAGTGTGAGCAAGAATCACCTCGCCCACCCACATTCACTAAATATTTAGTCATTTTTAACAAGTTAAACAAAGCCCTTTGATTGGATTTATGCTAATGGCTCTTCTGTAGGCATTTCTGATTCATTTACATTTCATTTCAAAATTGCCTGTGTACATTGCTGATTCTCACTAACACCATTAACAGATAAAAGGAACAAGTAACAGGTCACAGACGCCACAAGATGGCAATAGTTGAAGAGCAATTTGCTTCAGGAAGAAGAGATCTGCCTCCTCCGGCAAACCTGTGCTGTCTTTCAGAGGGCACCACGCTGTGTGTGCATTAACCTTAGCACTTACACAGCGTTTTTCATCGGACAAGTGCAAAGCAATTTTTCTGTGTGGGGGTTCATTCCTCCTATCACAGATGGGGACGGAGAAGGACAGAGAAGATGTGAGAGTTGGGCAATGTTGCTCGGCGAAGGGTTAGCTCTGTGTCCTACCTCCCGTTTTTGTGGCTCTTTCAGCAAAGCCTGCTGGCCAGCCAGTGAGAAACATGGGCACTTTTTACCATAACACACAGAGGATCCCCCATCCTGCAGATTACCACTGGTGCAAGGTACCATCAGAGTCCGAGATCTACATATGTGTGTAAATGTTGGGTTTTCCTGAAGAACTGCTGGCACAAACTCCTGGGCAGGAGGCTGTAGACACATTGCCACAACTTCTCCCCTGCAGGCTGCAGACACCTGACACAGAGACAGGAGACAACGTCCAACCCTCCGCAGAGCCTCCAGACCCAACATGGGTCTCCACCACCTTCATATTTGCACAGTGAGCCCAGAAGCACAAGTCACTATATTAACCGGGGAATCAAGAGCAAAGGACTGCATTTTGCAATGGGGAGATGTGTCTGTCTGACCCTGTGGTAGAACAAAAACCCTGGTCAGCGTGGGCCACTACCAGATTACTGTCAAAACAATGTTAGATCCTGTGTGACCTACAAATTGCAATGATGGGACAGTATGTGTCCCTGACCTTGGCTGTGCAAGTGACAACCTCTCTGCTTGCCAAAATAAATGTATTCATGGAGTGAAGCACTGCAAATGGCAACACAAAGCTCAGAGTTGGCCTTGAGTGGTGAGAGGTGAGTCCCTCCTAAGAGGTGGGACTGGGGAACATGCTTGGGAATTCCTCACCTGTGAAGTCCTCCAGATCTCACTCATTCATGTTGTTTCCTCTCTAAGGAGCTGTGGTCAAAGCCAGGGCTAGGCCTAATCCAGGAGGTGAATCTGCCAGTGGCTGCTGTGAACTGGACACAAAATATGTCATACTTTTGTATCCCCAGGAAGTGCTTTTGAGCTTCTCCAGGATGGTGGTGGCCAAAGCACTGTTGATTGACAGAGCTTCCGGTTGAGATTTCTGCAACATCTTCCTCAAAATGAAATTCTTCTCTATCTAGAGTCATCATGTTTCCTGTGTCTGACTTGTCTGATTTTCTGACTAGCATGAAAAGAAGTGCAATGGTTTGATTCAGAGCTGGAAGGGCATAAACCCCGGCTGTAAACCCTGGACTTTCCACCTGAATAGAAGGAGCAGTTATCAGAAGCTCTCTCAAAGCATGCACAGCTATTAGGGATTTTTGTCTGGAGATGAAGTCCAGGTGAAGTGCTGGCTTGCATGAAAAACCCCAGCGCCCAGAGAAAAGGTGTCTTCAGGGATGGGGGGGGCAGTGTGGTGACCCACTCCCACCCTCTCCTTGTGGCACACCATGGTGTGTCTCTGTCCCAGTGACCCATGGCTGGCTGAGCCATGGCTGCTCTTGAATCCCCTGAGAAGAGTAGCATCGCTGCTCATCTGTCATCACGGAAGACAGAGGTGTCAGTGCCTAGGTGAAAGAAAGGTCTTACCACCCTGCTCCTCCTCTGAACAGGCAGGTCCATCACAGCAAGCAGGAGAGAAGGCCATAACAGAGAAGGTAACAAAGAGAAAAAGGGATAAGCGAGATGGCAGGAAGAAGGCGTGATGAAGCAGAAAGTCCTCGTTACCAGGTCCCTACCAGTGGCCAGATTGAGATTCTGGGGAATAAAACCCTGTGAGGGTGGGCTCAAGGAGCCTACATGTGGTCACCATGGCTATGGGTGCCAACACGAGATGTGGCCAAGCCAAGAGTCTTGCGGCTGTAACCACTAGCTAAGCCTGCTTCCCTGAGGGGCTTTGGAGACATTAAACGGAAGATCTGGGGTGATTGATCACACTCAATAAAGGGCAACGAAGGAACTGCACTGCAGCTCATCACTGTAATAAATGTTAAATGCAAAATCTATGTTAATGCACTGGGGTTTGGCACACTTTATGATCTCCAGGTTATGAAGTCAGGAAGGTGGTGCCCTTACAGACGGAGGAGTCAGGAAATGAAAAAGTTCTTGCAGTAACACTGACTTGCCCAAACTACCTCTCCCTGTCAGACAACATGCCCATTGTACCGTTACCACGTAGCGGCTACTGGCTCTGGAGATCAGTCATGGCAGATGCAGGAGCACCTCCATCATGGTGAAGACAGGAAAGATGGTTTCATCAAATAAAGACTCAGGCCATGGAAGTCAACATCTTCTTTAACCCCCCAACAAGTTGAAGTATGGTCCCACACTGCCCAGGAGTCCGCAGGGAGTCACGTAAATTTTAGGAAGTTAAAAGCTATTTCTAATTCAGAACAATACCTCATGCCCTGGAAGGGGAAAGTTTCTCCCAAATCTAGCCTCAAATCTGCAAAGGGACATGGGCAAATTCTGCTCACAAGCATTGAGCGGGTAATTTTTTTTCCCCAGCCCTCTGGGGCTCTTTGAATTTTGGACTATTCGTTTAGGTCTCTGAACCTGGGGGTAGGGTGATAGTCATCAATTTAAACACATCATGCAAAGACAAATGTGGGCTGAAGACCTTGTTCCCTATGGGAGAAGGGGGCAGATTAAAAATGAGCCTTTCAAAGTGTTCTGTTGAATAGAAGAAAAGAGGCTCCAAAGTACCTGCTGGAAAACAACTGGGAGGAACCTTTGATGGACAAAATATGGATACTAGGACTATCTAGCCCCCATGGGCAGAAAGCAAGCCTGGCTCATACCAGGTCTGGGAGTCATTTGTGGATATAGCTGTGCTGCCCTCTGATCTCCCAGTGGTGTTGGCCCCAAAGCAGCAGGGGGATGTCAGGGGAAGAAAGAGATCTAACACCTCACATGGCCAGCTCACATTGGCAGCATCTCCTACGGCAACGTGTATGAAAGAGAGATTGGGTCTGGTTTGTCTCCAAAAACATACAAGTTCATATGTGAATCGTATGCTGGCACCTCAGCTTCCAGCTCTGCTTTTCTCCTCAGTCAGGAGACAGCACACGGATGCACATTTCAACTCTTAAGAAAGAAAGACTAAAGCTTCTGCTGGGGTCATGGCCATCCTCTTATGGAGGAAGGTGTGTGGGGGCTATAAAGTCACACCGAGCATGGGGGGCATTGACTGCCAGGGCAATGAGGAAGATGAAGATGGACCCAGGTGACTCAAGGAGGAGGGGAAGAACCTCAATGGCCTCAGCCCTCTCCTGAGCAGCCTGCAGGTGGGAAGGGTATGCACTTTCTTGGAAATGTGGAAGGAGGAGGAGGTCCAATGCCCCACAGGCTGGGCCTAAAAGATGGGAGTTTGCTTTAATATCTCAGATAAAAGAGTCCCAAGTCCCAAGCGAAGAGCTGGGACCCCAGCAGACTGAATGAGACACTGCTGGATGAGACAGACCAACTTTGCAAGGATAAATAGGTGGTTCCTGATGTAATGCAGCCTGCAGTCTCCCTCTGCCCTCTCCATCAGGTCCCCTCAGCCAGGCTTGTCCTCATGGGGTTGCTGTGGCCCCAGTGTCAAGGTCCTCCTTCCCCAGAGGCCTGCCACCATGTCCTGCAAAGCCATCAGCGGCTGCTCATGGCTCGCACCTTCCCAGGCTGCCCTCCATGTGCCACCAGTGTTGTCTTCAGACATGTGGATCCAAAGGGAAGTTTTTCAAAAAAAAAAAAAAAAAAAAAAAAAAAAGTTAGAACCTCACTAGTTGCATTTCTACCTAGTGGTTGGTGGTGTGTAAATGAGTCCAAGGTATCACCTGGCAGCCTACTCCCGTCTGGTCCTCATCCACTTCTCTCCCCACTTTCCTTTCATTTATATAATAAGATGCTCTTGCAGATGCCGTAAATCTGTGGATTTCCCCAAGGACGTGCATGTCTATTTTGGTATAGGCCACTTCTTTGGGGACTGACAAAGCCTGGAGCTGTCTTCTCCTCCTTCGTTCTGCTCTACTTGGCAAAAGCAATCACACTGCAGGTCAGGCACCGCTGAGGCACTGGCACAAGTGCCTGGTGCAGCTCTTGGTGCTGCATTTCCTGCAAGAGGTGGACCAAGTGAACAGCTTGTGGAGTCTCCATGGTTAGAGGTTATTCAGAACCACCTGTCAGCAAATGTGTTTGCTCAGCTGATCCTGAACCAACCATGCTTCCAGTCCTATGTGCTTGATGAGTTTTTGTGCTTCACCCCTTCCACCACAGCTGTCCATGTGTCATCCAGAAGTGCCTACTTCGGCCAGCTTTGTAGGAACAAGATGTTTGAAACATATTTGGGGATCTGTATCTTGTGACTGACTTTATGGTGAGTTAGAGAAAGTCAAATGGGTTAGAAGGTAAAGAAGAGGAGTTGGTGCAGCTTAGGTCTTCAGGGACTAAACAGTTGACAAAAAAAGGAAAAGCTTAGACACACATCCTGCAAAAATGCCCCCATTTGAAGGAAGGAAGCCCAGCACACATATGTGTCCCAGGTTGGCACATTCCTAGAACAGCCCTGACATGCTGTGGCAGATGGGCTTTTTTTTTTTTTTTTTTTTTTTTTTTTAGCAAATCTGAGCTTAAGTATTAACAAAGTGAGACTATACTTTCTATGTCTAACTAGACATTACTCCTAATTCCCATGTCAGTGATGTGAATGCCTGGAAGTCCCAGCAAGGAAGTCCAGGAGTCCTTGATACCCTCTAGCAGGCCCAGTGCCCCTATAAAACCTTCAGGTGTTTCTCTGAAGTGCCTGCATTTCCTGCTGGTGCACCTCAACACCATCTGTCTACCGTGTAAGCTAAGCAGCCTGGCAAGTCACTGTGCATCCTCGTGGGAACCTCCAGGAGCTACTCTGTTTCTCTGACTCCACTAGTGCCACTCTTCGAATTTCATTTTCTTCCTAGCAATTGTCACTTTTTCTCTCTAAGCATGCCCGTTCCAGCTTTTCTGTCGAACGCACTATTCTTGCTAGATTGACTGGAATCAGCATCCTCACTCTGTTTCTGATAACACTTCACTTTGATGTCTCTACACCAGGTCGTCACTGCCTCTGTCGCTTTTAATCTTGCAGCAGCTTTGATGCAGCCCTCGAAGCCTCCCTTCGGTGGCTCCAGGGAGCACAACAGGCTGCACAGCACAAGTGGCCGTCTCTACCCTGGCCTTGCACCTGGGCCAGGAAGGAAAGCTGGGTGCTGGGGAGCAGATCTTGCTACTCCCCTCCCTGGGGACCGTGGAGTCACAGAAAGTCCCATCAGCCGAAAATCGGGTTCAGTGCGGAGGCCTTGATTCTCCGCTGCTTTGTGGCAGAAGGAAGGAAAACGCTGCAGCGGGTAGAGCCGAGGTCTAAACACATGTGCAATAAATCAGGAAGACGGAAATGAGAACGGAGCCGAGGTACATCCAGATAAGAACGGAGCGGTTTACACACATCCCCTGTGCAGCTATGAATGGAGACATGAGATATAGCCAGTGAATCCTGAAATCTCTTGGGATTAAATGATTACATTAATCTTTGCTTTCTCTAAGCTTCAGTAATGGCAATAGCCACATGCTGGTTCTAGGCCAGATTCTTCCCCGCTAACTTCACATCGAGCTGTCAAGGAGTTTGCATGTGACCAAAATGCCCAGATACATAAAGAAATCAGCTGCCCTCCTCCAGTTCGCCCTCACTTTAGCCAGATGCCCCCAAGGCAGTGCCAGGCACGTGGGCATCTGCAGGCCACTGACCCTTGGAGGCTGGCTGGGCACCAGGAATGGGCAGCGGATGCCACTGGTGGCCCCTGGACATCTCCTATCCCATGGGGAGAAACTGCAGCAGCGGCAGAGGGGAACCAGCCAGGCTCCCGGGATAGGGGGGTGTGTGTGCAGTGCCAGGCAAGGCAGCTGCTCAGAGAATGAATCCATTTGTTTTTCCACAAAAGAGAGCAGCAGCCTGCTGCTGGCGAGGGAAAAAGTTGGAAGTGGCTGGGAGGGCTGAGTGCAGCTCCCCTGGGAGCAAGCAGGGAGGGGCAGGGGGACCACCAGCTGCATTTCCCTCTGCCTCGTATTCTGGCTAGAGCTAAGTGCAGGAAGGTGCTGCCGACCCATGATGACCAGATGGAGGGCAGCAGGCAGTCTACCAGCTCACCGTAGGGGTTACTAAAGACTTTTCTTTATTATTTTAACCTTCCTGGATTTTCCTCCCCCATTTAGCTGATCCCATCACTTATTCAGAGCGGCCCCGTCCTCCCCTGTCCTGTGCCCCACGGTGCAACGTTCACTTTGGAGGTAACTGCAGCGGTGCGAATGCATTAAAGCAAAGTTACGACCAGATGAGCCAACGGGGAGGGCAAAATGACCATCAGTGAAGCATTAATCACCTCTCTGGAGAGCATTATGGAAGATTATGAACCAGTTTGGCAAGTAATGGGCCGCAGGTGAAGCTAGCAACGTGTTACCTGCCAAACCAGTTCGTAATCCGTGATAATGCTCCCTCCAGAGGGTCTCGCATGGCAGCGGGGAGCTGAGGCAGCTGCTTTCTTGACTTGGCCGATGTTTCCAACCACCGTCCTTGCTTGCCCCTTGCAGTCGCTCTCGATGGGTGGATTTGCTCTCTGAATCAGCCAATCGTATTATTTCTATTTTGCAGTTATTTTCCTTGCTCTGCTTCATACCTCATGGCTGCAAGGAGGATCGCATTCAGCTCTGGGTCTCCCAGGCAAAGGTGGCAGAGCTTTTAGCGCAGCTGCGGTGGTCGGGCCAGGGAAGCGCTCCAGAGGGAGGCCCTGCAGAGTGAAGGCAGGTCCCCAGCCAGGGGCCTGAGGGCCTGCCCATGCCCCGGGACTGTTTGCTCAGAGATCTGATGCCACCGCTCCCAGGATAGCTTTTGCCATCCTACAAAATACCTCTAGGTCCTGCAGAAGACCTCCAGGTCTTCAACCATGGGCTCTCTGGACCACAGTGGGGGACACTTCTGCCTACCTGAGGACAACTAGGGGGCAAAAGTCCCATCTTGAGACAGCTATTTAAGAGGCTGCATGAACAATGAATGACCAAACTGGTTCCCCGGGTGCCAGCCTCAGCTCCAGGGAGGTAAGATGAGTGAAGGAGAGAGACGGGCTTCAGCCCATCACGGGTCTGCACGTCTGACAGATAAACTCAGCCACGTGGCCTCGTACTACCGTTTGTCAACACTTACTTGCAATTACAAGACAAAATTAATATCTTTGTTTCTAATTAGTACCTCGCTCATCCTGATTCCTCTGTACCTCTGAGGATGTGGGTGAAAGAAACACAAGAAACCCAAGAGGTTTGTCTCCCGCATTTCCAGATTCCCCAGATGCTGTTTTTTGCCCCCTTTTGCAGTTGTGCAGAACAACATAGCATGGGGGAGGGAGGGAGCCAATGGCATTATTGCCTTTTTTTTTAAAAGCCCAGAATCAATGTTTACACAACTGAGCTAAATTATTTATACACATAATGTTATAGGTTTCACATCAGTGCCTTTTATTAGCATTCGTCAGATGAGAAATCATACCTGACCTACTTGTAAAAACGAATCCAGAGCCTCTCCACGCCGACAGCCGATGCGGCGGCGGGTGAAGGGGCGACGGCTCTGCGAGCAGCGGGCGAGCCATCGGAGGGGAGCAATCGTTCCTTGGCGTTTTCTCCTCTAAAGCAACGTACTGCTGCAGATTTGCGGGAGAGCGCGTGCGACGGGGTTATTCCTACAGGGGCTCTCGCAAAATCCCGCTACATCGGTCTCGTTCATGGGCGGTTGGGTGGGAACGGGCCCGACGCCCGGCGCGTCCCCGGCGGGGCCGCCGCTCCTGTGCGCCTCTCCTGAAAGACTCACCCAGCCATTCCTAACCTAACGTGTCACAGGCGCTTCGCATGGCTTTCTTCTCGTCTTGCAATTAATGCATTTTTTATAAAGCCCAGGCTCCGGTTTCCTTTCATGTTACCAGGAGGATATCCTTTTCCTGTTAAGCTTCAGAAGGATTTTTTTTCACCCAACGTATTAATCTCTAGCGGCCTGTAAATAGGATAGAGGAAGGCATTATCTCAACGGCACGGCATCGAAGCTGAAGCTTCGCCGGAGCCCGGGTAGTAATTCTGGCTGCTCGGCTAGTTTGCACGGCTCCTTCAACACGTGAATCGGCGGCTTTACAAGAATACTCATACTTACTCTTCGCTTTGCGGCACGGATGAGCTTTATCGCGCGCCGCCTCGCGCTGCAGAACGCCACGGTGCGTCTGCAACCGCGTCCTAAAGAGCGGCGCTCCGCCCCACGCTGCCAACAACGGCAGAGCAACCTCCCCCGCGGTGCAAAAGTCAAGCGAAATAAAACCACGCCGGGATGACTCGCGGTGCAGAGCAGGTTAGTGAAAGTAACCGGTGTTCAGCTAAGGATGGATTTGCTCCGTCCACTCGCCAGTTGTACGAAGGACGAGTTGCATCCAGATTGGAACCAATCTTGAGTCCCAGGGAGGGCAGAGGCAAACCCGGGTGCTATTTACTCCCCTTTTAAACAGGCCACAATTAACAGTGATGTAGCTGACTCGCGCTATACACACGGACGCAAGATGCGTGCCCGGTTTCAGCGGACCAGTACAAGCAGTGAACTGTAAATGAAACTATCGCTAGACTTTTCACTGGCAATTGCTCGCTAGTGCTCCTGACACAAAACAGGTGTGCCGAGTCGCTCCTTCACTTCACTAGCTCTTTGTAATTGATTGAAGATTACCAAGGAACATGTTTTTGCAGGAAATATTTTCTAAGGCTAAACAACATTTCATGAGGGTGTGATAATAAAATACCAAGCGTATATTTTTGCAGCTCTTCCAAACGATGAGTATTGGTTTGTCCTTCCTGTGTGTTGTTTCCATAGAAGCAGAGCTTAACCTTTTAAGTGAAGATTATAAAGGCACCTAATTCAATTAAAATTAGACTTCAAGCATATCAGCACTTAATACTTGAGAGTTATTATGAGATTTGATATAGCCATTGTTCTGACTGGCAGCCAGAAGAGTTTCCATCTGAGACGGTTAGAAAATCCTACTCTGGTAGTAACTTTTCAGTTTTTCCAGGCGTTTCCTTACACAGTCCTTTAAGTGGGAGGCAATTCCTTTGAAATACAAGAATCTAGTACAAAACACAGAAAACACACGCTCATTTAAAGTTATTTATTGTCGCTTTTCTTCTCTGAACTGACAAAGAGGGTTTCCCCGAGATTGATAACACAACACAATGTTATACACCATTTCACAACTAGTCCCTTGTCGCTTTATTAAGAACATAGTAATTTAAAAATATCTAAATATTTACATATTAATAAAACATATATACAGAAGATTGAGACATTTTTACCTAAATATGGAATGATTTTTTTTTCCTTTTCTGCTAATAAACCCTATAAAAAGATTTCTGAAGAAAGTCTGAACAGTAGTCACAGTAAGTAAACACAAATGCAAATCTGGAAAATTTACAAAACGGCGATTCCATTGCTGAAGTGTTACGCTAGGGAAACGAGGGCCCGGCCGCGCGGCGACACCCGCCAGCCCGTGCCCGATGCAGACAACTCCAGGCCGTGGAGGAGGAAAAGGCTCTTTTAAGGTTCGCAGTGCACATTCAACGCGCTCCACAGTTTTCCGGGAGAACGTGGTCATCCTTGAGGGTACCTCGGACCCAGGCGGGCACGGGCAGGAAGCCCAACCATTCAGGCGGCGTTGAGGGAACGCGCCGCTCCTGCGGGCCTCACTGTTATCTGAGCTTCTGAGAAAAGGGCTTTAGGGTTGTTAAAAAAAAAAATTAATTTTTTGGGGAAAAAAACCCACTCTGTAATAGCACTTCAGTTGACATGCTCAAAGGCCAAATAGTGTCAAGGAAAAGAAACCTCATGGGCCTAAACTACACAAAGGAAAATGAAACACAACGGTGAAGGCTACAGAAACCTCTCAGGTTCCAGGAAACACACTCAAACTGTCTGACGATCGATATATGTTGCAGGTAAGACCTTCTAGACTTTTTTTCCCCCCCCCCCTCCTACGTTTTTAAAGTGAATTTAGTGCTGTCGAAAGGTGCAGAAGTGATAGTTTGCGTGGAGGGCCTCGTAAGATTTTTGCCTTAGCCCTGACCTGAAAGGACCAACCCTTCCAAGGCCTAAGAGGTTAGTGCAATTTCTTGATCAATTCACTCATCTTAACTGCTGAGACATCAATCGAGTGCCAGTCAAAAGGAGACTTTTTTTTTTTTTTAATTGGCGAATATTGTCCCCGAGGGCAGTGGTTGACAAATCACAGCGTGCAAGACCCGCTTCCTGGAAATCAGCAAACTAATATATTTTAAGATTGAGGTGGCAGGGAAAGCTGGAGAAAAAAAAACAGCAAGGAGAAAACTATCTCCTCGTGCCACCTGCACTACAAAACTCCTCGGGAGCCGTCACACTAGCACCAGGCAGGGGAACTCCAACGCGTTCGAGTAACAGCTTCTCCCTACGGTACGTGAGGAATTTGACACTGCTGGCACAAACCCCGCTCGACTGCTTTACTGCTAAATCCAGCAGGGACCTTTTAATTACTGCATATGGCCGTTTGTACCATCCTTCTCTGAACAGAGAAGCAGCTGGAAAAGTTGCAGAACCACAAGAGCAAAGCGGTTCCCCTAGGGAAAGGGTTGTTGAGCCCCCAGGCTCGCGCCGGAGGAAGATGCCGTCCCGGTTCCGCGGCCGGGAGGAGCCACCCCATCGCGTTTTACTTCGCCTCTGCGGAGCTTAAGATGAAACGCTGCTGGCGAGCGTACAATCACGTGGGAAAAGTACGGTCGGGAAGGAAAAACCAAGGCAGGAGAATGTCTTCAGTTAGAGTGGATCCCACATTAATTAAATTATGCATTGGATATGGAGGAAAATCATCTTTAATTAAGATGTAAAATAGCGAAACGATCTGGCGTTTTTGTTATTTCAGGTGACAGAGGATATGGATGATACAGATTTGAAGGGAGAACGGTATGGATATCCACGTCTTGCAGTATGCTGAAATTCTCGCACAGGTCTTGCGGTAACATTATTCGAATGAGAGGATGTTTCTATCTGCTAAAAACACTGGCGCAGAATGTACAATTTAAGCAGAAAAATCTGGGTTTGTGTCTACCAGACTATCTGTTGTTGTCTCAAAAAGGTTACCTGAAGGAAGAAAGAGTTTGAAGAAATTACGTTATTATTTTTTTTAACATCCATTCAGTCATTTGTAAAAAAACCATGATGGAAATTATATATTGGAGTTTCTAATTTTAATTTGTGATGGGGCTGAATTGCTGGTATGTATGCCAAAAGCAATTGCTGAATTCCACTTAGAATATAGCTCAATTGGCTAAAGAAAGCAAATAAAGAGATTTTTTTTAAATCACATTATCTGTGAGCAAAGGTTTTCATAGAAAATATAGTACATGCCACTTCAGATGTAAAGCACTGCATTAGAATATGGCACAAACTGTACTGCAATGCTCACTGCTTTGAAGTATGGTTCTGAAGAAGTTTAAAAAAGAAGAAAAAAAAAAAAAAGCACCGCATGAATTTTAAACCTAGAGTACATACTTTGGGATGTTCTTTGGAAAAGACTGAAAAAAACCCCACAGCAGTCTAAATGCATACAGCAGAAGGAAAAAAAAAAAAAAAAAAGTACACTGTATGATTATATGCCATCTTTTTTAAACCACTTTAAGAATGTATTTTTTCTAAACAGAACAATGAAAGATGGACAGAAGAATTACAACTATAGCACTAAGAACACAGGGCAAATAGGAGACAGACATCAATCAGTGTAAGAAGCAAATACAACCCAATGAAAAGGGAAAACTCACACAATCATGCACTGAAAGGATAAAGATTTATATTACAATAAAGGATTTATATTTAAGGTTTCGAAGTTTTTTTTTTTTTTTGAAGTTTCATTTTCTTGATATTGTATTTCAAGAGAAAAGGAGACAACCTGTATAGAATTTGATCATTGCTGTTTTCTTATCATTGGTTTCTTTACCAAGAGATTGTTCTCATCTTTTCACAAAGCTGCATCACCCCAAGACCTGAGGATTGGGATGTTGCTTTTTCTGCTCCTTTTAGGGGTATCAAAATTCTTTCTCATTCTGATGTTAACCCTAGTGTGGAGAAACTATGTGAACCCTTCAGCACAGTTTTGGTCCAAAGCACAGGTATAAGGAGGGCTCTGTCATGGTCCTGGGCTGCCCATACCATTCTAATGTAATTTTAAAGATGAGGATTCAAGAAAAGGGTTTTGCAGCTGGCTTATATTTGTTTCCACATGCAGAACTGCAGAATTTAGGGATTTTTTTTAAAACTAAATCCAGATGCTGTTGTAAATTGTAGGTTAAACTAAGAGCCTTTTTTGCAATACCACTTACATAAAAAGATTCAAAAGGCTGGCACATCTTCATTCTGCTGAAGATTTATCTGACACCTTCGGGTTCTTAGATCACCAAGAAACTAATCAGTCTTTCCAGTTACTCCACAGCAATTAGCCTGGGAACTGTCAGATCTTTCTCAGCTCAGGTTTGAACACAGACTTCAGCTGAAGCAACAGACTGCTCGACCAGCAAATGCCGGTAACTAGGGAAAACCTGGGCTTTGTTCATGTTTGTTAGAGACAATTCTTCTAGTATCTCCTTGGAATTTATCTGCTAATACGCTAAAGTTCCCAGTAAGTTTAACTGCCACTGTTCTTCCAATTCGCTTTAAACACTCTTCAATCAACAACTTTCAGAGCAAAGGCACACTTCGCATCTGGGGTGATTCTAAAATGATAGCACAATTTGTGCTTTGAAGTGCTAAAATATAATTGGGCAAGAACGTCTTCCTTCATTTTATGAGGATGTACTAGTGACATCTTTTACAGGAGCAAACAGAACACCTCTGCTCTCCTCAAAGTCCAAGACTTTGTTAGCGCTGGATAAGGAGGCAGCGGATTCAACCTAACCGTAGATACCTATACAACATAACTGAATTAAGAGCACATTCCTCCTGGCATCAACGCAGAGACATCTCTAAACACCGACTTAGCTGATCTCAAATTCTTTCTGGGGAAGCATCCCTTTCCCCACCAACTATGAAGAGGGCTGAGAGCAGCTACGCTTTAACTGAGCCTTAGGTGTCAGCCATAGGTTGTAAGCTGAAAAGGTGCAGGTTGCAGAATTTCAGCATTAATATTCCATGTGTGCCCAGATCTTGTTCAAAACATTGCCAGGGGCATGGGCAGGGTTGACTGAGCAGAAATGGCAGATCAAATGCATCTGAGGTTTTTGTCGTCGTCCCCCACCCCTTAATGCTTACTATTGATTCAATTTATTCATTCATTCTGGGCTTTTTCACTTCACAAGTCTGTTGAATCCTTGAAGACTAAGTCAGTAACCATCTGATGTCTGTCATAAACGGATTCAGCACCCCACTTTTTCTCCAGTCTTCTGCAAGACTCTCCTTGAGCCATCTGATTCCATCTGGTTTTATTCTACCCACACACTAGGTTAACCACTGATCATTCCTGATTTATCTTATAACAGCTCCTGCAGACGTTATGTACGATCAAGGCCCGTTGCACCAGGCACTGTACAAACACACAGTAAGAGACACTCTTCTCCAAAGAATTTTCAAGCTAAATAGAAAAGACAGCTGAATAGACCACACTAAGGCTCCTTTAAATGATCCATCAGTAACAGCCCCTTATAAAAGCAGCTGCACTAAGACAGGGAAAGACCTCTGCAGAAGTTACATTCCACCTCTTTTGCTACAATCCTTGATAGAAAGCGTCTGTATTATGGCTCTCTATCATAATTACTGTCATTATGCTGTCTGTATATCACTTTAAATGATTTGCTTCCAAGAACAGTATGATATTACACTGATACATTCTATAAAGAGGCTCTTGCACATATATAATAATGGGTGTGAGTCAAATGCTTGGCTTACAGCCTGTGAACATCACCTCCCCCACCAATGCAAATTGCAGCAGGGTTTATTTAGGAATCTTTCCACAGATAGCACGCAGAAGTGTACATTGCAAAAGAAATATTTCAGCTGAAGACTTGTGCGTACGCACAGATGCTCAAAAGGTGTGTGAGCGGTAGGACTACAACGGCAGCGCTCTTCTGCGGAATGGAAAGGGAGTCTTTGTTTCCATCGATAACACAAGATGCAAGTGGTAACTACAGAAACTGTGCTCAGAGAAAAGCACAACAACCCGATAATTCTGCTCCTTAATACGATTACTAAAGCACTGAAAAGATAGCACCACGTCGCATTAGCAACCTTTATTAGGGTTCGCTTTCAATACAATTGCTTCCCTCGCTGATAAAAGAGACAAACAGGATGTCACTTGGAAGAGACCTTTCAAACCAGAGCTTCCTGCATCTATTATCATACTACTACCCTGAAACATTCAGCGGCTAGCCAAGAAAGCAGCCCGGCGGCTCACAGCAAGCGCGTGCTCCCAGCCCCCACTGGGCCCATGCCAGAACAAGACTATAGCTGCTTGTCCTCACAACTGCCTCGCTGGTCCTGCTCCTTAGTAACTGCACGTGCGCCGACAGCCGGGTTTCAACCAATGGGCTCTGCTGCCGGCAGCTGCCGCTCCAGCCCCAGCGCAACAGCACCCATGTACGGAGGACCCTTCTCCGGCCCTTGCTAAGGGAGATCAGGAAGCGACTCTGCCGAGACAGATGCTGCGATGCTACCGTCCCCATCACCCCGGAGCCTCCAGGTACTGGGTCAGGCACTGAGCAACCAGTAATGTCCTGTTCTTCTCAGGAATTGCTAAGCCGTGTTTCTATTTGTCTGCTACAGATTCTCCCTCCTTTTTCTTGGACCTTGGGCACATTAAGCTGCATCTCAGTGAAATTACAAATGCAGGGAGACAGTCGTCTACGCAGATTCTGACCCTGCTGCATTTTCAGAGAACAGGAGCTCAGCTCCTACCACCACGGCACGTATTGATGAACTGACTTTTAACAAGAGGGTGCTCCAAAGGTTGGTCTCAGCTTATCTTAATTTCAGCATCGCACACAACAGCGTGCAGAAATTTCATTTCCTAGTCCACACCACTGCATAGCTGTGCTCCTGCTTAACAACTGTTAGGCTTCGAGGCAAGGTGGCTGTACTTCAAGACACACGTAAAACAACATTTAACTATCACATAAATCTGCAATCCTTCTGTAAATCCAAGATATTATTGCTAATATCTTGGACAATGGAAAAGAGGCTGTAACATAACTTATTGTGTCTGTCCCTGACAATTATTGGGTTAAGATTCTGAAAACTCCCAGAAATACTGGGGATGAGTGCAAGTTACTATATGTAATATGATGAGTCACTTACTTGTCTTGTTACCTTAGCTGCTACTGTGAAACTTGAAGGTGAAATTGTAAAATTCTCATGCATTTCTTTCTTTTTATTTATTTATTTAAATACAAGATATTCAAAACTTAGCTGGGTCCTCTGTGCAATTATCCAACTGCATATGGCATGCCAGGATTATTGAAAAATGCTTCTGTGCAATAAATACACACACTGGAAGCTGATAAAAATTTTAATGCATTTTACCTGTCTGTAGTAAAGAAATGTCCGGCTTCTCATCACAGTCAGTTGCCTCTGCTGATTACAAATATAAACAAGAAATCTCATTACTTTTACTGAACACAGGAATGCGATTAAAAATCTGCATACTACAGAGTGATTTTGCATTTTCTATCTACTTTCCTCACCTGCAATACGCTAGTGTTCAGTTAAAAAGTCACTCCTTGGAGGAAAAGATCATACAATAAAAATGCAAACTTAGAAGAAGTTTTGTATTAATAAGCAGTAATAGGCTGGAGTAATATCTGCTCCCTTTAAGGTTTCAGGCCATCCGGCTGATAAAAGGAGTTGGGATCATTTTATAAAATTAAACAAGAAAAGTCCCATTTGTTAAACCAGCCCTGGTGGTCCTTCGAGGAAGAGCCTCAAAAGCTGGTAGTCCATGCTCCAACAACTGCCAGCACCAAATGCCAAAGCAGAAACTGTGAATACTCCCATTTCTGACTTGTGCACCCAAACTTCCTGTGACCACAGGAGAGTTCATTCTGAGAGGGACAGATTTGCAAAGGCAGGATGTGTTCAAAGATGCAGGTGGGCACCCAGTATAATTACAACAGCACATAACTGCTCAGCTACATAGGCAATTACAGTGTACATATACACACATGCTTTCAACCCACAGCTTATGCAAGCTCATTTGACTTAATTTAGCCCACGGTGAAGGAAGGCTAAAAACCTAATTTGTTCATCTCATATTTGCCACAGGCCAAGGGTATGCATAAGGATGGTTAATTTGGCTCAGTTGATGTGCAGTAACTTGTTAAGACTGCGGTACCCTGGAGAGCGAGTTTGAACCCCGACTAAGTTATAGACATCTAACAGAAATCTGGTGCCCAACCCACACAAGCCCTGTTCAAAATCCTATTTCCTGTGTGCTTTGGCACCTCGGCATTGAATTTAAGACCTTTAAAATACAATGAGATCTTCAAGAGTACTTAAGCAAATTAAGTGTGGTCATAAAGGAACAGGCAGGTATGTCCATTACATTATACATGTTCAGTGTGGTGGATATACACCTACTCACAAATACACACATTCACTCATTGCACAATACCCATAAACGTCAAATCTGCCAAGGCTATAGATAAATTGAGCAACTCAGTTCAGCTCACACCTGAAACTAAACTGACTGTTCTGATAATCTTTGACATAGCCCTACATGCAAGGATGTTGAGATGCTGCCTTTATGAGGATATCATAAGAAGAACTAATCCAACTGCTGGTCTACATCCGTTTCCAGCTTCCAACTACTCTTGGCTATTTGTCCTTAGACCAAAAGGTTGAATTCTCTCCCACTTCCCACTTTATGCCTGCTTAATTTTTATCTGTATGCTCTGTAGTGAGTTCTGTGAAACAAGTTGGATTAAAAAAAAAGAAAAAGAAAAAAAAGCCAACAGCCCCCCCCCGCAACCAACCAACAGCCGCCAGTACAAAACAGCTCTCCTCCCACAAAAGGTTTAAATAAGGAGCACTGACAAGCACAGCCATGAAATTGCAGGTTAGTCTGAAATGTACCTTGAACCAATACCCTTTCTCCACTTCCTATAAGAATGTTTCTGAGCAGAAACAAAATAGGTGCTCAGTACAGCTTATTGTAAAAATCTTTTTTGGAAGAACTAGATGGCTCACTAAATGAGAAGAGATTACATGATTCTCTACCTCTAGATTAGGTTTGAATCTGGATCAGACTAACATTGATGAAAAGAATGGATGAGCAAGGGAGGAGACAGCATGGTGGTATGAGCAGCTGAGAACCATCCAACAGGACATACACCATTTAAAACTGCAGTGACAGTCCGAGACTAACTTCTAGCTATCTTACGAAGACCTACCTGCACCAAGAGATGCTGTGGCATAGCCATTCAGCATGCAAGAGAGGAAGCTATAATTGGTCCCATGGGTTGAAGAGACACAAGCTATGAAAAATCAGGGAAGCCATATATTAGTCCTGGTAATGGTCTGGAAAGATTCCTCCTCACAGGCCCTTGGCCTCACAGGCCAACCAAGGGACAGGTTTTCTGAAAGTCTCAGCAGAAACTCTTGAAGTCACTCTAGAGATGTGGTTACCCTTCTACCTAATGGCTCTTCTTATCCCTTGGTAAAACTGAACTTAGTGGAAGGTAGAAATACAGAAAGAAACAAGTGGAAGCTAGGATGCACTTGGCTTTCAAAAAATAAAGAGTCCAAATTTGCAGAACCAGCTTTGTTGATGACAAAATTAGTTACCTAGCTATTTAGTTACCTCGCTATTTTAACCCAGCAGAAGACTGAGATGCTGCTTAAAGATGAAGTCTTGCTCCCCTCCAATTATTTCAGTCCCATTCCTCATGGCAGCACAAACATTCATGCTGTCACAGGGACTGGATATTGCTAAAAACTGACAGCATGGCCACATTAATGCTTGTGCCAGTGCCAGAAAAGGAGTGGGAAAAAAGAAGATGCATGGAGAGCCTATTCACTCTTCTCAGTAGCTGCCTGAATTCGTTCCATGTAACTGGATGAGTAACCATAGCTTCAGGGGAAGTATGACCAGCAAAGCTCCCGCTCACAAATGCATGATAAACACCTTGACCTCCCAACATGGATGTAAATCAGCATCTTTTCACGTTCCATTCCGAACAGGAAAGAAAGTTTGCCTTCAACAACCACACCCACAGATAGCCAGCCAAACTCTACTTGTCTTAAGCCAACTTGCAAGACAAGGCAAGCAGGAATAGATTCTACTGTGGGAATTCTGCACCTCTCTATCCTCTGCTTAGATAAAGCTCAGTAGGTCTTGCAAAACAATCCTAGTAGTCATTTCCTTAGAGGGTTCTCCCTCCCCCAGCCCCAAAATTGATTAGCTTATTAAGTACGTAAGTTCATCTGTGAAGCATACACCTACTGTCTTTTCCCTTAAACAGAAGTACATGTATGCTCAAGACTGGAAAAGTTAGCACAGCAGTTACTCATTTTAATATTGCTATCTTTACCTAAATAAGACACTGGCCACAAAAGCACTATACCACATCTCACACTCCTACATCAATACACCCTACATCCTTTCTGGCCTTGTGTCTATTGCTAAACAAAACTCAACCTGATCTAGAATCTGTTGTCTTGCAAGACATAGATAATATATCAAAAGCATAAACCAGGGAAATAAGAAGTATGGGGAGAAATAGAATGGGAAGAAGAAAATCATACAAGACAACAAAAGCAGAAGTTTGAATAAGGATGTGAAGAAAAGGCATATTCCAGAAAGAACATAAGTATTTTTTCCTTCCTTTGTTCCTACTACTTTACATTGCAACAAGGTAATGTTAACTTTAAGGAGCAGTTTAAGGATGTAACGTCACGGCATGTAATTTATTTAAATTAATCCAGCCTGAAAAGTTTCAGCATGTTTTCTAACATTGCTGTATTTTCCTTTATTGAGTACGGCAATCAAAAGCTTCCAGGTTACGTACAATGTAATTACTTTGCATGAACAGCTCTTACCCTCTGTACTTCAGGAGTATTAGTCATACAGTATCAGCTTTCCTGTCTAAGCAATGGGCAGCCATTATAGAATAATGGCTTTTATGCTCTTCAAAACATAAAAAGAGAGGAAGAACTTACTGCAAGAGATGTAGCCCCTGACCTGTTACTTATTAATGGATGAAGAGTTGAGTAATCAAAAGGCTTGGACACAATGTCTAACGAAGAGGCGACATGAAGAGCAAGTCCGTTCCTTCTGATTCTACCCATCTCAGATCTCTATGCCAATGGTCATCTGTCTCTTTCTGTTGCCACTGGCAGGGCCACCAGTCACCTACTCATATTCTCTTTGCAGGGTGAAAGGACTATGCCGTAGGAAACACTGCTGCTCAGAGTAGTGGTAAATTGCGATGCCATTTGCATTGTAATTCACCCTGCTTTAAGAGAGGAAACCTATGCATATGCCTTTTCCTTCGACTTCTTCCTATCCAGGGCCACTTTGCATCCCATTCCAGCAGTCAAGAGGGCTCAGCTTCTCTGCTGGGACAAGACAGATGTGGCACGAGGAAGCTATGACCCAGCACGCTGTGCTGCTAGCATGAGATGGGACCCATAGTCAAGGCTGAAAAATATTATCATACTATTTAATTTTAATTATAACATCTGTTTGTAACATTAACCTCACAGTCTCTTTTCCCCTTTGTGACAGTCAACTTGTGAAATTTTGAAAAGACTGAACAAGGCCAATAAAAATTTAATGGTAGTGACAGCTTTATTCTCAGATCTAACAACTAAAAAAAAAACCCACCCAAGTCTCAGATCTCAGGCAATAATCTGAAAGAACTAAGAAAAGCAAAAGCAAAATAAATAAATTAAAAAAGAATACTTCCAGTTATGAAAAATATTGTCACGGATTCAAAACTTAAATGAATTTCTATTTGGCTTAGGATAACAACCCTTCAAAATCTACATGAGGGAACTATTTTCTAGAAAGCAGAATTTTAAAGTGTTTTTTTGATTAGCTTTCCAAGTTAGGAGCTTTTCTGTCCCTAATTCCAGGAGATGAGCCAAACATGATAAATAAGGCAACAATGGACAGCCTCTATGATCCAGTGATCATGATTTCATTTAATCTGGAAATATTCAGGAAAGCAAGCTCTACAGAAAGAGGTACAATAAACAGATCCACCCCACTCATTTGCTGGGATTCTCTGAAATTATTAGTATCACTGAAAGCGAGAGCAGGATTTACATTATCAGACTGAAATACTGTTTCACAGGAGAAAGTATAGAGGGCTGCTCATGAATGCAGTGTCTTACAGTCTGGTCTGAAAGAAGAACTAATCAGAGAATGGACTAACTGGCTCAGAGGAAGGCAAGCAGAATAGAAAGCCTGCCCCTTGTCTCATAAATACTCCTGCAGTTAAAATTTAGCTCAGCTCAGTGGTGACTAAAACATTGTTTTGTGGCTTCCATGAAATGCTACTGAATAGTCTGCACTGGATCATCTTAAGCTTTTTCTATATAAAGCCTGTGCATCAAAATAAACTAGAAACTGATTTAGATAAATCCATGTGACCCACCAGCAGGGAGGCATATTGGTTTTAAAAAGTCTCAGATCAGTTTAGCTTAATTTTGATTCAGCTTTGATCTTTGGGCACCCTGGCCTATACCCACAAACTTGGACAAAACTAAGAATGGTTTTGGAGTACAGGAGTCAGCATGTGCTCAGGAGGGCTGAACCTCTTGTCCACATGCCACACACAAACTGGATGAGCTCAACAGCCACAACTGAATCCCACACAACCTGGAGGTCAAAAGCGTGTCCTGAGAGGGGGGAGATATGAACCAAAGCATTCAAAAGCAGAGGAGGGATTTAAACCCCCATTCCCATAGTCCATAACAGTGCTCAAAGCAATACATTGTTGTCCACATGTAGAAGAGGGCAAAAGGGAATCAATACTTCTCTTGGCATTTTGCAAAACAAATCTGACTGATCCCTTAGCTCAAGGACAGGACTCAGAGTTGTGAACTCCCAAGGGCTGGAGAAGCCCAACAAGCCAAGGCAAACAGGACTGAGGTCCCACCTAGCTTCTCAGCACATCCAAATATCTAACTTGAAGGCGGTTCCTGCTCAGCGCTCACTCTGGTGGATCTCCTTCTCAGTTATTGCTCCCCATGCACAGTACTGAAGGACTGCAGGTATTTAGGTGATGGGCTGTGATTCCATCAGTTACCAGGTTCTCAAAAGCTAAGTTTTGCAACCTGGAACAGGTGTGACAGCTTTTTACCAAAGCACTCCAAACCTGCTTTTTCCTCTGCTCTCTCCTCCCCTACTGCTCTAAGCTACATACAGATTTAACAGTTTTAGTGAGGTTTCACAATGAATAGTTAGAACTGGTTTAAACTCTCAGCACAGTGAGGCTTACATTAGGACAAAACCGTGGAGGATTATGAGATTGTGCTAGCAAACACTGCAACATCCTTCCCTTGGTCGTACACACCTCCCTAGGCACCTGCCAACAGCCTCTGTTAGAAACAAGATATGGGACTGGATGAATCTTTGGTCTGATTAGTACAGCTCTATGACCCTCCTATCAGAAACCCTGGACCATTACACACAAGTACTAATGGATCTTGTTTCAACAAAATGTTACTGCAGCCAACTGTTATGTTCCTGCCTCTCTGCCATTCCTGACTGCTTTACTGTCACAAAGGCCATGGATGTGAACACTACTCCTTCGCTTCAGTGCAAGGTCAAGGCAGGTTAGTTTAAGCCACCAGTGAAGATGGTTGGAGTTAATGTGGTTGAGCTTGCTCAACACTGAGTGCCCCATGATCAACTGTAGCAGCTCAGCTACAGAAGCAGGAACCTTCGAGCGGCAGACAGTAATATGCAGATGGCCATGGCGATATTTTCAATCACTCCTGCGAGATCTGAAAGAACACACCGATCTGTGGCCTGGCAGAAAGAAAGTGAGGCACTTCAGGAAATGGCCAGTAAACTAGACAACACAAAAGGGACAGCCTTTCTAGCAATGCAGTTATCATGTAATTATTTTAGTAAGTTCAGGGACTGCTAGGTATATTCCTGTTTGCTGCTCATCCATGTACTAGGTTGATGGGTTCGCTTCTCTCTGTGGCCTGAGACAGATATTGGAGCCCATCTCATTCAGCCACACTACATTCAGCTTCACCTATTTTTTTCATTCTTTTGCGAGCTTAGAGACAATAACCCCTGCTTAGATCTCCCTTCCTGGGAAAGGACCAGAGATGGAAGCGGTCCCATTTAAAAGGCAAAAATCCGAATGTCATTGTCATTTTAATTAATAGCCTGCAGAGGCATCAAGAAACACATATAAGAAAAGGATGAAAGAAAATAAAAATCAAAACAAAATTAGGTCAATCCTCTTTCCCAGGGGATCTTGTGCAGACAAGCCAGGGACCGGGTGTTCCCCACACCCCGGATTGCACTCTTCACCCGACTGAAGCCTGACATCACAGGGCCATTCTTCCACTCTGGGAGGGACAGGCAGCCTTCAGAGCAGGGAGAAAGCAGTCCTGTTGTACAACACCAGTAATCTGACACTGTCTTTAACAAGATTAACTTGTATCCCTCTTCTCCCTCCCCCAATGCATACAAGAAACCCTTTTTAAGGCTGGTGCTTGTTGCTGCTCTGCTCAGGGAAGCTTACGCTTCTGCTAGTCTGTACCTTTTTCTCCACATTACTTCTCTCTTTTTTTTTTTTTTTTTTTTTCCTCCCAGTCTTACACTTTTCTCTCCTGGTATTAATTGAAACTGTGGATAACGATTTCAGATGCCAGTCTTGGTGTATGTTTCAGAGACACAGCTTTGGACAGAAAACACGGGCTCTCTGATTCAGAGAGAAGTGGTTTGTTCCTTTGCTGCGGTCTAGCTCATCCCTGCTTAGCCAGCTGGGCCACTGGAAACCTCTGGGGAGCCATCAGGTTTCTCATTCTTTAAACTAGCAGATATTAACAAGCACTTAATTGTAGTGAAGGACAGCAGGGAAGAGGGGAAAAGGCAGGCAGCTACATACAGTAAGAGTGAAGGAACATGTTTAAGGATAGCGGCACAGGTAATGCCCAAGAGTGTCAAATGCTGCATGGGTGAGATGGACAGGAAATCTCACCATGAGAAACCCTCGAGAAAACACTAGGAGGGGAAGCGTAAGTGAAGCCCTGTATAAAGGAAACCCCTTGTAGGATAGCAGGCATTAAGATGAGGAGGAGAATAGTTACGTTTATAAGGTAATTACATGTCTCCTGTACAGTGATACTGTCTTCTGATTCCCAAGATTTCTGCAGGGAATTTCGAGACTGCACATTGCTGCTCACAGCTGGAACTGGTCGTTCACAAGCAAAGCAATGCAGCTCCACGCTGTCAGCACAAAAGCTTAGCGCTGTGCCTTCACTGTGGAGCTAACTCTCTGCCAGGCGGGTCCGAGGTCCGAGCACGCACATTATGTGGCCCAAGCTGAGCAGCTTTACTGCAAATCTCTGCCTAAATATCTGTTACTCGCTGCTGGCATGCTCACTCCTATGCGTTGCTAAGACCTCAGAGGCACAAGCAGGGTTTTTTTCAGCTGCAGTGATGCCAATTCTTTCACGAGGAGTTGTGAGAAAACTTATCCATCCTTCCAGACCCATATGGTACAGAAGGAAAGGTGATTTAGGTTATGTCCTAACAGTAAAGTGAGTGGCTTATCATACAAAATAACAAAATTTAATGTCTTTAACCTACAGTCTTGGCTGGGAAAGCTACTTTCCATCAAATTTCATCAAACACTGGGAAGAAATTTTGGGTGCTCATGGAAAGTGGTTAGAGGCAACTACTGAGGAAAAAAAGTCTGATTTAACTTGGCTGCAAAGACACTTATTATTCCAAACAAAAGGAAATATTGCATTTAACATTTCAGTAGAAAATTGCTAAAAACTTAAGAGGTTCAATTTTCAAAGACTGTACATACACAACTCTAATTACAGCCAACAAGAAAATCACTTCCGTGGATAAAAAGGCGCTAAGACTTTAATTTTACATCTTATTCCTTATTAATACATACCTGAGCCTCTTTTTAATCGTCTTCTTGCCAGTTTAATTTGATCCTGAAGAATCTGGACCCAGTCCCTAGGACCAGGAAGTTTATCCACATGGTTAGCAGTGCAGTATTTTTCTGTAAAGACTGAAACAAAAAAATACCATCTTTTCTTAAATGTGCCACTGGAACTGAGAAAAGGAGGCAGAAGAGGATTAAAAAAAAAAACCCAAAAAACTTTACCAAAATACAACATTTAAATGGCCTAAGACAGTAAGAACAAGGTCTGACTCAGTGCCTTACATGTTTATTATTCAAAAGTCATGTTGGCATATAAACACCACAGTAATACCACAGTTACTACTTACCAAGCTTGTACTAGAGAAAATGTCTACACTTTTTGTCTTACATTCATGAATTTCACACACACACAAAAAAAAAAAATCTCAGAAAAATAGCAGTGTACTTTGAACACCAGCAGCAGTGTACTTTGAAAAGTAGCAGTGTACTTGCAGTCTCCAGATGTCACAGATACTTATAAATGATGCCTTACATATGATAAAAGCAGAGAAATGAAGATCTCCCAGTTATTCTATTTTCAGAATTGTTTCTAGTGCAACAAGAGCAAGCAAACTGAGGAAAAAAAATCAAGTCCTACCACGGCAGAAATCTACACAGTTATTACACTGCCAAACTAGATGAAATAGATTTTTTTAAAAAAGCTTTTTAAAAAAGCCATTCCTGAGAAAAATAAGTATCATTTAGGTCCAAATTTATATTTTGTAAACATAGTACATAGAAGATCAACACTGCTGTTTAAATCCATTCACAAAAGAAAATTCTGTGCCATACTTAGAGCAAACCTAACAATGTCCTACTGAAAATATGAAATTATAAATTGAGTGAAACTGATGCAATTGATTTTCATCATGCAACTGAGAGGTGTGTGAAAAGTAAACAAGAGCAGAAATAGAAAAAATATTACTGTTAGTATTGCTATCGTAGCCTTGGTCAGAGGTCTCAGAACCCAGTGTCCAATTATGACAGGCAAACAAAGAAAAAAAACGGTCCCAGCTCCAAGAATGTGCAATCTTTGAAAAGAAATGTCACACAAATGGTGTGAGGAAGCACTCAAGAAACAGTGACAACTTTGGTATTTTTAAACACACACGCTTTCGAAACAACTAGCTGATAGGTATAAAGGGTCCAAAAAGTAGTTGCACCCTCCAAATTCTTTACATTTTTGCAGCTTAAGAACACTTTCCTCTGCAATCTGCTTGGCAAGGACATAAGACCAACTGTCATGGTTTCCCAGAGAAGTTAGGTTAGCTCCAGACATTCCCAGTTTCTGATTTTCAACAACTACAGGATCTTTGGAGGTAGAAATAATCTCTCTCTTCTGAATTCACACAGTGCACACAATGGGAACCCGACCAATGCCTTACACCTCTACCTCCATAACGCAGCAGTAATCCACGTTTGTGACCAGGGTCTAGGAGGCAATCTGTGGCACAAGGCCATGTCCAGGCCACCTTGGAAGTACACCTACCTCTCTCTGCTGCCTGCACAGGAAACCAGGCTGGCGGCCGTGGAGAACAGATTCATTAACTCGCTCTTCTCTTAAATTAGTATCAATTAAAGTATATATCTTTGATTTTTTTTAAACATCCCTGTATCAATTTTTCTTGTTTGACAGTGTCATTCCCTTTCTTTTTCTCTCCTCAGTTCTGAGAGAAAGCCTGATGCGACTCGCAAGGGAAACCAATTACACAGGAAAACAACGGATTCAATGAGTACCACAGCATATCCAAGGTCAAAAGACAGAATTTCTCCCTAGCTAATCATCCTGTGGTAGAAGTGTTAAATTACTTGTAAAGATGGCAGTTAAAATGTTTTTAGTCAGGAAGAGTAATTTTCCAGCAAATAGTCTCTCCTTTAAGTTCTCTGCTAATTTCTGTTGTGAATGTAGCCTTTTCTCCACTTCTGTATCTCTGTTGTGGAGCAGGACTAATGTACTGCTAAAGAATATCTGGGTACGTGGTGGAGAAATATCCTAATGAAATAATACAAACAACATGATGTTGTTCTCATGGAGATTTCATACTGGCTCTGTCATTTCTCCGAATAAATGAAACCACAGTGTCCTACAGTCCAGCTCTTTGGATGAAATATGGGTGCTATTGGAGTCAGGCTGAGCAAAGACCAACACTGCATCAACCCTTGGCACCTTATTCCACCACAGCTTTCACAGATGGTCTCCTTTACGAAGCTAATGGAGATCATGTACTAGCACTTGGGCAATATTAGCAATGTCAATAAAGATCACTGTTACTGTTAGTACTGTACCACTGTACTAGTGGTACCTCATAGTACCATCACACATAAAAGTTAGCTGTTGAAGTTGAAACTTCCTCCTTTTCTTCCCCCAGGGTCAAGGGAAGTGGCTAAACAAAGTCTGCCAAAAACCCTGTAAGATGTATCAGGACTAAGATATGACAACAACACACACTTTATCAGAGAATCACACAGGTTGAAAGGGACTGCTGGAGGTCTCTATGTCCACACTCCTGCTTAAAGCAGGGCAACGAGATCATCCTGCTCAGGGCAATGTCCAGTTGAGTTCTGAATATCTCCAAGGATGGAGATCTCTCAGCCTCTCTGGGTCCTGTTCTAGTGTTTGACCACCGTCATGTTGAAAAGTTTTTCTTGATCTTGAGGTGAAGTTTTCCATGTTCTAGTTTGTGTCCCCTGCCACTTGTTTTATCTCTGTGCACCTCTGAGAAGAGTCTGACTCCGTCAGCAGCAAAGGTGCTTTCTAGCCAGCCAGGTTGCAGGCTCTCCTGCTGCACGAGGTTAGTCCACACCAGGTACTAGACTCTACATATGCCTTTGCTGAACTTCAAAGAGGTGCCTGCCAGCCCATTTTTCCTGCCTGTTAAAGTCTTTCTAAATGGCAGTCCTGCCCTCCAGCATACGGACCCCTCCACCATTTGCTCTCATCTGCAAGCTTGCCAAAAGGGCACTCTATGGCATCATCCAGGTTGCTGATGAAGATGTTAAATAGTATTGGCCTCGTTAGCGATCC
This sequence comes from Rhea pennata, assembly GCF_028389875.1. NCBI lineage: Eukaryota > Metazoa > Chordata > Aves > Rheiformes > Rheidae > Rhea > Rhea pennata. The sequence goes on from NC_084663.1 coordinate 7,667,746, forward strand.
CTGAGAGATGCTACTGGTAACAGAGTACCAGACAGACTTTGTACTGCTGATTACAACCCTTCAAGTCTGGTGGTCCAGTCAATTTTTCACCTACTTTATTTGTCCACTTATGTAATCCACAAATCATCAATTACGCAGTAAGGAGACTATGGAAGATTACGTCAAAGGCCTTGCTAAAGTCAAGAGCTCACTGCTCTCCCCTCACCCACAGGGCCAATCACCTCATCACAGAATGCACTTGACATATTCAGGCACAACTTGCCCTCAATAAAACCTTGTTGGCTGTTGTCAGTCACCTTTTTGTCTTTCATGTGCTTGGAAATAGCTGTCAAGAGCATTTGCTGACAACTCTCTGAAGAACTGAGGTGAGGCTGCCTGGCTTATAGCGACCCTCGATCCTCCCTGCCCTTCCTGAAGACGTGTCTTTTACCTTCCCCCATCACCACAACTTTTCAAAGATCATAGAGAGCAACCTCGCAATAGGAGTGACCAACTCCCACAATGTATATATCCATTCACTGCCACAGACTATGCTACCAGGCTTAGAGGGCATGCTTTACCATGAATACTGATGCAAAGAAGTATCTTAACCTTTTCCATGTCCTTTGTCGCTGGTTCTCTGCCTCCCCTTTTGCTGCCGATGTACTTACAGAAACTCTTCTCGTTGGCTTATATCTCCTAGGCTAAGCAATCTGTATCTCAGGACAAGTCCTGTGCCCTAAAGCAAGCTCTACTTTGCAACACAAACTGTCTTTCGATAAGGAGTATTTTTCCTGGTACATTAGATTTCAAACTAATACTATCCAGCTCTGAGACTCTGACCTAATACCAAATCTTCACATGTTCAGACCACAGAGTTTAATGGCAGACATGTTCTTCTGGAACCCTGGAAGACATGATCACTAGGAAAACGCACCCAGCACAGGATCCTTCAACTGATTAAGAAATTCACTCCCACAAGAGAAGGGGAAACACAGTCCTTATGAGTATCAAGCTCATCTTCTGCCCCAGTATAATCTTCCCAATCCAGCCACAAACTACTAACTATTTACAGAGCAGACACAGTTACATGTAGTTATGCTGTGATTATGTTTTCAAGATTTCTTTGCATCTCTGATATCTAAAAAAATGTTATTTTAAATGAACATTAAGATTCTAATCTTGGCTTCTGAAACTGGTATCACCAGCTTAAACTTTATATAAACTGTGCCTGTAGAAACTATTTTAAAAAGTAAATTAAAGGGAACAAATATAAGACTGCATATTTTAATATATCTAACACACATCAAAAATACTAACCCCTTATACTCTCCTTAGTTGAGAATGTATTCTAATAAAACATATGAAAAAGCAAGAACATACCTTTTATTGCACCCACAATATTTTGGTCTAGTCCTTTTCGGTTGTCATTAAGTCCTCTTTTTCTTTTGCCATTGGGTAAAGAGTTAGCCAAAGTCTTGTCATCAAAAAATGCACAGACCAGCTTCCTAAACAGCAGACTTCCTGAGCGAGTATAGTTTGATAATATAGAGTCCAGCTGAGATTTCGGCATGAAGACGTCAAAGCCTTCTGCAAGTTGCACTTCTGGCTACCAAAAGAGCACAAATGTTTTAATTCAAATAACATTCAAATGTGTTCTTTTACTTCAATCACGCATCTGGCAAGACTTTACAATCACTTAAATAATCAAACCGTGAGTCTTTTTCCAGCTATCGCTGCCTACTTCATTGAAATCAAAACCCATCAGTGAATAAGCACCTTAAAAGGCAAATCAAATAATCATACTCGTGTCTACCGACTGTAATAGTTAAGAATCACTGACATTATTTCTAGGTGTACAGCTAACAAAAAGGAAAGAGAAGAAATACCTTTCAATATTGGATAATAATTACAGGCTAGAGGATCATCCCAGAGCAACATTCCTACATAACGTTTTTGGACATTTATCTAACCATTTTATGGACTTGCTTCACTGCCAAATGATGCAAATGAGCATGCTTTGGAGCAGCCAGGCATTTCCAGGAAGGATGATGGCAGGGTTACCAGCACCTTCCACACATTTTCACAGAAGGGCTTCTAGTGCAACTACGGCTCATAGGAATAAAAGTAGATGATGAGTTAGATTGTCTCTATGGCCAGCGTTTGCTGATCAGTCTTATCTCCCGCCTTCTCATATCTGCCAAAATGCATCTTAAGAACGTGTTATATAAACAGCTTATTTTAGCACAAAACCCCTCAGTGGTAAATCACAGAGATTTATGCCACTGCCTGAAAGCAAGATGGAAGGGAAGAAGAGGAGAAAAATCATCTTCTATTTCCCTAGACTCATCTCAAGTACATTGTGGGCCAAGGCAGACAAAGGCCCTCAAGTAAGTCCCCTTACTGAGATATTTTTATTGCCCCTGTCCATACATATCAGAATTACATGAGCAATATTTACAGTAGTTTCTTGTATAATGACTGTGCCACATAACGCTTGCACAAGCTGTATGTGTGGAATAATTATATATTTAGAACGAAGATGCATCATGAAAAGACTAATTTTTCAGGATATTATCTGGAAGTAGGCAATGGGAAAAAAAACAGAAACAGTGGTCATGATGTAAGGAGGTAAGATAACATTACAGACTTGCTTTTACTAAGTTTTTTTTTTCCCTTAAGTAAAAAATACATCCACCAGTGAACAGCATAGGTGCATTTTCAAAGGTGTTTACAGAAGAGCAAATGCCATCTTGCATCAAATCACCTGCAAACTTCTTCAGTCTCCATAGAAGGAAGGGCTGCTAATCTCAGTAGGATTTGGCTGTGCCACTCTTTTTCCATGAATTTCCTAATCAATACCAGGAGAGCTACAGCAAGCAGAGTATTTTCAAAGCATATCCTGCCTTTGGGTATGCACGTTCATTGTGCCATACATACATAAAAAGCTGTAGATTACAGCGCTTTGAAAAGCCACGACGAAGAATCTTGAAATATACAGATACTAAAGAAAACCCCAAACAAAACGAAACAAAAAAAAAAACACATAAAAAGCACAAAAGATTTTCAGCTGGATCTGGATGAAAATGTTTTTTTTTTGGGGGGTGGTTTGTTTGTTTTGGGGGGATTTCTTTTGTTTTTAACCTTGAAAACTTTCAAAATGACTCGAGTCACGTTACTCTATTTGGCAATCTTCTGATGTAGGTAGGATTTTAGTATGTTACTTCTAAACTTTCTGGTGATGGAAAAGATTCTCAAGTTTAAAAAAACATAGCCCAAGTTTACAACTTGGGAAGAATATTACTTCACATTACTCAGAAAACCCAATGCAGCCATGCATAGTGTAGGATGAAGGTATCCTACACTATTTTGTTACTTCAGTCTTGGCCCTTCCTTAGCAGTCTAGCGTGAGTGTGATAAAAGCAGCACAACACAGACAAGCCGTTCTCACTTATACGATTGTAAAATATATCTGAAAACTCATCAGGTCACCAGCAGAGAGGAGTCAACCTTATTTTAGTTGCAACTTTATTTTTAACAAATGAAACAATTTGTGTATCAGTGAAATAATTTGATGTTAAAATGCTGATTCCTTCTTGCTTCCTTCAGTAGTAAATTATTCTTCGGTCAAAGACAATCAGTACCTAATTGAGCTTTATGATCACTTTGAATGTGATTTATCACAAGGAAAAACATTTGTTAGCAGATAATGATCACGGTATAAAGAACTGGTGGGTAACCTATTCGTGTACAATGATACAAGTATGACCTGAATGCCAAAAGCTTTTGCTGTACAGGCAGCAAATTAGATTTAATCCTAGACACTTCAGGATGTTACACCTACTAGAAATGCAAAGCCTTTCCCAGTTTACAAAAGTGTTATGTTATTGCACTAAAACAAACAGCAGAAACTTACCTAAGAGCAAGGGATCATTACATTTAAAAAGCAGGTTATTTGATTCACGGGCCAGATTAAGAATTGGTCCCACAGATCCAAATCAACACTTCTTCCATCTCCATGGATGGTATTTTTACATCTCAACAATTCCAAACTAATTCTACTAGTTTCAGTGATGTGGCCCTGCTTTTACATAAATGAAATGGAGATCAACTTAAAGAGGAAGAAAAGTGAAGAAAATAACAGTGGAAGCAGTAGTACTAGCATGGGTGTGATGCACAACACCCTACACACAACTCATACAATTCTAAAAAGAACATTCATTTATAGTGTTGCGTAAAATGTCTTTCGGTTTCTTTAGGCACTCAGACATATTGGTCATCAACATATTAGAGACACTTATGAATAAAGAGAAAAAGATAATATCACCATTCATTCTGAAAAAAAATATTACATTTAATCAACTCAAATTTTTAAGGTCATATTTTATTTTCACTGTTAGATACATCTATTTTCAGAACTCAACTGTTTTATTCCCAAAGACAAAACAAAATCAATTTGTTTAATCTTTGGGTTCTGACTGTAAATATATTCAACCAACTACTGTGGCAAACAGGCCAAAGCACAGAAGGGCAGATAAGAATCTGATTTATGAGCCACGTGTTTTCTTTGGGGGGGCTGATTTTTTTATTTTAAGTGCAAATTGGCACAGCCAAAGAATTACGTTCAGCAACGGAACGCATCCACAAAACCAAATTAAACTCATCGCAAGCGCAAAACTGTTCTCAAAACTATGTTTCAAGCTGTAAATAATGTCACAAACAAAGAAAAAGTATAAGCATTAATTACATTTTGGAGAAAAATTATGAATCCCTTCCCAAATCATTCCCTCAAACACTATTAACCATAATACTACAAGAGGGGAACCTCTGAAAAAGCATTAAGCTAGTTACTTCATATCACTGCAGACACTATGGCATGACACTGCAATCTAATTAGCGGTGTGGCTTGCATCTATATAACTGAATTATCATGACTGCTCTTTTTTATTGTTAGTTCTCACTTCCAGAAAGGTAAAACATTATCTGCAGCATTGTTTTCATTTACACTCATTGATACAGAATTTAATTATGTTTTTCTTGTTTTTTTTTTTTGTTTTTTTTTTTGTTTTTTTTTTTAATAAAACTCACAGTGCTTGGGAAAGAAAAACCTGCCTTCTGAAAATTAAAAATGTATTAGAGAAACTAATGATCAGCCTACTCATCAGTGAATTGGTCAGAAGACACTATTTCGTCATCAAACAAAGCCAATCAGCCACCGGTTACATGAAATTTCTATCATGTTCTGTGAATCAAGAAAATATACTTACTGCAATTTTGCATGTGACAAGTACCTATTTTAAAGGCAGCAAATTTTGGCCCCCCTTAGTTACACAGACATCATCGACAGTGTCAAGGCCCTTACCGGCAACCACAGCCATGAACGCTAAATCATCCAATTCAGCACAGACTTGGCTACAAAGTTTATGGAGGTGAGGAGTCCCAGGAAGCCAGTGGGACCAGTCAGGCATGAAATGAAGCACATAAATGCATCTTGGCAGGATAAGGGCATATGTGTGGACTATACGCATTAATCAGCAAATGACAGGGTTGTGAATCGTTTATACACGCAACACTTTCCACAGCTCCCAATCTCACGGTGGCTCTTGGCAACAAGACAGACGAAGAGCAACAAGTTTCCACTGCAAGCTCAAACAACAGGGAGCCTTGAATTCAAGAGAACTACGTGCTCATGGAAGTGGAAAAAAAACAACGTTGTAATCAGCTCTCCCCAGGTCTATATCTACTATCTCCATCCAAATCCACTCAAGTTTTGCTTGTTTATTTTAACAAGAGGAAACACGTGGCAAGCTGACACGAGTACTAATTCTCCTGAACTAGTCAGTGCTTTAAAAACCTGTCATCCCATGTATCAAAATATTTACTTACATCTGATGAAGCTGATTCAAGGATAATTCCAAATCCTGAAACAGGGGTCTCTGGTTTTAGGGAAGGCTCAACTGCATGCAGACTTGGCCGTTCAGAGTTTGCCAAAAGCTTTTTTTCATTCTCTGCAGTGTTGGGTTTCCTATTCACGGTAATCGGTTCAACAGTTTTGAGGGGCAGTTTTTTCTTTTTATTTCTCTTTCTTGATATTGTCGACTTTTGTGCACAAATCAGAGGAATAGGAGGCTGCTGTCTATTTTGAGTCCCAACTGAATGAAAGCAATAAATTAAATTTATAGACAAAAAGACACACGTATAACCACACAGACGCACCATTAAACTACTGACATGCTGAACTCATCTTCTGGATAAATGATACCGTATTCACTGCTGTTTGTGCATGTGAAACAGTTACATTTTATCACCTTTGCATAATTTTCCAATCTGTACAATGGGGATAATGACACTGAGCTCCACCATGAGCAGTTTTAAGAGGTATGATGAATAGTGTTTTATGAAAATTAGGAGTATGCGGCTCTTTTGCCTAGTGACCACTGGATGGTTGGTGACATGAAGGACTTAAGCAATGATTAATTTGTATACCTTCTTGAATGACTGAGGATCTCATTGTCTTTGAGCATCTTTTACTGATAAAATAAGATAACACAAGTGCTAATCCAATTACAGTTATTTTCTGAATGTAGTCACTAAGTTAATTAGCTCAGCAAGAACATTTTAAGTACCATTATGTCAAGAATGAGTGAAAAATACTATTCAACAGTTTAATGTCTACAAAAAAGTAACCCAAACTCATATATTAGTTTTTGTTTGTATAGAGAAACTGAGAGACCTTATTTTATACTCATATTAATATTTTGCATTTTTCAGGATCCAGCAACATTTGTGCAAATTAAAGCACCAATTCTGAACTTGTATCAGTGTTAGTGAGTCCTCAAGCAGAATCTTACGCAAATACATGGATCTGTACATGCAGATTAGTTGACAAGATCAAGGTTAGAAAGAAAAAAAAAATCCAAGTATCTTTGTTTTGCCACACGCAATTCAAGCTACAAATGAACTACAAATGGTCCTAGTCTACAAAGCTCTGGAAAAAACAAATACCATGATGCTGTTTATTGAATGATTTATGAGATACTTTATCTTTTGTGGGGATATAAAATGTTATAATTTATAGTTTGTCATTCAGACAGAAGGGTGCCTGAATATCAAAATAAGTTATTACACTTCCACTTACATGTTTATATTTTAGGTTCTTTTCTTTTGGCAAAAAAAAGTCAAACTTTTTTTTCTCTGCATACCAGAAAATATTAACTATTCCCAGGCCTATTTCATCAAGACACTCATTAACTAACAAGGTATTTATACTGTAGGTATATAATAAATAAGAAATGTTCCTGCTATTGAGGAGCCAGCTCCTCTGGCATAAACTCCAGTCCTGTATCTCTTATCCACAAGCCATTTTTAATCATGCACATAATTTAAATGACATCAGTGAGATTGTGTAAAGAATTCCTTGTCCAGGCAGGATTGTAAAATTGTGCCTTCACGTACTTCTTCATAAACCAATGACTTTTAGAAAAGCGTATTTACTTGTATTGTATTACAAAACTTGTCTGATCTTTTCCTTAGCTCACCCAAGCGCTATACACAGTGGACACAATTAGCTTAGTCACCCCCTCACTCCACCCATATTTCATGTAATTCCTCAACACTCCCTTTTCTTACAGAGGTCTCATCCAGTGACTCTAGGGGAAAAACCTCCATGGCTCCACCCTGCCCCAGTCACGATGGACAGGGAACTCAGCCTACTGACAAAATCTATGACTCCAAGTCCCCATTCATATTAACACTAATTTTTAATGAAGCACAGCGGCTGCAGCTTCATGGCAGCCTCCAATGACATACCTAACTGCTGGCTGCCATGGTCTCATCATCTTGCTGGCTCTAGTGCTCTTCTGGCTCTGCTCTGTTCTGTGTCAGCTCCTAACCTAGCGGAAAACTATCCTCATTAGTTCTCCCAAACAACGAACAGATATCTGCTAGTTCAGCCAGTAGAAACAGCTTAACAGAGGGACTGGGGAAGCAGCCCAAAGAAGGGTACAGGCCACTGCATGCAACACCTAGCTCAGTTTGGCTGTGTGGAGCCATAACCTGAAAGGTCTTTGAATGGAAAGTGGGCCTTGCAAGTCCCACTTGCAAATAGGCCCCCGAATTAGTTTTTCCTTCTAAGATCAGTGAACTGGGTGATAACAGCTGAAGTCGGATTTTGTGCATCTGAATGAACACACCAATAAAACAGGAACTAAAGGTGGTTATGGCATATTAACTTGCCCACACAACTCCCATTACTTAACTACATTAAGTAATGCAGAGTTAAGAGTACTTAACGACATTACAGCCTTTTATTTAATTTAATCTTAAAAGACTCTTACAAGATAATATCCCATGTTGCAGGTGAGGAGCTGAGGCCCAGAGGATTAAAAATTACATTTCCAAAAGAGCCCATGAAAATTTGACTTTGAGTGGCATGTCAAGAAAGCAGGCAACAAACAAGGTTCTCCTGAGTTTCCAGACAGACTTCTAGCTCATCTGACCATTCTTCCTAAAACCAGGATGCTAATCATGGATATGCGAGTGTCGGACTGATCATTGTACCTGCTTGAATCTGCATCAATTTCCTCATGGTCTTGAGTTCTTGAAGAATAGCCTGTAGAGTTGACTGGCAATTACAAGTACAGCAGTTTGGTCCAAATGATGAATTCATCATTGGAATTTCTCCTGAAAAAGAGAGCAATGAAATGGGGGACAAATGAGGTAACCCACACAAGAACACACAAAACAAACAAAAATTGCCATCAGGAATCTGAACGTAGCTTCAATACACACAATCATGAAATTAGATCCAAAGCAAGAAAGCAAGTAATTTTCAACATCCTCACTTTTAAGAGGAAGAGGCCAGGAGGTTTTATCCAATTACCAGTATATGCAATTACATACACTAGGTGATGTGATGCTACATGGGCTGGAGAAGACTGCACAAAGTGTGAATACAATGCACTCTTCACAGCAGGGCTCACTATTGTGAGGCTAGTTCATCTAGAATAACAATAGCACGAAACCTCATTATAAACACAGTCACTTTATCACACACAAAAAAGCCCGTCTCCCAGAACAGCCTTACAAAGAATGAAGAGCAGTCTGCGTAATAAAGGTTTATACTGAACATTAAACGAGGGTCTAAAAATTTTTAAATTGCTTGAATACTACATGTGACTCTTTATCACGTGAAGAATTGAGAATGAAAACAAAGTCCTCTATTCAGAGAGTAGAAAAAACAGAATGGAAAAGAACTACCCGAAGGAAAGCTTTCAAACCTTTTCTTCTGTTTGCTTATGTGGAATTGTTTTCTACGGCAAGCTTTCTAAAACTGTGATCTACTAGAAGGGTTTTCCATAGCTTCTCTTTGAGGACCAACGTAGTAGTTCAACAGATTCTCCTTTTTTAGTAATTTATTCTAGTATTTAACTGAACTTACATACCTTTATTTCTATCCCTTTGCAATCCTTTTACTATGGCCTTGCTTTCCAGAAGTTTTACATTGAAGACCTTGAATGAGGATAGGCTGTAACAGTTCAGAGATTTCATGGTTTGCCTCAATAGCTGTATCCTGTCCTTTAAATTAAAGTAACCGTATTCCTAGCCTTAGTTCTACAAATACAAATTATGAAGTACAACAAAACACCTAGTGGTATCTGCTTGAAGCTGAGGCCAGATAAGCAGCACTCCATTAATTTAAAAATGTGCTCAGAGTCATTTTATTGCTTTCCTAGTTCTTCCGGTGCGTTTCTCCATCCTCAGAACTCCCTTCCCAAGTACCTGTTCTCCACCTCCTTCCATTCAGTCCTTCAGATCTTAGGCAACATATATCAGACTTCAGAAAATTGGTAGCCATTCTCCCAAGAGTGAGTTACTTGTGAAACTAAACTGATGTGTTACTTAAAGATTGCTTATATCTCCTAGGTATCAGTCTCCTCCTTTTCTCAGGCATTTAGACTGTTCCCACTAATGCAATTAAAAATACTGGTATTTTAAAACATCATCTGTGACATAAGCTATTCATGAAGGACTATTACATCAGAATCTCTGCAAAGCAACAAACTTGAATGTGACAGATCCATTGGCTTCTTCAAGGTTTCAGATGTGACTTTCCTTTGCTTACTTTTTTAAAAAAAGAAAAAAAATGGAAAAGAGGCTGAGCACCTCATATTAAAATAAAAACAGGTTACTGACTCAGTACGACTCTGCTAGTTTGATTTCATCCTCCCTTTGTACATTGTCTACTCACACTGGATTTTATCTTTGCAATGGACCACAAAGTGGCTAGCCTGTTGTTAAAGGTATATAGGGAAAACAAAACAAAACAAAACCTAAGACCAATCTTTAGCCTTGCAGCAAATTAGTCAAGAGTCCCTAAACTTGGCTCCACCAATACCCTTTACTTATGCATGAAATACAGACTTCTGAAATAGACGAGGTTCAAGGCTACTTTCAAATTCAATAGCATGAGCACACATCCTTGTCTTTTAGGAAGACAAACAGCTATCCCAGAAACATCATATCTGTTTCTCACAGACACGGAAGCCTAGAAAATGTGGAGAGTTTTAATAATAAGAGAAATATATAGCAAGAAAATCCTGAACATCCCTTCCTCTGGGCACTCCAGTGCTTTCTCTGTTCTCTGTATTGTTTTCAAATAATAAGTGTTGTAGGATGAGGCCTGTCCTCTCTGTTGGTCAGAATCCAGCATTTTAGTTAGCAAATAATATCTGAAAGACTATAGCAGGGGATAGCGCTGTTGACTTTTGGTTTCTTTTTAACAAAGACTCTACATTGTGATGAATTACATGTAAAAACTTCCATCAGTAAATACCTGTACATCTTTCCTGCTGCAATATAATGCATTCCTAATGAAACCATGCAGGCACTCGAGCTCCTGATGGAAAACCAAGGGGTCTATTTTCCCATTGAGGCATGGGGATTTACATTATAATCCCCATTAGCATTGATAGAAATTACTCGTGTAAATCTACCATAGGTACTGGAAATGGGAAAAGAGACCACCAATATTTCAAATCAAAGCAGGGTTCTACAGACTTCATTCATATTCATGAAGGTTTTTTATTTTACTTCTATCCTCCCTCTTCTGATCAGTTACTGTGATGTAAGAAACATCTTGTAGAGTGTTTTCAGTCATTGTTTCAAGTACTATCTTTATCATTTTTAGAGGACAAAAAGCAACCCTTTTCAACTTGTTATAAATCAATTTTTAATTTTAAAAAGAGAACAGACTTCTTATTTTTATGAAGGAGTCTTTAAAGAGCCATCTCCCTCCTTTTGGAAGCTAGCCAGCATGTGAATTTGATACTGGTTTGCATGATGAAGAGAAGATGACACAAATACAATAGTTGCTTTCCCTGTGCGAGCAACCAAGTAGCCCAGGACAGTGGTTCTTGCAGATGGATCTGCTGAGGGTAAATTCCACCTGCTGTAACACTGCTACAAGTTTGCATCTGAAAAGCGTGCAAGTGCAATCCATCCAGAACAGCCCTGGCATGACCAAGAAGCTGTTCAGCTGCTGCATCACTGCCACAGTTACTACAGAACACAAGCAATGAAATGAAAGTATTTAAGATCCAGGTTCTACGAGTTTGATGACTAACTAGCTAGTCTCAAACTCTAGGCAGGCTTGGTGATCACTGTAACCTCACAGGCTTCCACTTAAATCAGTGGGTCACAGACACCTACTTAACATCCCGACTTGCAAAACTGCTGTCTTAAATTCAATTTGGAATAAATCATTGTGCTTTTAAATACGTTTCTACTCTTTCCCCTATCTCCCCTCATTTCTCCTTTTCTTTCTTAGGCTATTCTTACCAATACCTTATTCACCACTGCCTGCTCTACCAGCATCTATTAAACAGAAAAATGATCTTCCACTCATTCCAGCCTTTCCCTGATACACCTTCACCATGCAGGTAGGTAACTATGCTGGGCAGATGCCTACCATACCCTTCAGACTTGAGTAATTCAGACAGCCAGGTACTTACGTCTGCCAGACCCTAGCTTCCTAAACAAGGTCTGTACAATGGACAGAAACAGCTTGCAGACTCAGACCACCTGCTACAGGTGCCTGAACATCTCTCTAATGATGACCTATAAAATAAGCCTCTGGGCTATCAGGCCTGTCTAAACTGTTTTGCTCACAGAAGTTTAAACACCTCCATAAGTGAGTACCAAGAATCAGTATCTCTCTTGATGCATAGTTCAGCATTATCAGATTTTTAAGGACTTTGTCCTCTGAATGGCACCCAAAATCCTGAGTTACATACTGAGGCCCCCAATACAAAGGATGTGGAAAATGAAGCGCACGAGGCTTCTCTAGAGCTGTATGCTGGGCGAGAAGTGGCTTAGAGCGTGTGTGCAGCACAGAGGTGCATCAACAATTCTCATTCACCAGATAACAGAACCAAAGCAGCAAGACTGTCCAGCAGGATCCAGAACATCTTACTGAAGACACCCGTAGTCTTGCTCTCAAAGAGCCACACAGGTTGCCTTTTCAACCATGGCCAGAGGAGAGGGCCCACACCTTCCTTTATGTAATAGCCTAAAGATTGCATTCCTTTCTGCAGCAGAGCAGCTGCAGAGGGAGGTGTGGAAGGTGCCTCCACCCAGGCTCACCCTGGTGCACTTCCCTGAGAGATAGGCAATTTGGGCACTGATTCTGTCGTGCTGAGGAGGCCACTCAACCCAAGTCCTCAGCTTTCTTGGAGACTGTTCTAGCCTCTGGGATATTTACAAATCAGACAAACCCTTGCTCCTTGTACAGAAAATTAGAGAGAGGACATTTTATTGCAGAGGGGCCCAATTCTGTCAACACGTTTTGGCTCACATGCTGAATCAGGCCCCTAAGGGGAAATAGGTGCTGCTCCACCTACTTTCTGGATCCAGGAACTAGACACCTAAGCTGTGCAGGCTTGGGCATTTCTGTGCATGCAGAGAACTGTCCCTGCAGGTGCCTAGGCCAAAGAGGAAGATGTGCAGTGAATTTCAGGTCCTTCCACATTTAGAAGGTTGCTAAGGTGGCATTTTGAGAACATATCTTTTTTTCAGCTTTGATGCTAAAACTTTAATAATGCTAAATCCACCCAAGTGTCTTCCTCTCTCCTCTAGATCTGCTTCTAAATTACTGCATATCTTTAAAAAGCTGAACTATTTTTGGTATTATAAAATGAATAAAACTAGCATAGCTATGAAATGAGTTACTGCAACATCTTTCTCTAGGTCACCCAATACAGCTGTGCGAATCATTGTCTATACAGGGAAACAGTCAATCCTGTGAAACCTATGACTGTAAGCTTTTTAGTGCAAGGATTGTACTTCCTCCTGTAAAGTACAGAGATTATATATATATATATATATATATATATATATATATATATATATATATATGTATTTTGCATCGGTTAAAAGCAACGAGGGCATGTGTGCTTTTCGATAAGGACACATAGCAGACATCTCCATACAGTACAGAAATACCTTTGGAACCTATTGGAAATTGGTAATGTTTTTAGATATAATCTCGCAACTTGTAATTTTCAAGATGATAGAATGGAGGTACTCCTTTAACATAAACAAAAGAAAAAAAACCCAGACCCTTGAAGTTTAGAGTTGAACACTGGGAGCAAGCACTTTCTGAACTGAATTTAGAGTATCAAGGAAAATCTTCAGAAGACCAGCAGTAAAATCTCCATTCATTGGGACTTAAAGTAATAGGGGGAAAACATTTAAAGGGCATATTACCATCTACTTTGGAGTATAATTCTCCACTAGAACAAAATGGACTGCACCCTAGTACATGTTATTCGTAACTAGATTCTATCACATCTTTTCTCCAATAGTCCCTTCAGAATAAAAGTCTAGGGCAACACTTGGATTTTGTACTTGAAGTTAAGTAGTCAGTTATAAGCCTGATGCTCTCATCTCACAGAAGTCAGCAAAATCCTGCTCCACAAGTGGTGTCACAAGAGTACTATGTTACTCACTGCAAAAAGAAGTAGTAGCATATAATTAGCTGTGGATTTAGTAACAATGGCAAAAGCTGCTTTAATAAGTCTATGTAGAATTTAAGTCCATATAACAGTTCTGAGTAATTTTGTTCTCTCACCAGAAATCCGTTGTAAAACCTAAGACAGATGGTAGCAGAATGCACTGTGCCCACTTTCGCACCTTTCCAAAGTGATAACTATGTGCTCATTTTGTAGTCTCCGAACTATAACTGATTTCAGTGCAGTGGTACAATAAATCATTGGAACAAAGGCAGAAATTTAGTACAGTACAAGAAAAAGAAGGTACTATTCTCAGTATCTAATGTAGATCATACCATTGGATGCCACGGTTCGTGTCTGATTTTGGAACGTTTTAGATCGAGTTCCATATTGCCCTGAAAAATGGCTAGCCTGGGGCGGTAATTCGTTCCATGCACCACTCTGTGAAGAATGAAGGCTTGTCTGGGACTCTGCAGGGGGATTCAGGCGCTGGGCCCAGGCTAAGTCTAAATCCTGGGGCTCCTCCTTCAGTTTTTCTCCTTCTTTGCCAACTCGCTGATAGATTCTTCCAGTGCTGTCATTCAGTAATCTTCTCATCCCTGTAATTTGTTTTTTAATTTCCCGGCTTTCATCTCCTAATGAAAACAGAGCCACAGTTATCACTGTAAATTAGCAAAAACGGTAATGGGTAGAGATTACTGATTTTAGATGCCAATAAGAGTTTCTAGCTGTTGGAATAGGAAATAAATAAATAAAGAAGAAAAAGAAAAGACATGGTTGAGTGGTAGTTAGTAAGTACTAGGCTGTACTTTAACACTGCAATAGTTGAGCTCTCTCATGGTTAAAAGACCTGCTGAACTTGGCTTTTTTAATGCTATTTCTGAAGCTTTGATGAGCAAGATTATTTTTCTCCAAAAGGAAATAGTAACTAGAGCAGTTTCAAATAAATTGCCCTTTTAAAAGACTGATCCTATTCAGGCACTGACATCAGTGGATGTTTTCTAAGTAAAGCCCAAAGGATCAGACTCTTTATATATCAGCTTGCTATATGTTTAAGGATATATATTAAAAAGGAAACAAAAAATATACACACACAGGGAAAAAAAAAAAAAAAAAAAAAAAAAAAACTCAAACCCCACAAAAAACACCACTCCACGCACACAGAGCAACATAGCATCTATTGATTCTAATGGAACAAGATCAGTTCCTTAGTCTGCAGAATTTAATAATACTGGATTATACAGGAAAAAATTAAAAAGCAGCTAATACATGTATAACTGAATATAGCCTAACTGCCGAATATCTTTAAAGTGTAGATTATGAAAGCAAAAAGAAAATATATACAAGAAAAATGTGACCGTTTCAAATAAATTCAGCACATTTAAATAATAATGATTACATACTTTAATACTCTTGGCACCATTTAAGTATTAATTTTATGTATGAAACTGCTCATTGCACAATGAATATATATGTTTTGGGCAGATAGCAGCTATTTCGCTCGTTAAAGCATGCATTACATTTTACTAGTAATAAGGAAGTATTCATAACCACATCTGAAATAAGCAGCTTCTATTTTTTTATTGTTAATAGAAAAACAAAACATCCTCAGCAAACGGAATAATGAAGATCAAGAAACTGATGAATCAACCTCCTTTTATAATACACTTAATACTACTTGGTATCCTCTAATGAACTTACAGTCTCACTTCCCAAAATAAACCTGTATTTTTGGAAAAACATGCGTGCAAAGGAAATTTCAGAGGGAAAAAAGCACGACAATACCTTGTTGAATCAGGGCGATCGCCTGTTGAGTGTTCAAAAGCACGCAGAACGCCTGGCTTTGCAACAGTTTTATCAATTTTAGGCACAGGAATAGCGCTGCTGACTTCAGTGAATGCTTCGATAACTGGCTAAAACCACTTTTTTTTTTTTTCCCCCCCCTCGGTGCCGTGAGGATGCTTTGCTCCAGGAGGCGAGCTGCGGGACGCGAGCAGGCCGGCGCTGAGCCGGTGCGGCTCCCGTGCGACCCGGCGCGCCGGCAGCCTGGGCCAGCTCCGCTTCCCTTTGGGGAAACGCCAGCTGGCTCCGGCTCACTCCAACCCAGCGCTCAGAGTGGGCGGCTAGCGAGAAAGCTTCCCGGCCAAACTTCGGAAATATTTGTCAACCCAGAACGACGGTTTCCACTCTAGCTTAAGCAGCCAGAAAAAGCCATTTGCAAGGAGGAGCTGAATGCCATATTTATTTTGCTGTTTCGTCTGAAGGTGATCGAGTGAGTCAGTGCGAGTGTAGAGGGGTGTTAATCAACAAACCACAGCCCCAATTCCTTTCTCTTTAAAATTGCACTTTTTAGACCCAGTCCACTGTGCTGTTGAGTGTTTGCAATTCCCACCCTGGATGGGAATCTAGAGTCCTCAGAACACCATGAAGATTACCTTTTTTGCTTCTACATAGTAGTACTTGACAAGAAGGTTCTTGCCCCATATCTGAGCTCCAAACACTCACATGGTACAAAAAAAAAAAAAAAAAAAAAAAAAAAAAAAAAAAAAAAACGGAACAACCCTCATCATCATTGCACTCAGCAGTACACTGGGTACTCACAGTTTTATGTTAACGATTCATATTTGTATATAACAGCAGTATTATTATGAATATGAACACAGCTTCCCGTCCACCTTCTCCTATCAGGTTTAGTGGCTGAATGCTACAGGGGCTGGTCAGGTGACACTTTGTTTAAAAGATTGAATTTCCCTTACCCAATTACATAAAATATTAAAGTTAACCAAGTTTCTTTGACCTTGATGCTGGTCCCCTGCTCCTCCACACAGTGATCTTTCTGTATATTGGCAGGAGGGCACTGTTCTCCAAATAGAATATACTACGTTACATTACAACAGCCCCGAGCTTGCAGAGAGTCCTCTGCAAGCTCATCTTTGCATCCAGGTAGCTTCTTACTTACAACAGGGACATTACTGCTGAACCTACAAAATATATCTTGTCTTGCAATGAAGGTCTTCAAACACGCAGGCCGGGCAAACTCCAACTTCAGTTTGAGTTTATCGCCTCATAGGACCTTTTCACATTTTCAGGCCTTTAATTTGTAACAGCCCAGCTACAATGACAGTCCGCCTGACGCGAAGAGGACTGTGTAACTTGATGTTACACCACCCGCCAGAATCTGTGGGCAGTCTGGAACAGTAACAAGTCTCACTTTTTGCTCTTTACTTGCCTAATTTGGCTACGAGCTTTACAGCCCAATGACAGCATTTTGCTATCAGCTATTCTACTGTTGCTCATTTTCACAGATAATAAGCAGGTAATTTAAAAACTAAAAAGGAAGACAGAGCACAGAGAAAAAGCAAATGGCATAAGCTACCACGTCCTAAGGAAGAGCCAGCCTCCCTTTCCGAATGCTGAACAGGATAATAAAGCACCATAAAAAAAAAAAAGGGAAGTTTATTACATAAAAATCTGCATTACATATCTCTGAAAAGACTCCTGAGATACCTGTTGTGAACTGAGCGGAGTAGTATTTGGAAGACATATCCAAGATCATCTACCAGAATTGAAAATACAATCTCTTTTCTGGACTTTCACACCACCACTTCAGGGTACGTATTCCGGTCTTTGCCTGGAGGGCACAGGCTGAATGAACATGCAGCAGGATTCCCTGTTGCTCCTAGGAGAAGGGGTTGCCTCCAGCCAGTAAACTACAAGACAGATTTTGCCATTTTAATTTCTGTTATAATCCCTTTGGTTTTATTTGGAAGCAATAAACTTACTTGCAAAGTACTACTCAGAAAAGATAAGCTGCCAAACTGCAGCCCTATTTAGAAGCTTTCATGTGAGATAATGATAAATAGTTAAAGCAAAAAAAATTAATAGCTTTTTTTAATTACTGTTGTAATTGTTTCTGTGATGGTCTCTCATATAGAATCTAATCTTTCACAAGGCCTGACTGTAATCTTACAACAGCAAAAGGCAAAACAAAACCTCTTCATAAATACTACATCAAATACTCAGAAAAAGTAAATACTTCAAAATGAATTTTAAACTCTTTCCTTACTGAAAGTATGTGCACAGTATTATAACTTACTGCTTTGAAAGTTTTAAAAATGTTAACAATTAAAAATGCAAAAATTAAAACCAGAATTGCCCTAAAAAGAATTAGCATCCAGGTGTTAAGTACACAACTCTATGAACTGCAGAACTGCATTAGCAACTTTGGTTAATGAAATATCATTGATAATTCAGTAATTCAAATCTTAGCTCCTAGATGCATCAACATCTTTTCAATATTACGCTTATTAAACTTAATGTAAATATGGCACACTGCCTACCATGTACTTTTCCAAGTAATTTAATTGTCAAAATATCATCATAATGCTACAAAGAATTCTACAATTATATGCATCCACATCCATGTGTTAAAAAAGTAACTACTGCAATATGAAGTAAGTGACAATCAAACACATAATTAATGCACATATTGGGCAGTGTACGTACGTGTGAATAGAGAAATATTTGATATTTTCTTCCTTTGATTTGTGTAAATAAATAACCTTAATTGGAAAATACTGGGCCACGGTATTTATTTACTTCCTTATTTTTAACATTTCTGGGAAACATTTTGGGAAACATGTATGAGTAGCTCACTTTTTTGGAAGTCTGATTTTCTACGAATTAGCGTCTCATTCTGTGTTCTGTTGTGCCTTGTTAGATGCAACTTTTAAGAAAACTTTTCCTTTCTTGGCTACACAAATAAGCCTTCTTATTCTATCAAGCTGCCTTCTGAAGGAACTTTGTATCTCATAGATTTCTTCCTCTGTGTCAAACCAGGCTGACATTGGTGAGCAAGTTCAGGAGTTATTAAGAGGGCGGGAACCACAGCCACAGACAGCTAGACAAACACACGTGATGCGACAACATCAGCCTGACCTGTAAGGAAACAAGACTAGAGAAGGGAGAAAAACTAAGTGCATGCGGTTTGAGAGTTTTGTTGGCTCAAGAGAAGTTGCGACAGAGCATGCAGGTTATATCAAACATGAAATACCAGTCCATTAGACACCGCTTGAACGCTGCCTTTCCTGGAATAGGGCCAGCAAAATTCAGCTGCTGGGCTTGAAAAATTTACAAGGGCTAATTCAGAGCACTTCAGGGAATTGGGGAGGCCATTCGCAAGCACGGTGCACTTCTTCAATGCACAGCCTAACCAAAACAGCTCAGCAATGGTCTCGCGCTATTCAGGTACTTGCTTAAAGAACAACGGAGAGTTATCTCAGAAGAGTGTTAGGCATCCCTTCTCTGCAAAAACTATATCCACATCAAATCATAACTTTCCCAGCTCAGCCATTTTTGCCTCTATCTTCTACTGTACAGTGGTTCTGAGACCAGGAAACCATAAAGGTCAGCACGGGGAGCCACATGCATGTTTCTCTACCAGATCAGAGGTTTCCCAAATCAAACGGCAAGTTGTTGCGACTGTTCTGTAGCTAATTTGAATTGGGCATTCACGTAGCTAAATTGATACAATAAGCACACATTTCTCAAATAAGTGATCCCTGGTCTTTGAGCCCATAGAAGAACCTATATTGAACAAGTAACATCGGCAACATCACTCTTGGCAAATTAAAAACTCAAAACTCAAGTCAACACGGAGAGCAGTGATCATGGACGATGTCACAGGGTCATATAAGCAACGAATTACGACCTAGAGAATTTCACTCCTCAAGCAGACATTTAGGGATATTTAAACAGTCTTACTTGAGGCATCTTACCAGTGCTCAAAAATGCCATTTAAAATCACTTACCTTTCTTCATGTCACTGCACAAAGCACTAGAGATCCTGCTTTGAGATATGCTGGATCACCCTCAAATTAGATTCCCTCACTCACCACCCCAAAATCTAAGCATGAAAGTACGTGGATCGATTGATATCCATGCCTACTACAAGACCTGCAAAGTTAATGAATGTCGCAAACATTAATATAATCAAAGCAATTTACAGAATCAAACCCAGGATCAAACCCTGCATGATTAATCAGACCACAGGTCAGTCCAACCACCACCACAATAAAAGTACTCTTCTGAAGAGCTTGGTGGAACAGTTTCAGACTTCTAGATGTGATCATGTTGCATGTTTCTAAGTTACACACTTCAAAGCCACAGTGCAACAACTAAATCACTCAGGCAACTGCAAGTGAACAACTACTCAATAAATACGTATAGTAATGGCATCATATAACTAAAAAGGAATAGAAAAAAAGAGAAAGAGATGCAATAACTTCCCCCACTTCTTTGACATATCCTAGGCCAAGATTAAGAAGAGTCCACTTCAGTCCCAAAGGGAAATGTTTTACAAAGTTGGATCATTTGGAAACACAAACACACACACATATATATGCAGTTTTAATTATAGAAGCTATTATTGCAACAGTCATTCTGGGGACATAATTCTATTAAAAGTAACAAGTAACTTCAGACTTACGTTAAGTCAACTTTTTCTCTATGAATAAATTGCAAAGGATATTATGCCTGGGACAGAATAAATTCTTGGAATTACTGAGTAACTTATGCATCATTCCCCTGTTCCAAGAACACATTACTTATTTTATCATGACATAGTAAAGTTATTAATCTGCTGCCTTCCATTTCAACAATGTGAAATGCTGTAAAATGTGCAGACACCTGCATTACAGTGCATTTCAGTTCCGCTTTATATCAGTCATAAACATCTCTGGTTTGGACATCTCTTCAAAACAAATGCTCCAAGCATACTGTGTGTAGCATTCGATTTTATGAAACTATAAAAGTTCTTCACTGTTAATTACACAGACAAATGTCTCATCACACATTTGGTTACCAGGATAATATAATTAGTTTTCTACATTAACCTTTCAAATATAGAGCCTGAATTTCAAGTTGAAAGCATTGTAAAAACACTCAGTCTGGAGGTATATTATATTTCCACTTTTTTGTGATGATAATAAAATACTAAGACTGAGGAAAACAATGTAGTATATGCAAAAGACATTTTATATAGCCAAGATAGCTTTAACCAGTGTTGTCCACAGACCATGGCTTGTGTAGCCCCCTCATGGGCTTGTACTCCTAAGTCTGGGCTAGTATCTGTAACAGAACATTTATGCTGACAAATGGTAAAAGCTGAAGACAGTTCTGCCTTAAATCTTACTCACATTCAAGGTTTAAGCACTTCACCACAAGCTGCCTTTTCCTTTTCAAGACGACCACTCTCTCTTGATATTAGATAAATAAGCTCTTCCCCTCAAAACCAAAGAGGCACCGGTCCTTGTCCGCAAAATAGCGTAGTGATCTATTCGCCCCAAATACTGCTATGGCTGTGTTCAGTGTATCCTCTATGCAGGAAGACTTGAATTTCCATTTAGCATCTTATCAAAACAAAGGACAGGAAAACATGACCGATCACCATGTCTACCATCCCATAAACTCAGCTACTGGACTAGATAAGCAACCTTCATAAGCTTATCAAGCTCCATTTAGAGAGCAGTTGGGCTTTATTCCCTCACAACCAATGTAAGTCGCTCCTAGTACCTCATTCCTCTAACTGTGGTGAAGTTTCTTCTACTTCCCAGGCTGCATTTATACAAAGCCACATTCTGCCCCTTCGTACTGGTGCCAAGAAATGCTCCTCATGATTGAACGGTTCAACGGATCTTTGCTGACGTTTGACTCTTAATTTATTTGCACATTAAACAAACTGGACTCTTCTAATTTACTTGCTTATCCTAGAGTCTCCCCTCTTCTCCTCAGTGCATCTCCTCCAGTCTGAGTTCATCATTCTTGACTGTAACCAAAACATACGCATAATACATTCCAGATACAACTTCACCTGTTCTTTTGCATAATGCCATTAACATTTCCCCTTTTCCACTGAAAACAGTCTAAATGATGTATCTTAACATCCATTTACACTCTAAAGTCTTCATCACATAGAGGTTTCAACAGCTGCAATCATCCATGATCAATTAAAAAATACATATAAGATAGAGAACAAACTTTAATCTAAACCAACAACTAGAGCACTTGCTGGAGTGATTATCCTTCCCTGATGAATTTTGGCATAAAACAGTGAAATTAAGCAAAGCAGGGATTAGATCCTGAGGATTCTGATCAGTGGACAGAACACTGAGCTATGAGAACTGTCATTCTCCCACTATCCCTGCAGCACAATGAATAATTTATTCCATACAACATGAATATTTTTAAAAGCAAGCTGGAATGCCAAATGCCACTCATCCCAGATGTGGCACATCCTGCTGGCAAGTGGGAGATAGGAGTTCAAGTACTCTCAAGTGAGTTCAGTTCCTGCCACTGCCTTTCCTATATCTCAGATTAGTGCTTTCATCTCTAAGAATCCAGAAAAAAATCCTACCTACCAAGGACACAGCAGAAAAGGTTATGCATGCTTTGAGTAACCTAACTGATACAGCCCCCTAAGAAAAAAAAAGCCTAGTCTGAAAGTCCTGCAGAGTCCTATGTCATTCAGCTTGGTCAAAACAAATATGTTCTGATGATATTTGAAATTCAGAAACTCAGGAAAGCTGCAGGAAATAGGTATCTTCATCTTTTCATAAGAACTGAAGGTGGGTTCTCAGAACTGCAGTTCCGGACTTCAATATGGAATCACAGAATAGCTGGGGTTGGAAGGGACCTCTGCAGATCAGCTGGTATAACCTCCCTGCTCAAACAGGGTCAGAGAAGGTTGCCCAAAGACAGACAGCTTTTGAGTATCTCCAAGGATGGAAACTCTACAACCTGTCTGGGCAACCCATTCCAATTCAATTGCCCTTGCAGTGAGAAAGTGTTTTCTTATGATCAGTCTCCTGTGTTTCAGTTTGCACCCATTGCCTCTTGTCCTGTCATTGAGCACCACTGAGAAGAGTCTGGCTCCATCTTTACATCCTCCCATGAAGTATTTATAAACACTGATATGATCCCCCCTGGGGCTTCTCCAGGCTGAAGAGTCTCATCCTCTCCTCACAAGAGATGATCCAGCCCCTTAATCATCTTTGTGGCCCTTCGCTAGACTTGCTCCAGTACATCCTTTTCTCTCTTGTACTAGGGAACCCAGGACTGGACACAGCACTCCCGATATGGCTTCACCAGGGCTGAACAGAAGGGAAGGATCACCTCCCCTGACCTGCTGGCAACACTCTGCCTAACACACCCCTAGATACACTGGTGGTCTTTGTTGCGAGGGCACAATGCTCTCCAATGTTCAACTTCTTGTCCACCAGGACCCTTGTTCTCTCTCTGCAAAACTGCTCTCTGGCCAGCCACCCCTCAGAATATACAGGTATATGAGATTTTTCCTCCCCAGGTGCAGGACTTGGCATTCCTTTGGTTCAATTTCATCAGGTTCCTCTTTGCCCATTTCTCCAGCCTGTTGAGGAACAGCAGTACAACCATCCATTACATCAGATGCTCCTCCCAATCTTGCATCATCTGCAAACTTGTTGAAGGTGTACAAGGTCCCATCGTTCATGTCCATTAATGAAGAGGTTAAACAGTTATTGGACTCATTATTGACCTCTAGGGTACACCACTAGTAACTGGCCTCCAGCAGCACTCTGATCCTAGCACTCTGAGCCTGGCAGTTTAGCCAGTCTTCAGTCTATCTCTCTGCCCCCTTACCTAGTCCATACTTCATCAGCTCATCTATGAGGATATTATGGGAGACAGTGTTAAAAGCCTACTAAAGTCAAGATGAACAACATGCACTGCTCTTCACTTATTCACCATGCCAGTCATCATAGAAGACTATCAGATTGGTTAAGTACGATTTCCCTTTTGTGAATCTATGCTGACTATTCCCCATGACCTTCTTGTCCTTCACGCACCTGGAAATGTTTTCCAGGATTAGTTGCTGCATTACCTTCCCACAGATTGAGGTGAGGTTGGCCACCCTGTAGTTCCCCAGTCTTCCTTCTTGCCCTTCCTGAAGACAGGAGCGATATTTGCTTTCCTGATACCTGATAAGGAAATCCTTCAATGGAACTCAGACTCTTAAGGATTAAATTCAGACTAACTTCTAATATAGCTGGACTTTAGGCACCTAAATGTCACAGAACATTCAATCTTAATGCAAAGCTGGGCATGGTCAAAAAGACACAGAAAACCCAACTGAAACAAACCAAAATCAATTGGTCTGTGCTTTGACAAAGCACAGACTCCTGCAAATTCTTGGAAGCATCCTGGCTTAAGCAGCTGGGTACCAAGCTGCCAAAGCTTCATCTAAGCACCAAAAGCGCTTAGAAAACACAGAATTCAAAGAGAAAGCCTATCAGACACCTTTGCTTCTCCCAGAAAATGGGCGTAGCGAAGAAATATTTGCTCAAAATCCTAATGGTGAGGAGTTGAGCAGCAAACTTAACACAGCTCTCACTCTGCTTAAATACTTTGAACAGCCCAAAACATTCTCCCTCTTCTATTTGTTGCTCGTCTCTAAAAGCAGATATAGCCTTAGCACTACGAATGAAGAAGACAAAGGCATTTTGTGTTCAACTCAGTTTCAGGTGCCGATTCACACATTCAGGGCTAGTGCTTATCACTGACTCTAGGGGGCTCACACAGAGAATACGGAAACCTTAAATCACCTTACAGAAGTGCTTACATTTCTAGTACAGTCAAGGAGAGGTGGACACCTCCCTTGAGTGATTCAAATTTCTCTCCACAAAGGCACCAGCTTTCTCAAAAGCCTGAGCAAGGTGACCAGGAACTTGCTTTACATGGTAAGAATTATTACAGTAGGACAAAAACAGGCCCTTATTTCTCTGGAACCTGCCCCTTGTCCCTTTGCAAAGGGGTTCAGCAACTGGACAAGGTCCTAGATGTGACACAAGCAGGACTGGAAGCAGGAAAAGTAGAAGCAGTCTACAGCAGAAGAGTTACACAGGACAACGGGCACACAGACAGGAAAGATAAAGGTTCACTGATAACCAGTCCTATCATGCTGCAGTATATATCATGCTACAGACTATATATTACTTCTCTGTTTTCTTTATACTTTTTTAACTGTTGATTTAATTTAATTTTGCCATAGCACGATTAGCAGGCAGGCTAGAGAGGTGGAAGGACATTACATTAAGACAGCACATTAATCCTCTATCCCACCCAAGGCAGAAGCAAAACCAAACAAATAGCAGCTTCCTGGAAATTGAATTTCTGTTATCCAGATGTCAAAGATGTAATACCCCAATTACACAAACTATTGCCAGTGAAGCATGCCAGCGAATATGCAATGTAAATGGGGTGAGCACAGAGCTGCAAAACTGCACAGTCAGCATCTGGCTCTCTGAGTGAGTGATAATTAGCACTGTGTGTAGACACTAATAAACATTTATGTCTGAAATTACAACTTTTAGCAGTGTTAATAAAGGATATATTGGCAATTTGCAGAATAAAAGGGTCTTGAAAAGAACGTCATATTAAACAATGGCAGGCACTTCCTGTGCTTGCACAGAGATTTTTTTCCTCTCTAATTGCAAATGGCCACGCTATGCTGCTCGGAAATTAATCAATGCAAGAACATACCTAAAAAAACTGGTTGTGTTTCTTTGGTCTCCCCATTAACATCATTGCTGTAGTCAGAGATCTTATATATCTCGTGATGGTAATCTGGAATGAAAAACGATAAAAAAAATTAGAACTCAAGTGATCTGGAAAAAATGAACACTGAACACATTGCTACAGTTTTACTACATAATTTATCAATATCTCTGCAGTTTATTTCATGTACATCAAATTAACCACAGAAAATGTGCTCTGTATCAGCACCTCCTAAAAAAAACTTTGCTCACACTGGAGAGATTTCACTGAAACATTTCACAGATTTTAGGGAATAGCTATGCCTGCCCTAAATTACTGTGTTCATTTTCACAGCAAATTATCCCACCAGATGCCAATTATCTGGCTTCTTGCTTTACAGATGGAAAGCAGATTTATAATGAAAACTTTACCTTCCTACAGACCAAGGGAAACTTTCAAACTTTTCACCTCAATAAGAAAATCAGCAACATTTATTAGGGCTGCATTTTTTTTGCTATGCTGACTTATCTTGCTACCACCGGCCTCTGAATTCTGAAGAAAGGAGGATCAGGCACATCTTAAGATATTTACCTATAAACACCTGCGTCCATAATGACCCTAAACATTAGCATCTCATATTCAGAAATACTACACGATACCAAAAAGAAAAAAGCACTTTCAATCTCAAATAAAAGCAAATTTTGATGGACAGCCCCCACCACAAGCACAGGCACGTGTTCAGTAAAAACCAAAGCTTTGTTTACACACATGTATGTGGGCAATAGCAATTACAAGAAAAAATATCTAAAGGCAATTCTCTTGGATTCTGACTCTGGTACTGGCACACACTTTGTCCTTAGCAAATCACTCAAGGCTGAACAATATAATCAGTGTCTTAAAAGAGCTACCTACCTGATCACCTAACTCCTTTAACACTTAAGCCCTCCTAGGTCCTGACTTTCGCAGTTACTCCTATACTGGCTTTTTATATTTACCTGCCTGGCAGAAAGCAACGTAGAGATTAATTAACACATGGAAGAGTACTTCAAGGGATTCACTTAAAAAGCACAACAGAAATGAAGAGCAACATAAGCAGTTTCTGCTTGCATGAGAAACACACCTGCATCTCTGACAAAACGATCAGCTGCAGAAATGTAAAGGTCTCCTGGCAGTAAAACTTTTTTTGTTACATATTATTTATTTGGATAGCATGACTGTCTTGATGATTTAAGAGAGTGGGGAGGAAGAACAGCTCAACAAGAAAACCAGAACACAGCAAGACAAAAGAAAGAAAAGGGCCTGGAAACAAACGTCATTGTTTTTTTTTGTTTGTTTTTTTGTTTTTTTTTTTTAAGAGCAAGCACAGATGAGAGAAAATGAAGTTAGAGAGGTCAGCAACGAGGGGTTAGCAAAAAGATAACGTTGGGGTTTCTGTGCTGCATGGGGCAAGTGAAATGCACGGGCTGCCTGATGCAGAAAGGGCAAAGGCAAAGTCTGAGACACAGTATCAAGAAAGTGGAAGCCCCTTTTGCAGGACTAAAAACTAAAGGATTTACGCTAACTACACTGAATGTTCTTTAGCTCTTCTCTACATTTTTATCCAAGAACTTCCAAGAACTAGTAGAAGTGAGTATATGGAAAGCAGGTACTAAATAACTAACAGATTCACAGTGCCTAGATACATTGCTTACACGCAGTTTCTTTTTAACACTCTGTATATCCAGCTGGTCACAATACTCTTATTTTCTGACTTATACACTGCTACCTTAAAGTCACCACATTTCATCCCACAGGTGGCTGTGTTTTAATGAAATAATGGATTTGCTTTGTATATGGGAGTTAAAATAATTTTACCATGTTGATCAGGTGCCATGAAGTTTTTTGGGACAGTGTTGTATATACACACACATCCATAACAGATTGTGTGTTACAAATAAACAAACTCGGCATATGTTTTTCTCTTTGGTTTCTCTCTTCTGCTTCAGATGTCACAGTCCAGGGGCTGTGAAATCCATATCAATTTCACAACAGTAAACACTAAACTGTGACATTACTGAATGACTCCAGCAAGAGGCAAAGGCCAATTACAAGAGACAACTATTTATATGTAATTATCTTTATAATCAACCACAACAGAAAAAAGTATGCAAGAGCGGGCTCTGCTAAAATGTGATATTTATCTTCACTATTCTCAAAGTACAAAACACACATTTGCTCTCCAGGACTTGCTTTTAGTGCAGTTTTCTATTTAAATTTCTATATCTAAAAAGATAAAATATGAATTACTAATAATTTACCAACACAAACTTATTTCCCTACTAAAACAGTTAACTACACTGTTGTAACTATACTGTTACAAGTGTCAACTGAGCATTTGTACTAATATATTTTTGAGAGCACATACTATTCTTTTACAGTTTTATTAGGATGAAAATAAAACCAAGTCTTCAATTTCAGTTTTGCTTTTCCATGCATTTCCCCATGCCCCAGCCCAATGTTGCACAAACTCTGCACTGAAGGCGATTCAGAGTATCTGATGCAAAAAAGGAAAAAAAAAAAAAAGGAAAAAAAATCCTGCAAACCAAATCCATTCTTTTTAGAAATTTAAACCCTCAACAGGTTTGCTCATGTTTGCACTTGTAAGATCTCCAGTAGATTTTCGGACGAGTCTGACCAGTCGCTATCCCTCTAGTTTTTAAGAGGCACAGGCAGTGCTCAAGATCCTCCTATGATGTTAAAACAGTAATTATTTATTACGCCCATCAAGTGAGTTTATTCTCAGCTTTTAAATCCTTTGTGTCTGATTTCGGCTTGCCAAACACCTAGGAAGGAATCGCTCTTTAGCCAGCAAGTATTGAAACTCGCCTCTTCCCCTCCTTCTCTAACTGTGACATTCTGCCGAAGCAGTCACCTGCCCTGAACTTGGCATGCAGGACACACACAGCATTTCAGGGAGGTATTTCAGCTCAAGACTTTGAAACACAAAAAGGGGGAAATAATAAATAAAATCTTAAGGCAAATCAGTGAGGGCAAAAGATCTAATCAGCTGGAGAAGCAATAAATACCCAACCAAAAGAGAAAAAAAAAAATAAATAAAAGGAAAAGGAAAACCCCAGGGCTGGGAAGTCCACCTGTTAAAATGACTCCCAGCGGCTGTATTTTTTTTTTTTTTTTTTTTTTTTAAAAAAAACACGACTGAGAGACAGGGCTGTGTTTCTTCCTCGACATGAATCCAAACATTTCCTTAACGATCCCTTCTAAAACATCCTCTTTTCGCCGAGCAAGCACACACGGAGCGAACAAGTTGCATGCCAGCCAGGCTTCCTCGCCCGCGTACCACTAATTAGCTGCGTGGATTTTAATAAAGCCACCGCGGTTCGGCTTTTCTCGCAAATACGTGTACGGACGCAGCCAAGAGGAGGGGGAAAAAAAGCCCACAAACACACACGAAAAAACCAACACAACAAATCCACAGGAGTTGAATGCTAAAAAGGTCTGCCGCTGCTCAAGTGTCATTATTTTCCTAATTTCTTCATTTCACCTTCCTTCTCTCCCTCCCCGAGAATTTATAATGAAATACGATCCAACTTTATTTTGTGTAAGATTTTTTTTGTGGGGGGGGGGGCGGGGAAAAAAAAACACGTCTACCTTTGGGGGCGTGTGGGGTTTTTTTAACACTACATCGTACCATTAAAAAATTTTTTTTTTAAAAAAAGGAAGAAAGGGGATTTAAAAAGAAAAGAAAAAAAAATCCAAGGTTTTGAGGAGTTCAATCCCACGACTGCGGAGTTAAATAATAAATAAACGGAGGGAGAGAGAGACATTACCGAGGGCAGGGAAGGGAGCACACACATTTCATAACATCCTGCTCTTCTCCCCCCGAAACCCAGCCCCGCTCACGCCAAAAAAAGAAAAAAGAAAAAAAGAAAAAAAGTCTTTTTCAGCCACAAACAAATAAACAAAACAAAGCGCCCCCCCTCCCCTCCCCGCAGCCACCACTTTACCTTGATTTATCAGTTTAAAGCTTTGGGATTTCCTGCTTCTCTTCCTCTCTGTAAACTCCATAGTGCGGGCAGGAGGGAGGAGGAAGAAAGGAAGGAGAAAGGGGATGAGAGAGGAGGGAGAGCGCGGCGAGGCAGCGCAGCCGGTCGCCCGGCGGCAGGAGCAGCAGGACCAAGGTCCGTCCCTTTAATCAGCGCCACCAGCCCCGGGCTGGGCGATGTCGGCTCCGAGAGGGGCTCGGGGCAAGTTGGCGGCGGCGCCGCTGCCGCCCCGCGGGCCCGGCCGCCCGCGCAGGCCGCCCCCAACTTCGCGGGGTGCCGCGGCGGGGGCGAGGCCGGGCGGCGAGGCCGGGCAGCGCCGCCGCCGCCGCCTCCCCCGCCGGGCGCGCGGCTGGCGGCCAAGGGCGGCCCGCAATGGCTCGCCGCCGCCGCCGGGACCCCGGTGCCACCTGCTGGGGGAAGGCGGCGGGCTCCGCCGCAGGCCGCCACCCCGAGGCGGGCAGGGCGGGCGGGCGGCCCCGCGGGGGCGGCGCAGGGGGGCTGCGAGGGCAGCGCCATTTTGTGTCCCCCCGCCGCCGCCGCCGCCGCCTGCCCCTCGCCGGCTCCCTCCGCCGTGCCCCGCCGCCGCCGCCGCCACCGCCCCGCTCGCCGCCGGGCACGGGGCGCCCTGCGGCCGGGCAGCGGCGGCCTCTCGGCGCGGCCTGCGCCGCGGCCTCGCCGGGCGGCGGCTCCCGGCGCGGCGGCTCGGCTGAGGCGAAGCGCGGTGCCCGGCGAGGCTGAGGCGAAGCAGCGCCCGGGGCCGGAGCCTGCGCCCGCGCAGCGCCCAGCGCGGTCCCTCGCGGCGAGGAGCCCCGCGGCCGCTGCGCTGCGCTGCGCTGGGGGCCACTGGCCTCCAGCGCTTGACGCCTTCAGCCATGTTCCACTTATTTCACTTAATTCCTGTTTCAGGTCCCGCTCAGCCAGCAGCGCCTGTGCCCATCGCTGGTAGAAGGCGGCTCCAGAGAACCCGAAACTCGGATCCGGCCGCTACTTAGCGTTTCAAACGTAGCCAGGCCGGGTTACGGCGGAGAGGGGAGACGCGGTGTCCGCGTGGGCACGCGCGAACGCGGGTCGGCGCCGATTTGCGCGTGGCCGAGCCCCAGCCCGTGGGAGAAAGCCACCCGCTTTAGTGACGCTGCCAGAGCCCGTCGCTAGCCATACGGAAATAAAACTCCGAAGTGGAAAGCGAGTTGCCCATTAACAGTAATTATTTGTGTCGTGATTGTAGGCTCCCATCAGACCTGAACCCGCTTGTGCGAGGCGCTGCTCAAACGCCCAGCAGAAAGTGGACCCAGTTCCAAAAACCAACCAGGAAATAGGCTTAATGGTGAAGCGATATCAGAAAACATGCCTAATGGTAAAATTTATTAGACTCAGGAAAATTAAATTCATAAGGGAGGTTATGGAAACCTTACAGATTGGGTAAGGGTGTAATTTTCTATTAAACTGCTAAGTGGAAAATCCCAGAGGCAATCAATATGCTACTTTTGGAATTTTCCTAAACTTCGCTGCAAGACTTTCAGAAGGAAACTGGGCTAACATACTATTTAAAATCCTACATTATATATTTTTGGGTGATTGCTGAAGCAGCAAAGGTAGGTAGATGTCATATTCTGTTTGCTGAATTACATAGGTCCAATTAATCTCTGGTATAATACAATGAAGTGAAGTCTGAAATGCAACAGTAGCATGCATTAATTTTGTGTACAAAAAAAGTATTTGCTTATTTTGCCAAACAGTCTGTTTATTCCTATCCGCTAAGTTTATTTACGAGACATAAAACATTTCTGAAACTGTTGTGTTTGACTCTCATCCTTACTGGGACGGGAGAATGTTATAAAGCATGAGGCCTTCATTTACTGTTCAACACGCATGATAGGTTTTATCCTGCGTTTGCCAAACAAATGTGCTGCAAAAATAAAGAAGTCTTTTCTGTTTCCCTCCTGTTACTCAATTTTGTAAAACATTTGGGGATATAATTTATGCAAAAAGAAAGGGCAGTGTTTTGTCACCTGCTCTCTTTTCCCTCTTAGTTCTTCCTTCCCTGTGGTATATTTTTTGCTTAAAGGGTCACCCGTGATTTGAGAGTGACATTTCAGTCTGAAAACTGCATGTTGTAGTTTCACGAGATTTTTAGGAGCATTAGCACATCCCTTTTTTATTAGCATTTATCATTTTGCTTCTTGTGCACTTGACAAGAGAGGGAGATTCACTCTTTTCTACCTGTAGAATGAGCCTGATCCTGCAAAGAAACCGACGTGTGTTAGCTCAGATGAGTAAATCTTGCGATTCTCATTTGTGGAAGTATTTGCCAGTTTGGATACCTAGGCCCTGATCCTGTAATCTCATCTGCATAAAAGTGAATTAGAAACTAGGACAAGGTGACTTTAGGTCAAAGTCTTCTAGTTATCCATAGAACATGTAGGAGGATCTGGTAGCTGAAAAACAAGCTTTCCATCGTGAACTGCTAACGTTTCTCAGCCATGACTTAGAAAAACTACTTTAAGAATTCAAAGGTTAGTATAGTCTCTATTTACAACAAGTTGCAAGCCTGTTCTGGGGGGCATATTGGGGTTGGTATCCTGAAACTGGACTAAGACCATCTGCTCATTTGTCATAGGCCACCATCACATTATTCTAGCTGGAGACCCAGAGATAAAAGTCGTCTTTATTCCATTAGAATAGCTGCTTTGTTTCATCCTACATATTCGCTAGCTACGTCTCCTTGGCAGCCAAATGACTTATGATAAAGTACGCTGGCTCCAAGGGGCAGTCGGCTTTTAATTTCATCTTTTATTTCAGTTAATGCCTCAATATTGGATTGTTATTACGTATTACAAATTATTACGTATCCCTTTTTTTGTGATGAAAACATGGAAAATTCACAGCATTTGGTGTATATATTCGTGAATAGCCAAAAAGTATTCC
Source organism: Rhea pennata (assembly GCF_028389875.1). Classification (NCBI taxonomy): domain Eukaryota; kingdom Metazoa; phylum Chordata; class Aves; order Rheiformes; family Rheidae; genus Rhea; species Rhea pennata. The sequence goes on from NC_084663.1 coordinate 7,700,270, forward strand.
CCCAATCGAAACATTAATTGAATAATGTGTTTTTTCAAAATACCATGAAATTAGCTAACTAAATAAAGGTTTTATCTTGCAATATATTCCAAGTCTGCATGATTATCCTTGACTATTTTCTAGTTACCATTTTATTATGTCGTAAGTTACTTTGAAAATCATTTCCCCCCACTTCTAACCAACATTAATTTCTCAGATAATTTTCTACTTAGTTTATTTCAGGTGCTAGATCAGTAGCTAATCAATTAAATGTAATTAATCTAGTAATACAAGCAAATTACTAGTGTTAATGAGAACTGTGCTCTTCACATCAGGATGTTTCAGGCTTCTTTTCTTTGCTTCCAGGCTCATCCCCAAAATGGGTGTGTTGAGATAATTACAATATTTTAATTGTTATTAGGAAGGTAGGATAGTGTAGGACAAACAAGAGGGAAGAATCCTAGAGCTGAGAAGAATTGTATGGGGGAATTATGAGCTTCCTCGGTCGTCAGCTGGAAAAACTACTTAAGTCTTAAAAACTTCATGACTTAATTTATATGTCAAGGAATCCAAGTGAGGTTGGGAGAAGCAGAAAGATGCTGCCAGTTGTTGTATTAATAGCGCTAGGATTGCCACTTGTTTTGGAGATCGAAGAACATCTATGTGGTATTAGAAAGCAGGAGAAGGGTGAAGGGGTAAATTAGAGATCAAGAGTTGCGTAGGTGACAGGTTAATAGGTTAGCTATTTCACCTAGTTATGTTTAATGAATGTAGCTGAGGGTTTTATAAACTGTGGTAACATTTTGCTCTTGCAGGATTCCAGTGGTGTTTTTGTGGCCATATGAAATATGCAGGCAGTACTTTTTTTTGGCTCCCCAACTTGACAATAAATTGCTTTGATGCGATAATGTCTTACTGCAAACCTTCCATTTTGTGGCGCTTTGATGCTGATGGGTCATTGCAGAGGTAGGGTTCTGAGTGTCATGAAGAAGTCTGAAGCTTAGGAGTGCAGTTTGTCGTGTTTTCTGATCCTCCTTAAGTTCTTCCTGTAACAATCCAGTCATGGCACTTGATACCCTATTACATCTCTATCCTTACTCTCGTTTCCCTTTGGGAAACTTGAAATAGCCTCTTCTGTCTGTTCTGCTGCTTGTTAACCTTCCTCATATAAACCAAAAAGAAAAAGCTACAGGATTGATCAATGTCTTCATCTGCTCTCCAGCTCAGGGGTAATCACCAAAACTTCCCATAGTTGTTTCAACAGTGAATATAACTGAATCTATGTACAACGTGTTCTTTGTGTGTTTACAAGCTTTGTGTGTTTACGTGTGTTTACAAGCTTTATATATATTGCTCTAACAGTTTACAAATTCCATCAGACTGGTCTTTACCTGCCTTCCATCATTTTGTGTCTTCCTTGGACTAAAAACACGAGGAAGGGTGGCATAAGAGTCAAGTTTGATGATCTTCCATCTTGGTAGAGTGCTTGTAGGATAACTGGATGTTGAGATACTAACTGCTCCCTAGGACAAACCAGTTTTCATACTTGGATTCTGGGGGGAGTGGGTGGGGAAACCGAGGTGGCGAAGCAATAGATGGGGTTGGAGGATAACAAAGAGGTCTCAACAACCATTTTCTGATGAGCTAATGTGAAAGAATGAGAGAAGTCTATCCATGCATACACCTCTTCTGTGCTTCTTCACAACACGCCGAAATCAGGAGCTGCACAAGTTTTGCCCTGCGTCTGGCTTACAACCAAGGTGCCACAAGGTAACTGAGGATAATGTGGGTAGGGTTTGTTATTTTGGCTGAATCTTTTTCTTCTTTGTGTGTGTGTGTGTGTGTGTGCTAGCGTGTGCGTGCTATATAAAGAATAATAGAGCTTAGTTCTTTGTGCTGTAAAAAGAGTAATAGTGCTTAGAAATTTTAGCAAAGCCTGGATGCATCTTTGCTATGTTATGTCCTCTCTCTGAAGAGATGAAATGTAAAGCCAAGGATGATATTTGAGGAAGGGGCATATTTAAGCTTTTGGGTAGTTCAGGAGCTGATGGTGGGAGCCGGAGCATGGCTAGGCTAAGTGTCTAAGGGAAGCTCAGCTCAGTCCAACATCTCCTGCTCAGAAGAGTTCAGAGAGGGTTATGTTGCTAATCATACCTACGTTTTTGTGTCAGTTTGTTTCAGTATCAGAGTTGAAGGCAGATGGAAGAATGCAGCCACGGAAAGAGTCCGTCATTGAAGCTACAGATGGAAAAGCAGGAACAATAGCATTTAGCAACGTTAGACAGCTCCGACAGGCTGCGGGATGAAGCAACCCAGACAACAGCCGTCCTCCTCTAAGTCCTGGCTGAGACTGATGTGGGGACGTCATGCTTTGCCTCCCAGCCCAGCCTTCTCGCTGTTTCCAGCATGCCACGGGGAGCTACCTTCTGCGTCTCGAGGCTGCCTTGATCCTCTTCCGTTTTTCCTGCCACACATTAGTAAATGCGCCGCACTAAAATCAATGGGAGTTTGGAAACTAAAAGTAATGTGTGCTTCGGTATGCTACTAATCCACTTATTTGGATCCTCTTATGGCTCCTCTGGGCTGCCCTGATCCCCTCTATCAGCCCACCCAGCTGCTCTGATCTGCTCTCTAAACTTCCACTGCTGCTATATTAGCATCCCTGTCAACTCACAGGGCTGCAGCTTCAACTTCTTCAATCCCCTCTCCCAATGAGAATCTCTCCACTAAATTATAATCCTTGTAGCTCAGAATACTGATGCAAGCTAAAATCAAACCACCAAGAGCTGCTGCAGCCCCCACCAGGATGTTCTGTTCTGTTTCCCTAAATGTTTTCAAACAGTGCTTACATTTCAGGCTAGGGAAATAGTTTTAAGACACATTTATAACCACCTGCCTGTATTTCAGCTCTGAGAAAAAAAAATACTGCAAGGTACAATGTGATTCAAAATCTACTCATGCATGCACTTTTTAAAGACAGATTATGTGAATTTATTGTCTGTATCAGGCTGGAGACTGACATCCCCTGAAGATGGTGCTTTCATTCAGCAATAAGGTATATGCAGCAGCATTTTCATTAACGTAGCTCCCCCTGGGTTTGCCTTCAGAGATGTGTAGATATTGAAGACTCCATCACCTGTTCAGTTCTTGACCTCTCAGCTGACGCAGCCGGGACACCTGAATGGGTATTTTCTCTCAGATGGACAAATTCTGCAGGGATCTAACTGACAGCACAGAGCTCTGATCATCTGGTAACAAATTTGAGAGATTTCTTGCCAGGGTTGGATAGAAACTAATGAACTCAGAAGTACAATACTTTACACTCAGCCTTTTATCTTCTATACACATAAAGAAGTAGAAGAAAATAGATTTTTTTTTAATCAGCTTTTCTACCATCCAGCAAGACCTCCATGGCATTTCAGAGTGTTCACATCATGTTTATTCACCTAAAATTTAAATACAGCTAAAATGTCTTGAAAATGAGAGTTGTGGGGTGTAGACCTTGCTTTGGGGCTAAACTCAGGGCGTGAGATTTGACAAGCCCATCTGCATTTTCAGGTATTAGCCCTGTTTCTGCATCTTTCCTGAAAGGGGTTTGCTGCTTGCGTGCCTATGGTGCAGGGTGATACTGATAGACTTGAGCTTCCGCTTTGCTGTACCCTAGTTTACCACGACACTGTTCACCATCTCGTACTGCAAAGTGTTACTGTGGTTACTCGTCTCTTCTGGCTGCCCCCTTTTCACATCGCAATCAAACTAATGGGCTTGGCCTGATTTGTCTGACTTTTAAAATATATTTTGGCTGTATTTGTGATCTGTAACTATTCTCTCAAATTTACTTTCCTGGATAAAATCAAGGGGATATTAACATTATGTTCCCCACTTTTATGGTTTGCCTGGTCCTGCTGAAGTGATAGAAGGAAGGAACATACTTATCTACAGAAATATCCACACACACACACAAAAACCCATGATTATTTTCCTGCAAAACGTTTTGAGATCTTTAAGAGCAATAAATGGCCAATATCTCTGCTATATACTGCTTTCAAAAGAGCATGGTCTCCCTAATAGCATCCTGAGACATGATTCATTAGCAGTTCTCATGACACAGTGCCACAAGAAAAGTTACCGATATTGTTTCATGAAGCAACAACATTTTCTCCAGATAGCTCCTATGCCACCCAGTTAGACCATAATTAGCCTTTTTAAAATGTAAAGCTTTTTAGAAGCAGTAATGAGTTCTTATAGTACCTCAGTTTTACAGACAATAAAACTACTGGGATAGGAATTGACCCAAAGTGCCTTTGGACAACCTAAGCAATTCACCTAAATATTTATCAAAACTGGAGGATATAGCATTCAAACAATTATTAAAAGCTTATTTCTAAAAGTCATACTAGTCTCACTGAGCAATATGTGGAGTCATATTGCTCAGTCATATTCTTTTGAAGACTCCTTTGCCAGAGGTGGATATATTCAGTCATGATAAAAAAAGTTTTATTAAATGTGTTTTTTGTTAGTGTTCTGAAGCTGAATAAAAAAGAATTCTGTACCTAGCTAAGAAAATTGTTACTTGAAATGAATTTTCCTGCAACCTCTCTCAGCTGTAAGACATCAGTTTTGCCTCTTTTGTGTAAAGAAAATCATACAATGGCTGAGCTAGGGTTTTCCCCTGTTTTAGTATTATATAGAGCAGGGAAACGGGACTCGCACATAAAGTCTCAAATACAACCTGAGAACAGCTGAATACAACTGACTGCAACTTGAATCATTCTGATGTGCTTCCCCACTTTGGCAAACAGATGACATCTGGGTTGTAATGATGTATTTCCGAGCTGCCTTCAATAATCTTTCTGTAAACTGACAGTTGGCCTGCAGGAGATAAAGCTGAGCAATCAGTTAATCATGGCAGAAATTGGGATGAAACACTTGGTGTGTTTTGGGAGCTTGTATTTCTATTACTTGTAAGGCTATTACGAATATTCCAGGATTCTGAGTAACTTCTAGATTTCCATTTTCAGTCTTGATTTAATACTGAATGCTGTGAAGTGAATTACTTTAAAGTAGGTTTGTGGTTAACAACATGGGGTTGTTCCAGAGGTCTGCGGAAACCTGGATATAGGAAAAACATGGGTAATACTATTGCTTCCAGACCCAAGCTCAGTTGCAGTGAACTGTCATGACTCCACAAGTGGTTTGGGGAGGGCTTACTGGCCTGGCTACAATCCGAGAGCAAATACAACTTTTATTAATCCTATGTGAGCTAGAAATACACTGCCATCACGGTACCAAAACCAGCAATATTGCCCTGAAAAACAACACAAGCGGTTGAAAATAAATAGTCAAAGTCAGGATTCGTAGCGTGGATCTCATTGGCGCTAATGAATACAGTAATGCCATATATGATAAATCAGGAAGATGCTCTTCGCCATACAGCTTGGGAAAGCAAGCTGTTTCACATGTTAAAAGTTATCTTTTGCACTGATGCCATCAAAAGGATCATTGCATAGACGAGACACCAGCACAGTGAACGACTTGTGTCCTTCTGTAATGTCCTACAAGGTGCCTTCCACTGTCCAAGGGCCCGTGGAGCAGCAGTGTCTGGAGGCGTGGAGAATCGATCCCGCGGCGCGGAGGACCCGCGTTTCCACCGCGTGTGGTCCAGGGAGCAGAGTGCAAGGATGAACTTCCATGTGTGCCACGAGTCCGTCTGGCAAGGGAGGCTCCAGATATCCATCACAGAACAAAGTAGCACGTGTGAAAGAGAGATGGTCAAAGGACCCAAGCTCCATAATGAAGCAGGCAGGGACCATAACAAATTGCGAGCATAGATGTATCCTCAGAGAATATCCGCTACAGAACAGAGGAGCTTTGAACAGAGTTCAGATGAGGCTTGACCCAACCATCTCAGTGATTCATGTCTCTGAGAAAATGCTGCCCTGAGCCTAAGGCAAAGAGGAGTCAAACAGATTTGCCATTCTGGAAATCAGAAGGCAAGTGGATATACTCACGAGTTGTTGAAAAAGAAGGGAACATCGCTTCTTTTGCATAAAAGGATTTTCTAGTCTCTTTGAGAAGAGATATCTTGAGACAATGGATGACATCAAACATTAAATATATTTTTTTCCATTCATGGGGATATTGGTGACGGTCCTCAGAAAAACAGTGTTTGCATATATCCAGTACCGCTGTTGGAAGGTGCTGGTTTTTGTAGGTAGCTACTCATCTTTCACAGAACAGAACAATCACGGGAGGGATTTACACTAAATCATAGTTTGATTTGGAGGCAAAAGAGCACCTAACCAGGAGTACTGGAAAGGGCACCAAATTACAATGATAATGAAAGGTCGTGTCATCTTCAGGTAAACTATTTTAGAGGTATAGCATTAATTTCAAATCTCACAAAAACTGTTTCCCAACATAAGCTGGTTTCTGCTGTTTTTCCTGTTCATTATACCCCTTCCTGCTGCTTTACTGGTTTGTTTAGACTCTTCTAACCTGGAAGATCTTTGCACTAGGTACCACCTCAGATTAATTTCATTATTCTTATGAATATTGCACGTGGTTTAGCTTTCCCCCTTCAATTAGCACTGTCTCTAATTGAGATATAATGTCAGGCTGGAGCAGGAGATCGAGGCAGGAAATGAAACCAGGTCGAAGGTTACATCTACACTGCGGAGTTAATTGTGCGGGGCAGCTGACACTGAGACATGAGCATCCGGATGAGTTTGCCACAAAGTCCACCAAGAGGTATTTCTGCAGCCTCGCTCTTTCTGCCCTTACTCCTGGGTGCCTCTGGGCACATCCCGTGGGCCTCTCTGCTGAGACCTTCTTGGATTCTTCACAGTCTGTTGTGAAATAATTTCCTTTTAGGAGAAAAAGCGTAGGAGGGCCGTTCCCGCTTCCTCATTGCTAAGGAATTGCATTGAAGACCAAGGTATTCTAATCCATACCCCTCCAGCTAGGGTCTAAAAACACCTTTAAAAAATAAAGATGAGCCTTTTTCTGCAGGGAGGAGCCAAGGTGCAGAGCTTAGATATCCAATCCAGGTAAAAAGCCAGTCGCAGTTACCACCCTCCAAAATAACTCTCAGAGCAACACAGCAGCTACAGGGAAAGGGAAAATTTGGGGAGGACCAAAAGGTGAACAAAGCCTGGCAGACACTGCGGGCATAAGCTGCCAAGGAGCCATAGCAGGAAGCTGCTACGTGTGCTGCAGGCAATGCCAGCCGGGCTATTTCTGAAACAGAGGAACTAAGAAGCTTTTTGGTAGCCTCCAAAACACTTCCGACCAAAGTGTAGTCTTTTACATGATGAATTTAAGCAATTGGCTTTTCTCAGCCATCCCTCAATGCTTTTTCTGGACTTCTTGGACTTCACAAGTCACCAGATGAAAATCACTGAGTGAAAGCAGATAATTAAGAAAAATGAGATGAAATTTGCAGAGTTCAGCCTCTCTGCATGTGGCTTCTTCATCTGTGTCATGAGCGTGGTATGCCTGGTGACAAGGACTCAAGAGAGGGGAGGCTTTTACTTACAAAATATACACACACACGCGCGCGTGTCCCCACGCACACACGTTTTTACACATACTTGCACAGCTATATGAAGCCCACGTTGGGGCTCGGTTCCTGCCAGCTATTCAATCCTTTAGACCTGCAGGAAGGAGTAACCAGGCACCACACCGAAATCCCGATGCACTAACTCAGGGCACAGACAAGAGTGGGGCTGGGGGCTGGAGCAGCCCCCCACGCTCCCTAGGGCCTGGGGAGCCCCCCATGCTCCCTAGGGCCGGGGGCAGCCCCCCACGCTCCCTAGGGCTGGGGCAGCCTCCCACGCTCCCTAGGGCCTGGGGAGCCCCCCATGCTCCCTAGGGCCGGGGGCAGCCCCCCATGCTCCCTAGGGCTGGGGCAGCCTCCCACGCTCCCTACGGCCGGGGCTGCCCCCCACGCTCCCTAAGTCCGGGGGCAGCCCCCCACGCTCCCTAGGGCCTGGGGAGCCCCCCACGCTCCCTAGGGCCGGGGGCAGCCCCCCACGCTCCCTAGGGCCGGGGGCAGCCCCCCCACGCTCCCTAGGGCCGGGGGCAGCCCCCCCACGCTCCGCACGGCCGGGGCAGCCCCCCCACGCTCCCTAGGGCCGGGGCTGCCCCCCACGCTCCCTAGGGCTGGGGCAGCCCCCCACGCTCCCTAGGGCCGGGGGCAGCCCCCCCACGCTCCCTAAGTCCGGGGGCAGCCCCCCATGCTACCTACGGCCGGGGCTGCCCCCCACGCTCCCTAAGTCCGGGGGCAGCCCCCCCACGCTCCCACGGCCGGGGCAGCCCCCCCACGCTCCCTAGGGCCGGGGGCAGCCCCCCACGCTCCCCACGGCCGGGGCAGCCCCCCCACGCTCCCTAAGTCCGGGGGCAGCCCCCCCACGCTCCCACGGCCGGGGCAGCCCCCCCACGCTCCCTAGGGCCGGGGCAGCCCCCCCACGCTCCGCACGGCCGGGGCAGCCCCCCACGCTCCCTACGGCCGGGGGCAGCCCCCCCACGCTCCCACGGCCGGGGCAGCCCCCCACGCTCCCTAGGGCCGGGGGCAGCCCCCCCACGCTCCCTAAGTCCGGGGGCAGCCCCCCATGCTACCTACGGCCGGGGCTGCCCCCCACGCTCCCTAAGTCCGGGGGCAGCCCCCCCACGCTCCCACGGCCGGGGCAGCCCCCCCACGCTCCCTAGGGCCGGGGGCAGCCCCCCACGCTCCCCACGGCCGGGGCAGCCCCCCCACGCTCCCTAAGTCCGGGGGCAGCCCCCCCACGCTCCCACGGCCGGGGCAGCCCCCCCACGCTCCCTAGGGCCGGGGCAGCCCCCCCACGCTCCGCACGGCCGGGGCAGCCCCCCACGCTCCCTACGGCCGGGGGGCAGCCCCCCCACGCTCCCACGGCCGGGGCAGCCCCCCACGCTCCCTACGGCCGGGGGGCAGCCCCCCCACGCTCCCACGGCCGGGGCAGCCCCCCACGCTCCCTGTGCCTCCACGCTCCCTGTGCCCCCACCCGCACACACAGTCACAGCTGGTCAGAGCTGCACACCTGGTGACACTGTGCATGTACAATCACACTCACAGCCACACGAACAAGCACACGTGGACACCGTCACACAGTCACACTCACACGCACACTCACTCGCGCACTCCCTCGCGCACTCACTCACTCGCGCACTCGCCCCCGCCCGCCGCAGGGGGCGCTGTGGCCCCGCCCCCCGGTGCCGCCGCTCCGCGCGGCCGGAAGCGCCGCCCCTGCTGCCGGCGCCTCTTCCGGCGGGCGGCGGCGGCCGGGCCGGGCCGGGGGCGCCATGGACATCCTCAAGCGGGAGATCAGCCGCAAGCGGCAGCTGCTGGAGGAGAAGGAGCTCGTGGGGGTGAGGGCCGGGGCGGCGGGGCGGAGGCGAGCGGCCTAGGCGGGGGGGGGTGGGATGGTGCCGGGAGCGGCCCGGGCTGGAGGGGCGGAGCGGCTCGGGAAGGGGCCGCGGGAGCTGGGCTGTGTCAGCGAGGGGGTCAGGCGGGGCCCGAGTGGGGACTGGCGGCCAAGAGGGGCTTGGGAAGGAGTCAAGGGGAGCTTGGGGGCGGCGGGGGGCGCAGGCGCGGCCTGGGCTGCGGGGGGTGTTGCAGCCCCCCAGGCAGCCTGGCCTGGGCGCTCGCTGCCTGCTTTTGGGCCTGGTTCCGTTTCTTCAGGCGCTTGAGGGATGACAAAATCTCTGCCGCCTTTCCCGAACGGCACGCAGCCCCCTTTTCTGCCCACTGAGGCAGTCGGCTCGTAGTAAGGCTGTAGCGCTGCGGGGCGGTGTGTGTGTATGCAGTGTGGTAGCTCAGCTACAGCCACAGCAGGGCAGGGCGTTTCTGTAGAGGTCTGAGTTTAGGTTGTGGTGTTAGTGGTTGAAGAAAAAAACTTTGGTCAGGGGCTGTTGTTGGTCAGGCAGGCAGAGCGTGAAGAAAGGAGTAATATTTGGTATTGGATTAAGGGATGTGTTTCAGGGTGAGGTTTTGGAATTTGAGATATCCTTTGGGTGTGAAGCTGAAACAAGTTCCTTAAATACGAACAGAGAGCACTTATGTTGACTTCAGGTGGGTGCACCTCTGAGTGCAAAAACCTGGATAACCACAGTTGCCAGCTGTTGTGTGTCTGGAAGGTCTTGTCAAACATGTATCTATATAAGTGCACCAAACAAGCTTAGAAACTATTTTGTACAGAGGAGACTTCTCCCATCCTTTTGATTTAGTACAGTTTAAACATTTAACTGTACTAAAATCAGGGCCTTTAATGCACTTTTGAAGTGAAGCAGCGTATGCTTTGCACTAACTAGTACCGTGCCCTTACATTATAAAGAGTTTTTCTTTTTTTGAAGGCACTGGTGAACACGTTATACTTCCAAGCCTCACATATTATAAATATTTGCTGAGAAGTCACTCTATATTGCTGTCATTCAAACAAACAAACAAACAAAAAACCAAATTGGAGGTACCTATGAAAATTTAGCTGAATTCACCAAATTAAGTAAGAAAGTTTGAGCCATTGCTGCAAAAATGCATTAAACTGTAAAATGTTAATAGTATCCTCTCTTTTAGGAAAATAAAAAATATTTTAAACGCAGTGAGTTAGCCAAAAAAGAAGAGGAGGCCTACTTTCAGAGATGTGGTTACAAGGTATTGTAATTATTCTTTCAGGAATTTGTGTTTACTTTGAAGTCTACATTTTATTATGAATAGTATAAGTATTGTTAATGATAATTGTTGTTCTTTGTTCAATCTGTTAATGTTATACATTAGCCTGTAAATGAGAAGCCACCTGGAGAGGTATGAGTTTCCAAAATCGTTTTCAATGCAGGAAAAGATATGCATGATGTACAGCTACTTAAGTTTGTGTTATGGTTTGGCTTTTCCTTTTTTTTTTTATTTATTTTTTGTGGAAAGCATGAAGTGGCTTGGGATCAAAGCTTGTTTTCTGTTCTTTTTTAAATTGTGTTTTTAGGCATGAACACTGGCTCTGATATAGCCACCTGCCCTTATTTAAAATAAAATTGGACACACTGTACTTTCAGATAATTTTCAAGGTGGTCTTGCCAAGATATCCAAAAGAAATCAGTATAGAATGGGTGCATATTAAAAAGATCTGTCAAATTTTGTACTATATTCGTTTGTAATTGTTCTTTTGGCTCCTGATCATCCAGCATCGAAAGAGTGTATTTGTTTTCTTGCTGGCAAAATACGAGAAAAAAAATTGGTAACTTAGGGTGCATTTTGAAACAAATGATTGATCTGGAAGGCTTTATCTGCCTTGTAATCATGTTAGGGAAATAGTTTTCTGGGAAAGAATGCTGTTTTATTTTACAAGTGTGTGTGCGTGTATGCCTGCTTGCTTGATTATATACATACATGAGGGGGTTTGCAGTTCATTTTGAAAGACAGAGGCTATAATCTTGTTTACTGTTACTGGGCACAGATAAGAGGCTTTGTTTTCAATTGAACTTTACCCAGTCAGTGACTTATTCTGAAACCTTGATCTGTTTGTAGAATATTTAAACATCAATGCGAAAACAATTTTTTGGAAGGCATCAATATGCAGTGTAAAGAGTTCTGCAAATCCAGTCACTCTTCCAAGTGGAAAAGACTACATGCTGCTTTCTGAGCCTTAGCTTGAATTGTTCAAAACCTTACATGGCAGTCAAAATGGGATATCTGTGCTGCAGCAGGAAATGGAATTGAAATGTAACCCTGAAAATAGTTTAAAACTAAGGTGTTTTGATAAATTTAGCACCTTTTCAGAGCCTCCCAGATTTCTGCATTTGATCTTTACTATATTAATAAGATGTAGAGTATCGACTGATTTCTTTTTAAATTCAGGTGCTTTTTTGCTTTGCTTAGATTTAATAAGCTGTAATTACTTGATTTGCTTGATTTGCTTGAAAAAGAAAGCACTGAAACCAAAATAACTGTGGCAAAGATGCAGCTTGTAACTTGGAGTCCAGCTGACAGAATGGATCAAATCTTACCCCCAATGCTGCTGTCTTTTTACAATTTCAAGAATGTTTGTAAGTTAAAATTTGTGTATATCCTTCTGCCATGGGAGTGTATTTCCTTGTATATGTTTACACAGTTCTTTCATATTTTGTGTTGCCTGTCCATTCCCCTCTCCTGCATTGATGGATGTTTCATTTCTCCCCTCCCTTTGTGTGTTAAGTATTGACTTGATTGTCCGTTCCTTGCTCGCCCCAAACTCCTGTGACTCTGGGATTAGTTTCTGTGTTTGCTAGTATGGCATTGAATATAGATTTGTGGCTGAATATTGTAGCTGGAGCCACAAGGGTGGATCCTTTTATGCTCTTGGAGTCATACTGGTGCCTGAGCACAAGACTGGGACATTGGTCTGAAAGAATATAAAAATTACTTAAAAAAAAATCTGTCTAGCACATTCATCAAGCTGTTGAATCTGAATATAAATTGGAAATGACAAATCACTGTCCATGTGTGGGATGCGACAGAGTACTGTAGAATTGAGTATTTCCCTTTTAGCAAGAAAGGAAAGGAAATAAATTCTTGTAAAGCATCTAGGAAAAAAAACCCCCAAGATATGAGTAAGAACTGGAAATATTTAATATTATAGGAATATTACCAACACCAATCTACTCATGCAATCAGAAATGTCACACTTCAGCTTATAGAGGAAACTGTAGTTACATGACTGCTTTCTCAAAGTTGCCTTGATCAAAGAGGTTTTTTGCATTATTAAAATATTGAGTAATGAAGAAGAAAGGCTCTGTTTGATTCAAGGACCTTCTTTTAGATTAAGAGAAATTGTTAATGAGATGCTATCCTTATGAGGAGAGGTAGCTTTATATATATATATTTTTAATCTGCAAGAAACTGCTCATTTGGCAAGTTTGGAAAAATGCATTACCTTAAATGAACAAGCACATCTTAAAACACAGGTTAAATCATGGATCACTGCTAATTGTCCTCAGTCTAATAAGGTTGTAGGTAATGAACATTTTCAACTGACATAGACACCAAAAGAAGCAGTCCTATCCTCCCCTTGCTCCTGGGTTTTCATTTCTGCCCTTGTGCCCTGCATGTATTTGTGCTACTGCCTCGTGAGCTGGACGAGCAGGCTAAGTGGGCTGAGAAGAGTACCTTTTTTTGCCAGATTAGTTTCTGTTTGAATAATTTCCCCCATCTGGTTCATCACATAGCAATATGAATGCTTTTGCATGAGTAAGAAAGATAGGGTAGGAGCAGGAAGGAACAGGCAGAGGGTGGGTTTGTTGTTTTTGGCGCCAGTGCTGACATATGCCTGCTAAAATGACTGCCAAACCTTGGCCATTGTCTGTTCCAGTTGCCATGAAGATTGCTTCTTGCAACCTGCAGAAGTGTTAAGTAAACCCTTAACATATAAAAAACATATTTTTTTATAGTATTCAGTTACAGGCAACAAAATTTATAAAACTAAAATTTTAAATTGATACCATCATGTTACAATCTGTGTTCCAGAGTTTCTGTATTATTATCGATGTATAGGTTTACTTCTGTTGACACATTAGTAATGATATCTTTTGTATATAGGTACAGCAGCAAGAAGAGGAGGAGAAACCACTGACTTCATCAAATCCAGTGCTAGAACTAGAATTAGCAGAAGAAAAGTTACCAATGACTCTTTCCAGACAGGAGGTAAAGTCCATCATCATAAGATAATCAGCTTGAGTTTGCAGCAGATGTGTCTGAAATTTCTTGTTAAGGCTATGTTTTCTGATGAACTTTACTTTCTATGGCAGTTTAAGTAATAATTACATAATGAGTCTTCATTTTTACAGTCAGTTAAGGGTCACCTTTGCTCATCAGGGATCTGCTGTCTGCACGAATGTAGCTGTGTTAGAGTATTTTGTAAGTCTTTGAGATGATCTCTTACAACAATAGCCTGATTCTGAGATAATAATGAAAATGGCATGCGAGATTTTTTCATTTTTTTCCAGCTTCTATGCTTTGTAGCTCATTGTTCTGAACTCAAATTTAGAAACTAAGTAGATTTTTGGATATTTATCTTGGTCTCTGGAAGAGAGACTCCTGAAGCTAAAGCTGCTGGTATGTTCTTTGTCCTTTCTAAGGATAAAAAAAATATCTATGTGAATACAAGTTCGTAAAACAGATCTGTACCCCAAAGCAGAGAGGAAGCAGGAAGTTTAGGAGTAATATTAAGTACAGAATAAATTCAAGACTTAGAATACTGAAATTCACAGCTGAGATCATCCTAAGGATGTCATTTGTTTTCTTAATTTTGCAAGACACATGCTTTTTGTTTTTTTTTTTTTTTTTTTTTTTTTTTTTTTTCTTATAACAGAAGAATAATACAGAATTTGTGCTGTGGGCTATCGGTTGCATGGTTGGTTGTGAGGTTTTATCCATATGCCCTCTGTAAAGCACACTGTCTCATTGTTATTGATCTACTTAGATGCATGTTTTAATGGAGGTTTAAGTGTTCCTGTGCCAGCAGTCTGTCCACCTCTGGTTTTGTGATCCGTTTGCAAGTTAAATGCCTGCCAACATATGGCAAGGCAGAAATCTATTTGGAGAATTAAGGAAATGAATGAATGTCTCACTCCATTTAGTTGTTTGTCATCTAGCCAGACTGTTGGTATAGTGAAGTGATGGCATGAGATAACATGTAAGCCTTTCTCTCAATCACCAGAGGTACTGCATGGCTCTTCATGTATTAGTGAACCTAGTGCTTGATACACAGAATGAATAAGGGTAAATAATGAGGTTTAGCAGGAGTGTGTGAGATCAAGAATAGGGAAAATTAAGTTCAGTTCTTGGCTCTGCCCATGACTTTGTAATTCAGTTGAGCAAGGCTGTTATACCTCAGTTATATCTAGCTTTAAAATAACTATCACATGAGATTATGGGACTTAATGTTTGCCAAGTGTTTTCGGGTGAGAATCTTCAGCAAGTCAGTCTTTCAGAGGTGTTGGGACAACCTGCTGCATAGTTATAGAATTTGCCTTTGCCAGCGAAAAGTATTGTTATTGCCCCAGACAAGTAAGTGAGTGAGATTATTGTCAAGTTCCTCTGTGATTTCAAAAATGATATTTATACTCTGCCAGAAGGATTGTGTCTGTGTGTGTGTGGGTGTGTCTGTGTGCGCGTGTGTGTGTCTGTCTGTGTGTTGAAAACAAGTCAGAACAGGAAGAAGTTAGGCTACACCAAACAGCTTGAGATTTTATGCAAAACTTGGAGCAGTCATATTTGGAATGACCTTTTGCCGAAATACCGTGGGAATTTTATATTTAGATTGTAAAGTGTCTGGAACATTTTTCTACTACTTAAAATATTGCCATTTCCTCTCCAGGCAGACCCAACTTGTTATTCTAAGCAATATAAATAAATCTAGTGTTCTGGATTTTATTTTTCTTCCTTTGAAAGTTTATGTAAGGGAATGCTTTGATTCTTTTCAGGTTATTAGGAGGCTGAGAGAGAGAGGTGAACCAATTAGACTGTTTGGAGAAACAGATTATGATGCATTTCAACGTTTGAGGAAGATTGAAATTCTTGCACCTGAAGTTAACAAGGTAAGACTGGCTAGTAACTAGTTATTTATGGTGCAGTAAACAAGTCTGAATGCTGTAAAAGTAACAGTTACGGAAAATGTGTTCCTGTAAAATTTCACAAGGGAGAACAAAGAAATATGTGCTTTTCTTCACTTGCGTGTTGTCTGAGAAAGTGTGTTAAATGTCATAGAGTTTCTGTGCGCTATCATAGTTCCTTAACTTAGACAGTTTAACCCTAGAAAACTTCTAAGCCTTTGAGTTGAGACAGGGGCCTCCAGGTGGCAGTCATATGCCAGTCTCCGCTGTCGGCCACTTTTTAATCAGCAGAGAAAATGGTTTTTCTCGGTTAAAACTGGGCTGGTTTTGTGATTATGTGAGTCTCTGAGAAGGTACGGATAGGTAAGAGGAGGATTGCATCCTGTCTGCCTGGTACGTACATGAATTTTCAAATCTCTTATTTCTAGATCTATAACTTTTTATGAACACTCTCTTTCTAATTTTCTTCTTCCATTTAAAGTAACAGTCAACTCCAAAACTGACTAAAAGATGTATTTTAGTTTCCAGATTTGTTCATTTTGTCTTAAAAATTGATCAGTTAATTGTGGAGATGCAACTGTGGTTTGTTTTATGTTCAGTATTGACCAAAGTTGCACCTAAACTAAGAGCAGAGAGCTGGATTTTATTCCCTGATTCATGAAAAACTGAATTGCTTGAAAGCTCTTTGAAGGGAAAGAAAAACCCAGAAAGGAAAACCTTTTCCTGTTCAAATCATTTAAAGCAGGATAAACAGATCTGAAGATTTGGAGGGGAAAAAAAAGTGCTAACAAAAGCTTTCTCCTATTGATATCTGTGACAAAACTTTTGATGACATTGATAGAAGTATGAGGAAGTAATAAGGTCATAAATAGGATTGTTTGGGATTTTTTTAATCATACGTTTTGGTCACTATTGTTGCTAAATTTTCACTCAGATGTGGATAATCACTATAAGCACATTGTGGTTCAGACGTTTTTAAACAAATAAATGGCTCCAGGCAGTCAAGAGCAAGGTTGGAAAACTGGAAGTAATTTTGTGTGTGTATTTTGAGGGAGTAAATAAATTTATCTTAGGGTAAGAGATGTCATACTCATTTACAGAGCTTTATACTTTTCATATTAAGAAATGCAAGACTTCTGACTGAGACTAAGTCATGTTTCTTGTTCTCTTTTAAAAAAGCTCTTAACTTAGCATCAGTTTGAAACTAAATGTGGGTGTGTATATTTAATCATATGTTCTGGAGTGGAGGATAAAAGCATTGGCAATAATGGGATGCTGCATAGATGCTTCATGTGATAGTAGTGAAGAAGTAGTGCTTTTATTGTTTATTACTTTAAGGTAAATATGAAGACTTGATAGAGCTGATGTTGGTTATGATGAATTTTTTGTTTGCTTGTTTTGGGATGGCTTAGTGCTCTGCTTGGAGAAGGTGCCTTGAAGAATGTTTTGGAAGTTGATTCAGTCTTCCATGCTCTTTTGAGTGAAAATGTGAGGAAAAAGCCATTTTTTCATAGGTGTGACAGTTGCTTAGGTTTATGCATGTGCTTTATGCTAAGCACTGAAGCAATCCAGAAACTGTTCTTTGAAGTCTATGTGAATTCAGACAACAAAACTAAACCTTCTTGCACATTTTTGAAGAATCTGACTTTTCTTAAATAAAGGTTGGATGTACACTGTGACAATTCTGAACTGCTTTTTTGTTTGTTTGTTCTAAATTGTTTATTTCTTCTCTCTTTGAGGGCTTGAGAAATGACCTGAAAGCTGCCTTGGATAAGATTGACCAGCAGTATCTGAATGAAATCGTTGGCGGCCAAGAAGCGGGCGAGGATGACTCACAGAACGACTTGAAAGTCCACGAGGAGAATACTACTATTGAAGAACTGGAGGTAGATGATGAGTAGATTTTAATTCTGTGGTTTTTAGATGAAATATACCATTATATTATTGCGAGCAAGCTTCAGGATTTGTTCAAAGTTATCTTGTTTTCAGTGTCTAATATAGGTGTTATAAATAGCCCTTTATAGACAGTCTATTAAGAAAAATAGCTTTCTAAGTTTGAAGCTTCTAATTTTAGCTACTTTTCTAATCTCTGAATTGCACCATAGGTGGTTAAAATAGGCATGTGAAAACTCATGTAGTCTTTGTTCACAACACCTCATTAAAAAGAGGCGAGGAGCTTCCTGCAAGGAAAATGACATAGTTAGGATTCCCTCTGTAGGTGATTTGAAGTAGAGAATTTAATACAAAAGTATTACCTCATCACAAATAGTAAAGCTCTTGCAAGGAGTGTTTGAGGAGAGATGAATTTTCCTTCAGAAAGAAAGATAGACTCTGAAAAACAGGCACACAGAAAGAATGTTTTGAGTGATTTAAAAAAAAAAGCATCCAGGATAAAGAAGAAATGAAAGTTGGAAGTAGACATTTTGCAAAAAAATAAAGTGCAGAGAAGATGTGTCCCAGAAACTTCAGTGGAAATAACTACTATGCTTTGAAGGAATGTCAAGGTATTCATGTAGGTGAGTGGAGAATAAGTGCCGTGAAATACGTACAGCTGGTATTTTAGGCTAATGTTTTCAAAAGCACATTAATTTTTGAGCTAAAGACTTTTACCCTTAATCTTCAAACTCTTTGCAGTAGTTAATCTTCTTAAACATCCCTCCAAAAGTGCCTTTAAAAAATAATCTGATTTATAACTAAAGCTTAAATGAATACATTATTATTAGGAGATAGTCTCTGGCTTTTATGTTAGTGTACCAAGGATTCTGATGTAAGATAACTGTAGTACCAGAGCTGATGCCAGTTTTGATGGAGCTGCTTTTATAGATCTGTTAGTTCTCAAGATATTCCCTTTTTGGAGTAATAGCACAGGCTTGGTTTGAGTTATGAAAGTAATCTTTTTTTGTGAAGTTTGAAAACACTTCAGTCTTAATTTTATGCTATTTTGATTGAATTCAGTTGAGCATAAAGGGTTGCACTGAATGTGTTCCAAATCTAGGAGGCTTTTAAAACAAAGCTCATGCTGGAAACCTGAGCACAATGGAAATAAATAGCAAAATCAAGTATACCTACTAGAAAATGTCTCTAAGAATTGCTGTTAATATTAAAAGTTTTGTGGTTTTGGCAGGAAGCTAGAGTACTGGAGTGTTTCTTTCTTTTTTAATTTGTTCCTTCAATTTCTTGGATACAACAAAATGAAACATTAAAAAGCACCAAAGCATCAGAGAAAAGCTTATCAGCTTAAAAAAACCCCAGAGTTAATCAGTGGTCCTGAGGAATCTCAAAAATGCAGTGCACCCACTTCATACAGTACTGTTAGGCAACTGTTAATTATACTAATAATTTAGTGGTTAATTAATGAAAAATTACTGTTGCATTAACTTTTTCAGAAATACTCATCTTGCTCTTTGAATATTTTTAATAGATTAATAAATCTCAGTAACAGGTATAGCTGTTTCATTCTGCTTCCTAACTAATCATTTGGTTTACTGTCAGAGTTCACACTGCAGTGAATCACATAGTGAGTCAGGCCAACAGTCTGCTTTAGAGGGGAGGGAAGGAGCGCAAATTAATAGGCAATGTGGAAATAATTGCCCTGTTTCTCCCCTTCTATAGGCTTTGGGAGAATCCTTAGGACGGGGTGATGATCACTACGACATGGACATCATAACTAAGTTTCTGAAGGTAACAAACTTTAGTTTAGTAGATGAGTTTTTCTGTGGTTGTGTCATATCTTTTCTAGCATGAAAATATTTGGTGAATAGAAGGTCCAGTCATTTGGTAAACAGAAGGACCAATTCCATCTACTTGGAAAGAAAGACTCAACCATTCTGCTTAAGATTTTACTTCTTTAAAATGGTCAGCTCTTCTAGGCCTTAGTTAAGTCAAAGGTGACTGGATTGTTCAAGAGAAGTCACAACAGTGACTTCTAATAATCCTGGGAAAGAGCTGTGTGGGGAGCAGAGTTCTTCAAAATCTGATCCTACTTTTCCGGACAAAATAAGTATGGCTTTGATTTCTTTTTGATAATTGAGACAGCTTTATGCAGTTGCTTCTATTTACTACTCTTCTGCATTAAAAATTCCTCTTAAATCCTCCCCTACTCAGGAAAAACAGTGCAAACTGAGATGAAATGTACCTGGTATTATGTGAAATAAGAGACTTTTAAGGGAATTTCACTGGCTTTGCTAAGGAAACAGGTTCAGGTGGCTAGTCTAAAATTGTTTCCTTATTTCCTGGCGAGAAGCCTGTATTTCCTCTCATTTGAGTCCCTGTGTAACTAACTACATTATCAGGAGTCACAACAAGAGCTGAAGCTTTCATTTGTGTTTATCAGAGAAATTGGCACTTAAGTATGGTTTGGGCTAGGCTGTCGGGCAAAGAATGCTCAAGAATGGTTATCCAGATGGAGGATAATGTTTGACATGTTTTGCTTCTGATGTGATGAATTTCCAGTATAGTCTTTACCATTACTTAGCTTCCTTCTCAAAATTGTTCTGAAATATCAGTGTCTTCTACTTAAATTTTTGCCCTTTCTATGGCCTTCTCCTTGCATCAGCACTAATGCCTATATTTTTGTTTCCTCATTTTTTCTTATGCTTATTTTTGAACCCTGGTCACGCTGTTTTTATGATACTAGTGTTGTTCCTATCCATCTGTGCAAAGCTTCTCGCCTCTTTCATTCAAGTTTTTCCTAAGAACTTACTTTGCCGTGGTGGCTTAAACCAGTTTCCTGTTGCATCTGTTTTCCCATCTGTTTTGCCGAGGCAGTCACTAGATGGCAGTATGACACAAATTTGCATGTTCTTTGTACAGTTTCTTCTTGGAGTTTGGGCCAAGGAGTTGAATGCCAGAGAAGACTATGTGAAGCGAGGAGTACAGGGGAAGCTGAGCAGTGCCACACAAAAGCAGACAGAATCGTATTTGAGGCCACTCTTCAGAAAACTTCGTAAAAGGGTGAGTGAATTAAATGCCACTGTCTTCTGAGATGTATTTTGACTTCTCCTTTCAAAGTAGCCAGTGCTAGTGTCCTTTCCTAAGATAATGTTATCTACATAGAAGAAGAGAGGATAAGTGAGTTACCCTGGTTCCGTGTGTCCAAAGCCTGTGACTCTCACTTCAGATCTTCTTATCTTGACCAGTGAATTCTTCTGTCTGGCTGCTGCCTTTCCAGATGTCTTACACATTACTCATCCATTGGATTGCAAACATGGCAGTGAATTAGGATTGTATTTTGCACTTTGCCAGTAGCTGCTAGGTGTAACCACTTAACCTCTCCTGCTTCATATCCTTCATCTGAATAACGAAGATGTTTTCCTTCATTAAAGTCCTCAAGCTAAGGTAGATGCAAAACTTTGTATAGATGCTGACTAGGATGATTTTACTAAGCTATATATTTTGAAATAAAGCTGTTTGTTTTTCTTCTCCTGCAGACGCTTCCTGCAGACATCAAAGAATCAATAACAGATATTATTAAATTCATGTTGCAAAGAGAGTATGTGAAGGTATGTTTGTTTGCACTTTTGCAGCAAGTTCAGACAGTCTGGTTCTAACAGATTGAGTGTATATGTGAACATTCCCATTTTGCATGTTAAAGAAATATAGCTGGAAAAATACCTGACATATAGTCAAACAAAATGACAAATGATTGCTAAGGATTAGACTCCAGATAGTGTTTGACACATGGTCTGTCTTGGTGGAACGGCGTAGCTTGCAAGCATAAATAGAATTTTTCTCAGGGATAGTTATATTTAGTTGCAGAAGAATCCTGAACGGGAAACCTGATATTGTAAAATTAAATGAAGGTATTGAATTAATGGAGATAATTGAGTGTTGATTAATTAATTAGGAATTAACTGAGGTTAATTGAGGTATTGTATACGAGACGTCTGTATTCTCGTTAGCAGACCTACTCAGGTTGAGGTAAGTTACTGAAAAGTTTTCTGGACAAAGGCTGGTGGAGGAAGCAGTACTTTGGCATATGAGATTAAAGGCAATGCTAGGTTTTCTTTGTAGCAGCCTTCACAAGTGAAACTGGTATTGATAGCATTTGCTTAAGCAGCTTGTGTACGTAGAGGAAATTGAGCTTTGTTTTCCCTTCAGTTTTCTAGTATTTCTCAGACTTGTGAGGATGTGGAGTAATTTGTCTAGTAAGCAAGCAAACCTGCTTTTGTTTTTGAAAAATCTTAAGAAGGCCTAAGGCAAGTTTAGTTCAAATCATTTTAAAGTAGGACTAGATGTGTGAGGGTTTTTTTTGTCATTATGCAGAAATTCCCTTTCTAGTGCCTTCATGAAGAAAGCAGTGAGTGTGCTGGAATGCAGCATATCTTGCAGTTTAATCAGCTGTGCCGTTCTGTCTTGTAGGTGCTTGGCGTTGTGTAAACTTCACAGACTGATTGAGGGGTTTTGAATTTACATTTAGAGGAAGGGGTTTTTTTGAGTCTAATGAGCCTTGTGCTTTTAAAGATATTCACAACTTTTTCCATTTTCCTTCCTAACAGTATTGCCGCTTGCCATGTGCTACTGTCTTGTGTACTCTTTTACTTTGTGCAGCCTGGTAAATGTTGTCGGCCCAAAATCCTTATCACTTTGTTAAATGATATGCTATAAAGCTTTAAATTTTAAAATCCCCATCTGACAGCAGGAAAATGCTATAATGCAAGCACTCAACATTGATTAAGCCCGTTGTGACAGTCTTGGCAGGGTCTTTAGTTGCATGCTCAGATACTGTGTTTCACTGCAAAACCGTATTTCAGTCAGTGAGTGGGTATTCCATGTTTTCTTTGAATATGTATTGTACTGGCTTAATATCAGTATGTGGCTTCAGCTGTATTTGACTCGGCAGTTTGGATCTTGCCTTATATAGGTGAGGGCAGAGTCATGTCTATTCAGACTCAGTCTCAACTCCTTGAGTCGCTGAGCCCTTTTTTCTTCTTGCAAACCCCTGCCTTGTTCATTATTCCCCCCAACTTGCTCAATGAAAAAGGTAAAGAAACTGCAGCCAGTGCTCATAGTCACTGCTTCCTATGGTATAGTCTCTAAATGCGAGATGGAAGGATAAATGAACCTTTTATCAGCGAGTCTTAAAGCTGCTTGCTGATAGTGGAGGAATGTCCTGCTGAAAGGATACTTGAAGCTGTTTTTCTGTAAGTGTGTGTGTGTGTGTGTGTGTGTTCCTCACTTCCTGCCTCTCAGTTACCTTAAAAAAAAATCATACTTCTTTCTCTATTTATCCTCATTCTTTATTTTTTAATTGATTTCTTCCTCAGGGGTAGCATCTGCTACAACTTTATATTAAGAAATGAGGTCTGCTATTTTGATCAAATTCATTCTCTAGTGCTGCTGTTCTGTTCATAAACATTGTTATAAATGGGCTTATTTAACTCAGTTTTGTGTTAAGCTGGTTCTTGGCCTCTGTGGAAGCTAGTTCCTCTCCCCGAGAGCTGTTGAGGCATGGCATGCTTCTGTGGGTGATCTCCTTTCCGTGCACGCTTTATGGACTGGACTGGACTGTGCTTATAGCCAGCCTCCCTGGTCCAGGCTGTCACCAAAATGACAAGGGTTGTAAAGGTGATTACAGGCAGAAAAGCTTATGGGCACTTGAAAGGGCTGAATTGAAACAAGTCACAGTAAACTTTATTTTTTGCAATGTTAGATGGCCTGATCCAACATACTCTTTTGCCCTCTATAGATAAAGTCTGTAGTCTTTGCTTACCTCAAAGTTCAGCATAAATGTATATTGTGTTAGGAAGATGTATTGTGAAATTGGTTGTTATCATACATTGAAAGGCATTTGGTTATTGTTAGAAACTGTATCTGGTAGTGCAATAAATGTGCAAGCTCTGCTTTCTAATGCCCTTCCTGCTTTGCTAAGTGCATGTACACTGTGTTTCTTCAGGCAAATGATGCCTATCTTCAGATGGCTATTGGAAACGCTCCCTGGCCGATTGGTGTCACTATGGTTGGTATCCATGCTCGAACAGGTCGTGAAAAGATTTTCTCCAAGCATGTAGCCCACGTTCTCAATGATGAGACTCAGAGGAAGTATATTCAGGTAAGCACCAGGGAATGCTAGCTTTGGAAATTCAACAAATTTCCTTTTGAAGTTAGTGGGTCTTTGAGAAATACTAGTTTTACAGGCACAAATGATGTGGTAAAAAGTTGCTAGAAACAGACAGTTGCCTTCGCTTGGGTCATGTAGCAGCACTTTAATAGCTAGTTCATCCTGGACCTCTGAATACTCTTCAGTGTAGAGCTGGGAACAAAGTCTAATGCATTTTCCCACAGCCTAGCTGCTGTGATGCTCTATTAAGACCAAGGTAACTGCACACATGTGCTCTGTTTTCCTGAGTTCCATCACTGTCTGACACGTGGTTCTAACGTGTGGAGTTTGATACTTCTATTGTGTTGACTTCAGTGGTGAAATACGGTCCTTGGTTCATCTTCCCACTGGGAATTTCATACCTGTGTTCCAGAAGTACAATATTTTTTGAAGAGCCAATACAGAGATCACAGAATCATAGAACTGGTAAGGTTGGAAGGGACCTCTGGAGATCATCTAGTCCAACCCTAAAACGAGTGGCCTGTACAGGGATTGAACCCACGACCTTGGCATTATTAGCACCACGCTCTAACCAGCCGAGCTGAACCTAACCCACAATGGCTTTAAACATGTATGTTCTTCACGCTGGTTTTAAACACAACATGTTCTTTTTGCTGAAATTGTTCAAACTAGCTTGTGAAATATTATCTGTGCTCAGAGCAGTGATACCAGAAGCTTGGTAGCTTGATTTTAAACACCTGTAAACATAACAACCAAACAAAGGGTCATTGTGGTGCTGAGACATCTTTTCCAGACTGTTGTCTGCAAAAGAAAGCATCCTCTAGTAAATCATTTTTCTCTTCATTGAGGAGCCGTCCTCCATGATGAGAATCTTGAGAGACATATGTCTTTTTGCCATCTTGGGGTACAATATCGTTGCTAAATTATGCTACAGCACTGTTCTTCAATAGACTTTTATGAGAGACTTGAAAGAAAATAATCATGGGGTTTCTGTCAAGTTGTTCTTTAGGAATTAGTGCCTTAAAAGAACTGAAACCTCCAGTCTGCCTTTTCTTTTGATTCCTTTTCAAGCTTATCCATTATGTAGGTCAGGTTCTGTATGAAAAGGAACAACACCTCTCCTCTCTAAAGAAATTGATTGGAAGTCATCTAGCTTTATCTGGTGTCAAAAACAGCTTTTTTGCTATTTAAAATTACTTTAATAACCACGTTTCTTTTAAATCTTTTACTTTGATAATGTCATTTTTCTTCCTTGGTGGTGAAGAGGTATTAAAACATTGCTGTGATTCTTCACTATGAATTTCATTAGGCATTAAATCTATATTTTATATACATAGTTATTATGCATAGTTATTATATATTACGTAGTTAGGACAAACTCTTTTGTAATAGTGGAGATATTTGGCACTTCGCAAGGAGAAAGGTTAATAAAACTTACAAAGCAAAGCCAAACACACCACACACAACAAAGTAGCAGCCATTTGTCTTTAATTTTTATTAAGCTGAAAAGTAACTGTTTGACTGTTAAGTTTGTTTGACAGCCGCAGCGTATTACAGAAGTGTCCTTGTTTTGGTAATTCCTAGGGGTTGAAGAGGCTCATGACCATCTGCCAGAAGCACTTCCCGACAGACCCATCGAAATGCGTGGAGTACAATGCGTTATGAGGCGCTCTGATGTCCCAGGCGTGCCTCACGTTTTGCTCTCCAAGAGCCAGAGAGCAGTGAAGAGAAAGCAGTTTGTGCCTGAACACCAACAGAAACTTAGGATGGGTTTTACACAAAAGCATAAAGCAGCAGATTTCTCTACAGCTTCCTTTTTACAAGCCCCATCTGTGCTTTGTACAGAATGGATCCAGTATACAGTAGAGGCTTTTTTTAGTGTGGGGGGGAGATGAAATACTAGGGGATAGTGACTATGACCCTTGCTTTTATTTCAATTTGTAATTCAGGGAACTGTACAAACTGAACTGAGACTCTCTCTGCTTCCCGTATCTTAGATGAGACTCAGCCCTGCGAGGAGTGCGCGTATGTGAAGCTTTTTGGCTGCTTTCCCATTGGAGACTGAGGTGGGGAGATGATTAGAGGAAAGCAGTTGAATCTGAATCTTGGTTATTTCTGTAAATATGAAGAGTTTAATGGCTAATCTTTCATGTGTTATTTATCAGGAAAAATAAAAAGAAAAGGTTTATGTATTTCTCAGCTGAAAAATACAGCCAGTCTAGGTCAAAAAAGTTTTTGATCTTCAATAATGCATTTTTTTTTTTGTAGCTACACTTTTAATGTAAACCTTCTGGGCTTGGAGGAAGTAATCCTATGGCTCTTGAGGCTTTCAGATCCCATTTTTATACATCTTCAGAGCATTGCAGAGAGAAAATTAGGACCTCCCATGACCAGCTAGGTCCTGTGACCAGGTATAGCATTCCTGACAGCCACAAATTACTTGCATCTTGATGAGGAATAGAGAGGAAACTCCACAGAAATAATGTCTGATCCTACATGAATAGTGAAATATTGAAAATTTGTTAGTAGTGCAAATTGAAAGTCCTAGAGACTAAATCATGTTTTTTTTCCTCATTCTAAGAGCAGAAGTAACTGAGCAACAGTACTAATGTGCCCTATTTTAAGTGAAGCTCCCACACAAATCACTGATCGCTATAGCGTCTGCTAATAACTGCCAGTAACCAAATGTGTGAGAAGCTAGACCAGATAGATCTGTCTAGCCCCAGATCCTGTCTCTGGCAGTGATTAGTATTGGACGGTCAGTATTACCGACCTGTACCGGTCAGAAGAAGGAGTGGTACAGAGCACTCTCCAGTGTGTGGTGTATCCTCCCAGCGTACAGCAGCCCGCCTTCAGGGACACACGTGTTGTGTGGAGTTTGCATCCAGGCCATCGCGTTCAGTGTTACCCTCTGAGATGCTGTTGAGTCCTTTTTCGGACCGTTCACACTTTTGCTGTAGTAGAAGGCAGTCGTTCCGTGAGAAACTTGAGAAGCCTTTTCAGTGTGGTCAGTGGAGTGGGGAGGGTTGGTCCTTGCTGACTGGGGTGGGATTGCAGTACAGTTTTGAATCTTATGTTCCACTATTGCTGGGATGAATGTGAGAAGAACCTGTTCCTGAAGGAATGAGATGATTTTCAGCTTTATTGTTTTGTCTGAGTCTTCATCTCAGCTGGAGGCATGGGTGTGGGAGCTGCTGCCCTCTTCTGAAGGAGTTATCCCATGTAATATTCACATGTCCTGCAGCACAGTGAGGCATGATGCTAGGGGAGGTTGTGTTTGCAGGGAATTTGCTGGAGTATAAGAAGAATTTCAGTTTTCTTCTGGAGTCTCTCAAGATCTTCAAGTGCATCTCTGGCCATAGAAATTCTTCAGTCTGGAATATCTGACCCTAAAAGAAAATGTCAAGCGCTTAAAGAGTTTAGAAGTAATAAAAATGAGACTGAGAAGAGATCTAACTGGAGCTTGGGGAAGAGGCTGGGGGAACAGGCTGGGATTTGTGGGGAGAAGCTGGGCAGATGTCCAGAGCATGGAATAGTTTTATTAACAGCAGTGTCTGGTGGATTTTTGGACTGTTCTGTATACAGGATTCCTTCAGAGGCATTAATACAACAGGAAACATTTATAACGCCACGGCTCTATCCCTCTCCCCACCCTGATTATTTCCTGAGCTGTTTCTAAATCTTTAACCTGACCTTAGTTTGAATTCTTTAGATAATCAAGGGACATCATTGTCCCTCATTTAGAAGCAGTATAATTTCCCTGGAAAGTGCAGCAAGTAAATAGGGAATGTTTTAGGGAGCATTGTTAAATTTGCTTTAGCGGGAACTAGATTCCTTGGGGCATTAGTAATAGTATTAGATAGGTTTTTCCATCCCACTTCAGAGTTAAGTATTGAAGAGCATTTTAACAGTATGTCAGGTACCTGTTCAAATGGGGATGCTCCTCTGGTAGGGTCATGAATTTTGGGCTTGGAATGTTTTAGTCTAATCAGATTTAAAGAATGTAATTTAAGCAATGTGTCTCCTTGCTGACAGTCCCTGAAATATAGCCTTCTCGGTTGAATGAATCCCATGACGGAATAACTTTATCCCCTTACAATTTATGGAATGGCACTGTACAGGGAGCTGAAAAGTACTTTCTCACGGCATATCTGTGTAAGAGTTTCCAGCTGTCCTGCACGTGAAAGCCTGCTTCAGTCCCTGGGGGATCGTGAGGCGAACACTGTTACGGCAACTGCTTTTCATCGTTGGTTTGAGGCTTTTGTGCAGCTGGATGGCCCCAAATTACAGCTACCAGACTATGCTCAAATAGTTAATAACGCCTTTTAACAAAAAAGAAGCCTAGTGTATGGAGAGCTTTGAGCTTGAGTGGGTGCGGTGCAGCTGTCCAAGTGTTTGACAGTCCGTGGGGACAGTATGTTTCAGTTTAGAGATTTGGAGTTTTCCCTCTGGACTTCTCCAGATGTTTATTTCTGATAATTCTTGCATTAGCAGGAAATAACTCTGTCGAATCCAAAGACTTGTAGCCTTAGGATGAAGTCATGCATTCATTGTGGAAATGTCTGGAGTATTTTTAAGATGTTACTGCCCATGGTTGGTTGTTACAGTCCCCCGACTCCCTTCTCTAGCCTGGTGGTGGAATGGGTTGTGCGAGTGCTCCTCGGCCCCTTCCGCGCAGTCGCGCAGCTCGGTCTAGACTGCTGCTGGAGGCGGTCTGCGCTGACCTGGGTAAGTGCTGAAGTGGAGGAAAAGCACTCGCTCTGGTCTGCAGGCTGAGCTTGAGAGGGCTGCGAGCGTGCAGGGAAAGAACAGGGAGCAGAGTCGCCTGTGTCCGCGCTGGTCGTTACTGCTGGTTGTACCCATTAAATGTTGACCGTACCCAAGGGGGAGCAGAGGTGGAAGTGCGATAGGGTTGTGATCATGTGCTTGAAGAGTTACTGTAGATATATGCCTTATACCAGTATTATTAGGTTTGGTGATAGTTATATGCCTTAAATTCTTCCCTTGCTATTTGTCTGTATTACCAGAAAGGCTCTTTTATATAGATACACGTGGAATCAAATTATTTTGATTGAGAAACTCTGTTCTTGTTACTCTAGATGTCATATAATCTCCATTACAAGTCTTATCTGAAGAATGAACTTAGGAAATTTAAGTGGCTTCTCTTCTCATGTTAATGAAAATCACGACGAAGTTAGGCCTCGATTGCTAGATCAACTGTAGGCTTAGCTTTTAAAGTAAAGGGATGTGTTTTGTCTGCTTGTAAAGAGAAATATATCTGAGGATGCTTCAGATAGTGGAAGGTAAATGCACAGTTAGGCAAACCCCTCTGTCAACAGCAGTTGCTCTGTGCAAGAGTTTTCCTAAGCACCTTCCCGGGACCTTAACTCCTGAAGAACGTTTTTGACTGCCCTGTTTCAACGCAAATCACTGGACATCGTAGTGTGAGGCAGGCGGGTGAACACTGCCTGTGGTGGGCTAGTACTGTCTGCACGTTTTGTCCTCAGCCTAGCTGGGGAGGAAGCCAGCGTGCTGCACGAGGAGTAGGGGCACCACTCCGCAGCGCGCGTGGAGCCGGTGCTGTGACCCGTCATCCGCAGCTGCTGCTCTGCCCTTGGTGGGGCTGGCCGAAGCGAGAGGAGAGCTCCCAAGCCCCAGTGAGCGGACACCAAGCGTGGTGTTAGGAGGGCTGACACAACAGTGGCATAAGCAGGTATCAAAATGGGAGCAGGTTGTCTAGAAAGCTGTTTCCAATGTGCTGATGGGCGTGAACATGCCTGTAGTAGTACTGGAGCCACTGGCAACAAATCCTAAGGCAAGTCCCAGAGAGAAGAGGACATCTGAAGACATTTCCTTGCTGCTGTTTGGGTATTCCCACTCCAAACTATTTTGGGACTTACTACAAGAGTCCCCCATGCAGAAAGCTGCTAAAGATGATCCTTGAATTTCAAGGGATTTCAGAAGGGCTTGCTTCTCCGGGGTGAGCACAGCATTTCTTGTACTCGGGCAACTTAACAGTGAATTAGTGGGTCCCTCCCGGTATCCTGGCCAGCCTGAGACTTCTGCAGCGGGTACGTCTGGACTGACTAAGTATCTCATAGAGACGGCCGTGCTGTGGCCGTGATGGTACAAAGATTAAGGATTCCTTAGGTTGTGCGTGTACTGGAAAAGACCAATGCAAGGTTTCATTTTGAAAATGCTTTAATAAGGAAGTGTTGACAACACCGTTTTGCAAAATGTAAAGGTAACTATACAAATTCTTAATACAAAAAGAATAAATTAAAAGCAGATCTTTTTTAATTCTGCAACTTTTTCTACAACATACATATTTCTTCCTTGATTACAGTTGAACAGAATCCAGTAAAATCATTTTACATGCTCTAAAGTCAGCTTCAGGAGAGACCTAATTTTTTTTTCTGTTTTTTCCCTTTTTTTAAACTAGAGAGTCCATTTTACACAACTTGTAATAAAACTATTGACATTAATATATATGTAAAACTTTACATCTAGTTAACTAAGCAGTAACTGGTCATCTGATAGCACCTGAATGGGGATTGGCTATGCCTGAAACTAAAACTAATACAGAGTGAAACAAATTTGACTGTTCCAACATTTTCAACACTCAACTGCATATAATATCATTTAAAAATAAATCCTGCCTCACAGCATAGCCTGGTGTATAGACCATACACCAAACTTCTGGCTAAACAGAGGGAGCTTCAGACATGTAGACTAAGAATGCAATTGTGGCTTTATGTCAGGTGGAGCCTTGAAAAATAAAAAAAAGTAAGGGAGAGGCTAAAGTTGGTAGTCAAGTGCTTGTATATAATAGCTATGTATATACCCCTCCATGTTATACTTAAATATGTTAATCTCATATGATTAACATTTTATGTACACTTGTGTTTTAATTGAATTGAGCTAAACAGTAAAACCTGTTTTACTTAATCTGTCTTTACTACCAGACTGGCTGCTCACGTGTGCCTTGATTGCAAACCAAGAAAAGCAGAACACAAAGCAAAACTCAGTCCATTTCTAGAAAGCTTTTCCTCTACTCAAGCCTGTTTGCAATTCAGGCCTAACCATTTCTTTTATTTATTTATTTTTTTCCCCCTCTCTTAATTTCAGGGCTGCCACCTCTTAACTTTTGCTGCAAAACTGCCGATCTGGTCTTGGAGGAATTAATGTTTCTTCCTGTAGTGCCCAGAGGCCTCGTTGTGCCACTGTTGTTGAATTCTTTTTAATTAAAAGAAGGTACACAGGGGAAAAGAAGTATTTACCAGGAAAATTAAAAAGAAAACAGACAGTTGCTCGGAGGCCCTGAAAATCTGTGGGCTAAATGACTTGCTGCTGCTTAATTTGGTCCTTATTTAATCTTTTCAGTTTAGCTTCAGAATCATCTCAGCAAACGTCAGTAATTTGTACCATCTCCTATCCAACTAAAAATCCAATTAGGAGCTTGCAATAATTCCCACGTTAGAGACCCCAAAGCACAGAGAGATGGTTAAAAGAGCGTTTTGTGCTTCGGCTGAAGTGTGCGACCTCGCCGCTGTCGGTGCTTCCAGCGGTCGGCGACGCAGGTTCAGTCACTCTCTGGTGGGTGGTTCGTCCCTCTCCGTGACTTCTTGGAGCTCCGCAAGCACCAGGCTCGCCAGGCTGCCTTTAAAAACCTCTCGCCAGTGCAGAACTAAGCTATCTTTCCTGCGGGATGATTCACGTACGCTTCAAGCGTTGAGTGTTAAAAGAGCTCCCTTCCTGCCGCGGGCGGGCAGGTAACCACGGAAGAGCGGTTGAGGTTGGCAGGGACCTCTGGAGGTCATCTAGTCCAACCCCCCTGCTCAGGCAGGGTCGCCTGGAGCGTGTGCCCACGGCTGTCCTCACCTCTGCAAGGCCGCAGCGCAGCGGCGAAACGCAGAGAGCTGGAGCAAACATCTTCTAACGTGTGTCGGAGGACGGCAGTAGCAGCTCGCGGTAATTTTTAGAAACCCCATCACCTTTCCGGGTCTAATTACGAAGAACCCGTTCTCTTTAAAAGCCTGGCGCGCAGTTTTCCAGCAATCTTAATACAAAAAGGTGTGGCAGCCCCCAACTTGTGGCGTTTCATTTTAAAACGTTTTGCCCTACTTTGTCTGGTAGACGCTACTGTTGTTCTTGGAACGCGCTCGCGCTTTTCCTTTCAACTTCAGCTAACTGCAGTTTCTGCTTTTCACAACGTAACCCCCCTCCAGCCGTTTCTTTAATGCCTTTCCCATAGGAAATCGTTTGCACGCACAAATGAGGGAAGGCCGGCGACCTCCCCCCATCTAGTGGCAATAAAAATAGCATAGCACCGCAACGAAGACTAGACGTGCCAGCTTCAACATCCACCTAGATTGTGCACTTGTTCGGTACAAAAGTGTCTTTGAGGCCTTTTAAAGTTCCATGGCTTGACGTGTATAAAGCATTGCTCAAAAGTATGTGTAAACTTGCGGCTTCTTCCATGACCCTCTGCTGTAATTCCTTTTGGTATCAGTAGACAACTCTAGTTTGTGTCGAACATCTAATTTATTTGCTTCCCTTTCTTGTGGTCGCTTCTTTCAATGTGAAAATTTGCCTGGTCTGCTGGTTTTTAAACCCCGCTGCAGCTCCCTCCTGTTTCCCGACAGACCGGTTCTCCCACGCAGCAGTATGCTGGTGATGAGCCCTTTGCTACACTGGTGCTAACAAAGATAAGATAATTCAACAGATATGTTAACGCAGCTTTGCCGTGTCAATTAGATTGCGATGTGCTTTCCCTTTGATTTCATGTTAACACTTTGTGCAGAAATAGATTAGAATTTATTGGCTGTATTTATTTGTAGAAAGGTTTTTGGCAATTTTTATCTTCATCTGAGTATTTAAAAAAAACAAAAAAACCCACCTCCCTGTGTATTGATGTGTAATCTGTGCCAGCCAGAGATGTTATGAGCAGCAGTACTTGCCTCTGCTTCAGGTAATGCCTTTGTAAACCTTGTCTGTCCAGTTTATAGTAGCTTGTAGACACTGACACTACGATACCAGCCCAGACCTCCAGCGTGTCTTCAGTGCATTGGGTTATTATTTCACTTATTTTCGATGGGCTCAAAGTGAAGAAGGAGATGGTCACGTGTGTCACTGCGGTGAATTAGAGCGATGTGCTTGTTTCAATAACTTGCTGAACACATTCGGTCCTGTTTGTTCGGTGATCTTTGGCAGTGCAGATCTGATTGATTGTGAAATTTGATACATCTTTGAAGTGACAGGAGCTTTACTGGTTCAGAAAAGAAGCGCTTTCGGGACTACGATATCTATTTCCCAGCATCTGTCCCATTTCCCCCCCTCCCCCTCCACCCTCACCCACTTAAATTAATGCTCTGTTGGTTTCAAATCGCAGGTCATGGAAATCTTATTAGTGTTACATGCCACAGAACAATGAGATTTGATGTGAGCCTTGAAAGACTTCCGTTATTTAAAAAGCAAATTTTTAAATTGCCAGCTGACTACTACGATGGTTGGTGGTCTGCATCCGCTCCCCTGCGGGCTCTGGGAGGGACGGGATGCAGCCCGTGGCGACTGGGTGTGCTGCTCTCCATCGCTGTGGTGGTGAAAGCCTCGGGGCCAGCGGTCCGCAATGTTGTCTTGAATTGCAGCATGAGAAAAGTGCTCAAGTTGAAGCTGGTGCTGGGTGACAGTGCGTCTGGGTAAGGCAAATGAGAGGCAGTGAGGTGATCTCAGAATGGCATTGATGTGATTCGACTGAGGTCAGGGGTTCACACTAGAGTCCCAGGCTTGGCTTTTTCCTGTCCATACCACTGGACGTCTGCTAATTCTGGATAAAGGGGAGAATCCAGGAAACAGCTATCATTGTAGTTCCTGCAGGAGAAAGGAAACTTTGTTAGGACAACGAGGGCACCTGGAAAGTCCAAGCATGCACATAAAACATCACGTTATGGGGAGGAATGCAGTATAGCCACAGCCCCCCCTGGATTCTGTGGGTCCCCCAGAGCTGGTGGTTGGGGGCGAGCTCAGCATGCACAGCCCTCCCTCGACTGAGGTTGCTCTGGCCACTGTAAGGGCACAAACTGAAGGGCACGTTGCCGGACGGAGGCAGGGGAGGTGTCTTGTTTTGATGAGGCCCCGCTACCACGCCGCACTGCAGCGCAGCACCTCTGCGCCCGCCTTGCACGTGGGCCTGTGTGTGCTGGGGGAGGCGACGCTGGCGTGCGCGCGCGTGTGCCCGTGCCCGCGGCGCTGTCTGCGCGGGGACCTCGGGCAGACCCGGCTGCCGCAGCGCGTGCAGCCCTGGAACACCTCGCTGACGAGCCGCAGCGCTTTGCTCCGAGCAGAGCCTCGTGCATCGCTTGGCAAGCCCAGGGATGTGGCTTCTGCAAGGTGAGCGGGGGAGAACAGCAAAACCAAGTGGCCAATGCCGGGCGCGCCGTGGGAAGGACGGTATTTTGTCATAGGTGGCCCACTACGCCTCTTGGGCACCTCTTTCTTTTTACAAGCTACAGTTTCTTTTTCTGCATGGCTTTTTGTTTGCTCACATAGAGCGGATGAGGCTCAACAGTTTATGGGACTTTGCTGTGCTATTTATCTTAGAGCTCAGATCAGGATCAGCTTCTGGCTTAGTCCGTGGACCTCCTTGCCAAGGGAAAACATTGATGTCAAAATCCTGTCAAGATTTTTTTTAAAAGGACTGTTATATTCACACAGTAATATTCAGAATTGATGTTTCTTTCTTGTGCTTTGATTTGAACCAAGTCCTAAGTTAGAGATTGTACTAAGACAAAATGTGGGAGACGTTTTCTTCCTGCTTACTGTAGGGTTCTTGCTTCTTCCTTGGTTCCCCCCCCACACACCTCGCGGCACTGATCTCAGTCTGATGCAGCTGGGCAGTTCCTGCCTCCTCGGTTGTGTTTCCCACCTGGCTTGCCTGGTGCCGAGGCACAGACGTGCTCGTCTGCGAGGAACCTGAGCAAGGAGGTTACTCGGCTCTGTTTTAAAGGGTCTTTTGTTTCCCAGCTCTGTGCTGGGGTATGGAGGTTTATGGGTTCTCTCTCTCTGAAGCTAGGCTTGAAATACTTGACCGATTCCAGCCCTGAACGGTGGTAGATTCAAATGAGAGTGTCGGACAACGACTGCAGTTTAATTAAAATAGAAATACTCTGAGGGTTTTTTCATTCCCTCCCCCCTGCCTCCTCTGTCTTCCCACAGGAACTAGGCCAGAGTCGTTCCTCGCTCCCCGAAATCTCATTGCTACTAACAGCCTCTGCCTTCACGGCTTTCCTCTGAGGCAGGAAAGCATGAGCAAAGCAGTGCTCGGTGCCATGGCCGGAGCGCTGTGCTGGGGGCTCAGTCCAGGTGCCCCCCCCAGGCCTCTGTTGACCAGGCCTGGCCTCCCTGCTTCGCTGCTCCCAGAGCCTCCTCGCAGTACTTTGCCACGCTGCTTTGAAATGTCTGCAGCCATGGATTTGTTGCTCTTGTCTGCTCAACCCCTGTCTGAACACTTGCACTGCAAAGCAGGCTGGCCTGAGGCCCTCTTTTGCTGAGAAAGAAGTCCTCCTTCCCAGAGGAAAATGCAAGAGTCACAAGCTTGCTGAAAGGACACCCACAAGGCTTAGAGATGCTTTTAAGTTGTTTTTCCAAGAACTGAAGGAAGCCTTGTTGCCAAATAAACAGCCACACAATTAAAACGCCTGTTCCTTTGGGACAGTGGGATGCCAGTTATTTGCACTGTATTCATGGCGCACAGACTACAGGGCAGGAGGATGAAAGAACAAAACATTCCCTTACTATACCTCTATTCATCAGTACTTTGGTGGGTTGGAGACTGAGACTCATCCATAGTGGGTGAGTTGTCTGTTGCTTCTCTGAACAAAGGAAAGCAAAAAAGGAGGAAAGAGGAGAGAGGAAATGTTAAAGAAAAGAAGTGACACAGACATTGTTACGAGCTTATTAATCCAGTGGGGAAACAAGCTGATGAATCATCTTCAGAAAAAGAGTTAGTGACACAAAAATACGTCTGGGAGAACTGCAAATCTTTTGATTCATGCTGGGAGGTAACAACCTGTTCTTGCAGTGAGGGAGTTTGTGTTGTGCATCTGATGGCCAACGCTATCTGGCCCTTCTATCTTTACACATGCACCCTGGGTATTCTGCCCAGGTGTGAAACAAGTACTGATCTGTTGCCGATTCTTTTTGCACTGGTTGTTGGTGCAGATCCTAAGCTATAAAGCTAGGTAACTTCACTTTCACCAGCGGAGAATTTGGTTTTGAAGTTTTTGCTAGGAGAGACAGGGAGTAGCAATTTGCTTGAGTGGAAATAAGAACAGTCAGAGTTTTCCAAACAAAATTCTCAGCTGGCTGCTAACCAGTATTAATTCTGTTCATCGTGGAGATATTCAAAGGAAATAGGACTGGAATGGAGACTAAGACTTGAGTCCAGAGTCAAACCCTTAATAGGGAAATTTCTGTGTACGCTTATGATAGCTGTCATTTTGCCAGTCTTGCAGTATCTTGACTATTTGTGAAATGGGACCAGGAAAATCATCCTGTTCTAAAGCTGGAAGTAGATTCAAAGACCATATGAAGCTGTATGAAAAATGCGTGAATTTAAAATTCAAACAAGGTATAATGGATTTGTAGTTATGGTTCTCCTCATCTCCATTTTAAAGTGCAGATACAGGTGACACTGGAATAAAACCAGAGGTCAAACTTGGTCATAAGTCACGGGAAGAAATTAAAGAGCATGGGATTTTCCAGTGGCTGCGCACTAAAATATCTGCAGACTTAACTCTCCTAGTCCCAATTCACAACTCTGAAAATTGTATCTGGTTTTCTACTGTAGGGCCTAGGTTATTTTGAGGACAGTAGTCTGAAACTTTCTAGTTGATATCAACAAACTCAACTTAGATGCATGTATTTGTGATACGCTGAGTTAGATGGGATCTTGAAATGATATTTATTTCTAGGACAAAATTACAGGACATTCCTTAAGAATACCCACAGGACCTTGCAAAAGGCTATTTACTCCTTAAACTCCCTGCCTCAGTTTAACCTCACAAAGAGATTAAAGAATCCAGTTGCTACATTTACATGAGTAATGGCTACCTGCATATAATGACTCACTTGTGTTTGTGTAAGTGGCTGAAAAAAAAGATACACTTAATGATTATTAAGCCACATTGCTAGGGAAAACCTGATAGAAAAATGTGTTTACTGCACATACAAATATGGGAAGCATCTAACCTTGCCTTCACAGCAAAGATCTCCGTGGTCTGGACAGTCAGCCTAACATTTGCTGGAAAAAATTAACTATTTCAGCATATGGAAAACTGGAGGAAAGAGGCTGTGTAGCAAGCAGGGAGAACCTTCAAGCCTTCTTTCACCCTTGTCCAGCACGGATGATAGCAGTACTGCTGGGTGCAGTTGGCACTGTTGTATTTGTCAGCCAAAACTAAACCTCCCCAGCTACCACGGCACAGGTGGGAGGCTGAGAAGTGCTGTGCAGATGTAGGCTATCAAGCATCTGGAACACGTTCCCCATACCTATGCTCTTCCTTTGCTTGTGTTCTGGGAGATTTCTCCCAATGAACGCAACCTTTCAGATCCCTGCACTGATCTAGGTGAATCCTCTAACCAGATCCCATAGAAACTCACCCAGTCTGCCATGCAAGAATGTGATGGGGACTGCCTGGTGGCGTGGCTGCTAGTTCACTCGATGGTGTTGAGCTCCTCTGGCTGTGAGGTAAGGCAGCTGAAAAAAAACAAAGAGTGGAGAAAAATAACCAGTTAGGTGAAGGCATAAAGGTCAGGGTGGTTCAGAAGCATCGGCTGATCAGACCAGCAGAAACATGTCCAGTTGTGAATAAACACAACCTAGGAGGCACAACTCATTAAGTTCCTGAAGGGCTCTGCCCAAATGTTGGCATGGGAGCAGCAAGCCTGCTACTGATGCTATTGCACATACTCAGAGCCACAGAACGTTTGGTTTCAGCCCAGCCTTCAGTTGAATACAGCAATCTGGACTCTCCCAAGCTCCGAATGAGAAATATCACACCTCTCCTAGCACAAGGTTAATGAGGCTGTCTTGCTGCTGCCACTGCAGTCCAAACTGGTGGGACCTGGCCGTGCATCTCTGTGGGATCTAAACTGGAGCAGCCCAGCCCAACAGGCTCAGAGGTGGTGGGGGATCTCAGCAAGTGTCTGAACAAATACGCTACTTCACGTGCAGAGGAAGAAACCGCTCTGAAGATTTCAAAAGCTAAAACTTGCTTCTCATTGTGCACTTGAAATTAAAAAAAAACAGTTTGACTTTGGTGAACCTACTACTGTGGGACTGAAGAAGGCTGATCTTATTTTAATGAAGCTAGAAAAAGGTAGTACTAAAAATGTAACATTGGTAGACATTTTCTGGGGAGTTTCTCCTGTGAAGGTCTAGCAAAGAAATTCACTTTGCCATTCTTTCCTTCTCCTTGAATCCATGCAGCATTGACTCTCCAAGTTTAACATACACCTCAGAGTACAGTTGTCTTTGAACAACAGTGTGAAGTCCAATGGACATATCAGCTAGGGGTTGTCGGCTAAATGGTAATATTTCTACCTGACAGCCTCTTTGTGCCATTAAAATCTTTAGTTGTTGCCAAATGACACTTGGAGAAAACAAATTTTAATTTGTTCCTTGTAGCTGACAGTCCCTGAGGTCAGTATCTTCCCATAGCTGCAAGTGGGAGCTGACTCTCTGAACGTGAAAACTAATATATACTGCCAACTGCTCATGACAAGCTGTGATTATTGAGTGTACCTATCATAGCACTGCCCAGAGATCACATTTAGATTTAAAGTCCTGGTTGGGTGGAGGAACAGACTGATTGACAGTGGTTTTAGTTCACCCTCCTGCCCCACTACAGTTTTCCTTTCTGGATTTCTTAACTGAACTGATACGTTTTTTTCAAAGCTAAGCAAGGCAAAGGCTTTATCATCTATAATGTCTTCTTTTTGTTCTTTAAAATGCTTAGGTGTTTTCTGTTGCTCATTGAAACAGAAATGCCTATTAATCAAAGAGCAGGAAGACAGTTTTTCATATTAAGCAGACATTTGATTGTGCCTAGTTCACATCTAGGCCTCCTGAGTACCTTGGCACTACACATAAATCATCCTTTTGTCAGTCAGTTGTTAATGGCACGTGAGGATTCTGGTGTCAGACTGCCCCTCTGCCTCCACGCTAGAGCCGGTGGCAAGTACAACAACCCAACCAAGGTCAGCGTGGCAGTCACTGCGGAGCGAGCGCGATGCTCAGACGTGAGAAGGTCAGATACCGGCATGCTTAAACAAGGTGCTGCTGCTGGCTCAAGGTGGCTGCTAGAGCCTGCTCCAATGGTGTCTCCCGTGTCAAGGCTGAGGTACGTGGACGGGAGGAGGCTTTACTGCATAAATTCTGATTAACCTTCTCTCCCAGCCACACTGGGCAGGATTCAAGTTTTTAGCAAATCCTTGATCTGTACAGACTGGCTTGTCAATGGTGATTGATGGCCAGTAAATATTTAACCTTGGACTGTTTCATAATACTTAGTGGTCTCTTCAGTATGATGAATTTGACTGTTTTCTCACTGTTTAATATTAACAAGTACTGCAAACTCTGAACTCTGACAGGGGGCCCACTCTTGCACGAACCTGAGCACTCTGAATTTCTGAATGTGATCAGCACAGCTACTGGAGTTGCATGGGAAAGCCAAGTATCACTAGTGCATAAAGATGTCATCATTCAAACATTTTTGCAGGGGGCGGAGGGGCTGGAATGTTCCTCATTTAACTCTTAACCTTTCTTATGCCTTTAGTATTTTATTGAGGATGTACAGTTTTATCTGTGCGTACTGGCAGCTTGTTTCATCACTGCCCTCGCTGTGATTACTAAGAGTGGCTCCCCCATAGTGTTCAGTCCCTAGTGGCATCATCCAAAGGCAAACTGCAGTCTCAGGAAAGATCTGACGACAGCGGGGCTTTGGGTCTCTCCCTGCCTTTTGAACTAATCATTCCAAAGCAATGACTTGTATGGAAAAAACAAAACAAAACGAAACAAAACAAAACCCTCCTCTGATGAGTATCTTAGATAAGACTCACCCCCAGTATTAAATCAACAGGCAGTGCTGAGCTGTGTATGAAGGCTAGATAACGTTTTGTTACGGTCCAGCATCGTTCTTAAGCCGTAGCGTAATGCCTGACGTGAAATCAGGCTGTGTGAAGCCCCCCGGCCCTCCCATCCCTTTGCCCGGCATCGACTCTCACCTGACGTTGCTTTACACATCTGAGGCATTCTCGTGACCCTGCTGTGCGCCACAAAGGTGCTTTGCGAAGATGTGCTGTACTGGGAGCTGCTGTCCGAGGAAGTGGAGCTCGTGTGCGAGAGGCGGCTGTGTTCTTTGTGGGAGGCCGTGGACCGCTGGTACCACAGCCGGAGTTCGTCCGACACGGCAGTCCTACCCGAACCTTTCTCGTGGCCCTCCCTGCCCAGAGATGGAGTCCTTATGATTTGGGAGCGGGAGGGGGTCAGCCTGACAGAGTCCACTTCATCCCCGTGCCAATTCTCCTTAAACATCCCCCCTGCTGTGTAGGAGTTGGAGGTTTTAAATTGTGCTTTCACGCTGTAGTGTCCCTCCTGGTCGTTCTCTAGGCTCCGCACCACCACGGGTGTGGAGCTACCCTCGATGTATAGGGGATACTCTTTGATCCTGTACTGGGAGGAAGGCTGGCTCTGGCTGTGCAGATAGACTCGGTGGTGCCCCGTCCCGTTCCTCGCAGCCAGATTGGGCATGCTCCCTGAATTTGAAGAGACCAGGTTGCCCGCTGATTTGTGCCTTTGCCTCTGCCGCTCTCTGGCTTTCGAGGGGGAGTCCTCAGCCAGGGTGGAGTAGTTGGGGTTCATCTGAGCAGGGTAGTAGTGCTCAGAGCTGGAATGGCTGGTGCAGGAAGAGCAGTCGTCCATGGGGTCAGAGCCGTTACTGCTACGAGTCCTTGGGGTGTAGAAATCGGGGCTCCCTGTCTCATTTTCTGACCCGAGGAGCTTGCCTTGTGACTCCAAACTGGAGCTCCGGTGTCTAAAGTGCTGAGCTAAGCTGTGCAGTCTGGTCGGGCTGATGTCTACTGACCTGCAGGTACCAGGAAAACATTCAGGCTGATAAGGCAACAGGATGAAACACTTCCCCTTCCCTTCTGCACATAAGGCTGGAGTTGGTGGCAAGGGAATATGAGGGCGCTGAAAACCTGGACCCCTCCAGCACTGTGTGGGACCACAGGCTGTAAAGCAACTTGCTTCCCTGACATTAGGTTTGGGGAGATTAGGTTCAACTCCTGCTCCTCTCCAGTCTCCTTAGACGTGGCATCTGTCTGTAGTATTACAAGGAATATAAACTCTTCTGTGGTGCAGATACACTGTTACTGGCCACCTCCAGAAAAGACCCAGTCTCGAAGGCAAAATCTGGGGATCTCAGGCCCTTGGCTTTGCCAGCACAGCCCTGCAGCAGAGCTGTTTAGCTCAGCACCATCCCTGTGCTGTTAGGTTCACCTTGCTCCAACTCTGTAACATCCCAGACCTTAGCTTCAAAGGTGGTGGGATTCCCTTGCATGTGGTCTGTGAATGTTTTGCACAGGTACAATTCACCTTACATGAGAGGGAGGGGGAGAGGGGGAGAGGGGGAGAGGGGGAGAGGGGGAGAGGGGGAGAGGGGGAGAGGGGGAGAGGGGGAGAGGGGGAGAGGGGGAGAGGGGGAGAGACCACCCTTAGTCCAAAATGTGGTGGTTTTTCCACTAGCCTTTGAAACTTCACCTCTGTGAAGCAGCCACATTTTACTGCAGACTGGCCATGGGTAATGCGCGTAAGACTGTCAGCGGTGACAGTCCTTCAGGCAACTACCCTGATTTGCAAGTTTACAAGGCTTGATTCATGGCCAGGTCTGGGTGGTCTCTATTCATGCGGGCTGTTTGGAGAGTTGCAGCCATCCATTCAAGGAGCAGGAACGCCGCCCGGTGATGACTCACCCAGCCCAAATGACAGATGGCCAAGGCCAGGGCGCACAGCTCATGAATGAGCTACAGACTGAGTGATGGTTGTTTCCAGCACCCAAACGCCCCATAACCAGTCAAGGCCACTTCTCATCTCTCATGCAGCTCAGCTCTAGTGTTAACAAACATTGCACTCTTGAAAGGCACCTTTATCCAAAAACTTGTAACAAACTTAACCCAGGGTCTTAATGCCTTGTAGTGTTTCTGCCCAAGTCCGATGTGTTGGCCTTACTCTTGATTTATGCCAAGTTAAATGGTGTTAGGGCAGTATTCTCAGGGCAGGATACCTAACAGCACACAGTTATAGCTCAGCTCCGTTTCCTTCAGAAAACCTGGGAATTTGCCATGAGAGCAAAATAACACTGATGCTGAACAGTTTTAGAAATCTTGCTGAAAACCTGAGTCAAATTTGGCAGTGCACATCAAATCCCCTCCCTTAAACTAACACTTCAGCTTATTCCACCATCAGCCTCTGGCTGACAGGATCCCTGGGTGGGTTGCTTTGAACAGACAGGCTCTCTCCACATAAGCACACACATGTGCACACACTATCTGTCACCAAGAGAGAGAATTAACACTACTCAGCCTTTCACAATGGAAAGGAAATGGTAGGTTATCTCCAGCTGGATCTGTGGAGGAATTTACTGCAGAAATTAGAAGTAGTACCACACCCCTTTTAGGAGTGGTGTGGGGTTTGTAATGCCTCAAAACAGTCGGGGGAGTGAAAGGTCCCAGCAGAATGAAATCTTGATTACTTGGAGGGGGTGATGAGGGGCAGGATCCTGTTCATCCAGAAGCGATTTCAGGATCTAAGTTCAGGAGAGAGTGCTTCCTGGTTACAGTACCTGAGCCCCTGACATGGATGGGGCTGGTACGTGTGCTTCCCTGAACTGGGAATTAATTACTAAACAGGGGGAAGGTCAAAACAAAGAATAATTAACTTAGAGTAAGCAA
Organism: Rhea pennata; assembly: GCF_028389875.1. Classification (NCBI taxonomy): domain Eukaryota; kingdom Metazoa; phylum Chordata; class Aves; order Rheiformes; family Rheidae; genus Rhea; species Rhea pennata. The sequence goes on from NC_084663.1 coordinate 7,742,916, forward strand.
GTTGAGGCTGTTGTAGAGCCAGGATGACTTACCGTGTGGAGTGGACGTAGTGCGGACTGCGTACCCGTAGATCTGGTGTCGACGGCATGCTGGACTGGGAGTTCCAGTGGGGAAGGCTTCGGATGGGGCTGTTCTGCAGGGAGCTGCTCCCTCCCGCCTCAGCACAGCTCCCGGTGCTGGGGAACCGCTTGTGACTGCTGCAAAGCAAACACTGTGCTTCAGTTCCCAGGTAGGAATTTGAACGAGGGACTCCTCCCAACTCACTCCACGTCTCAGAAACACACCTGTGATCTTGCAGGAGAGAGCAGGAACCATGCCAGCCACTACTCTGTACTGCTTTTTGTCAGCCACTGCTCTGGGTTTTTGCTTTTGAAGTAGCTGACACAAATCCAAGCCTGGTTAAAGCCCTAAGAGGATCTGCTGTCCTTCCTTTCTAATTGTTTTTTAAAATAACAGTGAGGTACCAAGCAACAGTTATGTGACTGCAGCCAACTTTTTATGATATTATTATTGACCAAAACACCTAAGTGTCTTCTTTTGGTAAGGCAAATTTTTGTCATGCATTTTGGAAAGAGCCTGACTTGGTTTGAGGCTGTTTCAGGCACATAACCCTGGGCATTCCCAGCAACATCAACATCTCCTAAAAGGCTCACAGGCTTCCCTTCTAGAAGTAGAGGATGTTCATCTGGTGGGGCATTTGAAATGGCTGGCTCACCTGGAATGACTGTGTGAGGAGCGTTTCTTGACCTTCTCATAGGGTTCATCCAGGGATGACTCACTCCACATCTTGGGTTTGATAGGCGACTTGTCGTAGTCGTTGCGGTGGTAATGCATTTGCCGGAGGCCTTCTAGCGACTGTGGAGGAGGAGGCCTGTTGTGCAAGGGTGGCCGAGGAGGGAGTCCTTTGTGTGGGGACTGGAGAGGGGATATTGTGCTGGTGACCTGAGAATCCTCTGTGAAGAGAAAGAGGGAGAGAGGTGATGGCTCTGTGACACCTCCAATGCCAGCATTACCCAGGGGGACTGCATCGCACATTGAGATCCTGGTTTCTTATCAGCACCCTTCCACTGGTTGCACTCAGGAGCCAACAGGAGGCCTAACTTTCAGAAGTGCACCAGCTGATATTCCCATTTTGGAAGGGAATGGCCAGCAAGAGTGTGTGACTTTGTATGAAAATTATTGAAATCTTAAGAGAAAAGAAACGAAGATTCTGGGATTGTCTCTTACAGGAATTCAGAGCAGTAACTATGGCAATATTCACAGCTCCAGACTGAATACAAGTTGGAATCAGGAGGAACTTTCAGACCAGAGCCTTTTTGGCCCTGGTAAGGTTGGGTGGATTATTATACAGAACAGTTCCTCCATTTTGAATGTTGGTCAGTAATTCATGCATCCCTCTCTATTTTGTTCTGCAGTCTAGAATATGCAGCAGCCAACGTACCATCCTCAAGAACAAGGGCATCCGAGAGGGAGCTGTCTTCACTGGCAATGTTTCCTTCTGAGGGGAAGGAAATTAAAGATGGTCAGAGGGTCAGAAGTATCACAGTGACTGAACGCTGAATTGCATTCATTGCATATTCTTCCACTGAGCCTTAGCCTTAAGCTATCACCCACGTCTTCTTCCTCACATATCCAAGAGGCAAGAAGATTCCTATAAATAACTGACTCAGCCCACTCAGTCTTCGAGGGCAGAGTGGGGGAAATCTGCAGGCTAGGTCTCTTGTTTGCAGCCTGCCTTTCAGGGAGCTGCTAACTCTTTTCACTTAATGAGGATTAAGAATGAGTCATAACAGACAGCTGAGATCTCCAGAGGATGTAAAATGGCACAGCGCCATAAGTCAGATCTGTATCTGCTGTGGACCTCCGGCCTTAAAGACTTTGGATTTAACCTTTGCCTTTCTAAAATGACCATTCTGTTGCTAAAGGCCCACACTATGTTTCAGTTTCGTGTAATTCAGGGAAGTGCTTTCTGAGCATTCTCTGTAGGAACACAGGAAAAAGCTCCCAGGTTCTAGTCATTAATGTATTTGAGCTGCCTTTCTTCAGGGCCACCTGCTATCCCTAGCTGCAGTCAGCTTGGTACCCAAGTCACAATACTGTAGCTGTCAACTCAGTTCCTGTTATAAAGGCACAGAGAAATGCTCTGCAAGTCAAAGAGAAATGATGAAATCAGTGAGGGAGAAAGAATCAAAGGAAGTTAATGGATTTCATGGAAAAAATAAACAACCCAGTAAACCATACAGTGCCCTGAGAATTACATTTTTTTTTTTAAAAAAAAGCTTCTGAATGCAGCAATGACACCGTACCATTTTCACTTTACAGATGCCTTTCAGCTAGAGAGCTCACCCCAATCTGCTAACATTAATTACATTTGTACAGCACCATTTTGGAGGAGACATTAACTGAGTGATTTTATAGGTGAACAAAGGAACCACAGTCTGGTTTCCTGACATATAATCTACAGCATGACACTGCTTCTTGTGCTGTGAACCAGCACATCCCTAATGTGCTGCACATAGCCCCCTTCAGCTTCTGCAGACACCAATCTGACAGCATGCTGGTATGGGAGAGGATAAGCCCGACTGCCAGCACCCCTGCAGTTCTGCAGATGTGAAAGGGAAGAAAAGGAGGGGAACTCCATGCCCCAAATCGTGAGTTCAAAGCAAAGTTTTGCTCTGTTGCCTGTTCTCCAAGGACCCTTCAGTGATGTCTCGGGCACTGAGCCCCACTTACCATCTATGATCAGGGATGCTCTCTGAGTTGGCTTCTTTCCAGATTTGATGCGATACTCATTGATGGCGTTTTCGATCTCCTGCAGTTTCTTCAGGGCGTTTAGGTAGGATGTCTTCCTCTGTTTCTTCAGCTTTTTGCTGACATTCGGGTCGCTCGCCAGGCGTCGGGCAGCCTCTGTGATCTGAGACTGAATGGCAAACTCTCTCTCCAGGCGCTCCAGCTCTGCCTCCTTGGAAAAGGGAAACGGGTTCTGGTTGCCATCAAACTCCCCTTGACTGGCAATGGGGAAACTCTTCAAGAGCCTGACCACTCAAGACTCTCCATCAGGAAAACATCCACCATCACGCTGTTCTTCTAATCTCAGGGCCTATTTGTGCATACCCTTCCCACCTCTGCCTGCTCACACGAACGGCTGGGAGCACGATTTGTGGGAAAGATGCCACAAAAAAGAAGGATGTTTGTGCTACAGCCCTAACCCCGCTGCGCTAGCTGGCTTTACCTGCAGTTCAGCGTGGCCCAGTTCAGTGGTGCTCTACTGTTGACACATTCACCCTTTTACACCTGCTTTTAGGGCCATGTCTGCCTCCCACCCTTTCCCTGCTCCTGTTTCTTACTCCCATATTTGAGTGCCACTCACCACCAGCTCTATGTATGTATGCAAAGCTACAGCTTTAACTTTCTTGACAGGTTTGTTCAACGCTCACTGATCTCTTTGGGGAAACATGGGAGAAGATGGCTAATTCCTCCCTGCTGTACGGCCATAATAGCCCAGGGGCAACTATGAGCTTGTGAAATTATGGGCTGCTGCATTGCGTTGCACCAGAAAATCGTCTCCTCAAGTTATAAGCCATAAGGGTGATCTCAGAGTGAGCACAGTGTAACAGAAGGCTTTCTGTACACTGGACGGCTCCAGCACTAGCCCGTATAGGGTCTCAGCAGAGTTTTTAAATGCAACCAGATGTACCCTGCAAGCTACCTACAGATTTTTAGTTACACTTTGAAGTCAATGGATCTAGGCAGCACAGAAGCTGATATAGTGCTTCCTGGCACACAGGGCCCTAACTGCGATCTTCAAAGGTTTTTGCTGTTTGTAATGTATTTGGCTACCCCTCCCAACTCAGTGGAGTTTTTGGTGTTAATCTTTTAGAAAGGGGAATACAATACATTGTAAATTAGAGAAAAAGCCAAACTATTTTACTTCTAATGAATTGTTCGTGTTCAGATCGCAAGTGCTGATAGTTCATGGAGATCCTTCTGTTATGCAAATTCAAATCCTTTCTCTTCAGGTATGCTGTGAGAGCTGATGCTGTGAGACTTTTAATCAGATTAAAACTTTAGAGGACCGTTTCATTCTGGGGTTCTGGCTTAAAAAAATCCTTCTGCTGTCCTTCTGCAGTAGTGAGTCAGTATTGCCTATAAATGACAATTTCCCTCACTTTACTGAATACTGGACCCTCCACTCCTACCTTTTTAAGAGGTCCCTTTTTGAAGAATTTATAAGCTCTATCAACATCAAACTTATTAAAAGTGAATTTGACACAATAGAGTTTTAAGGCTGGGAAACTGGTTTGCTGCCTTCTGGCAAAATTGTTCCTGGAGTCAGCAATGGGGATTAGGGACCAGAAATACAATAAGACCCTACCCTGCAATTCATGCTCTGAAAAAGCTCTTACTGAAGTTACCAAGAGTTTGTCATGAGCTGTAATTTCAGGCCTTTACAGATTCAATTCTAAATCACCTAGGATATCTTAGAAAAAACATCCTCATTTTCCTCCTGGCCATTATTGTCTATTTTCTTCCAGTGAGGCTCCAATAAATAAAGCCTCAGAAGATGAGGGCTATCATTTATCTTCAGATGGAAGTGCCTTGTTTCAGGTCTCCATTACAGTTGGTAATTTCAGTCCTGGAATTACGTGATTACGGGAGGATTTCACCTTTTGATTTAAATTGAATTTCTAATGTTCATACTTACTGAAAAGTGTATGAAAATCATCACTGGCTTCTAAAAGCCCTAAAAAAATGCAGCCAAATAAACACAGCCCAACATTATTCTTCAAAAAGAGAATTTATGATTTTCAGGCGTAAAGTTTGACAGATGAAAAGGTGGGAGGAAGGAAAAACTGAGTCAGCATGTTTGAAATGCTGTTGCCAAAATGCAAAGAGCCTGCAACAGGGAGGAGCTGCTTTACCATCACGCTCTCCTTCTTGCCCACGTAACCCTGCTGCTGGAATAAGGAGATTCCTCACCCAGTGGCCCCAAAACCTGCCTCTTAGCAGTAGGATCTGGGGAAGCTGGAGATCAGGCTATAAAACAGAGCAGCCAACAAACTGCAGGGCTTTTAGGAGTAGCCTAGGTAAGCAGTGCTTCCCTTTGAAAAGCCTAATTAAATGTGCTAGTTCATGAATATTTGACTTCAGTGGAATTCCTCTCTCAGACTCCATTGAGAACAAAACCAAAGAGCTCCACTGTTTATTTTTTCAGCAGAAGGAAAATGCCAACAAAACGACAAACAGTTAATTCCCTGGCTGAACTGAGCCTTAAACCACATAGTCACACCAGATCCAGTCTCTCCTCTTACAAAAATAAAAAGGAAACTCAAAACTGGAATATACACAAGTGTCTTGAGACAAATGCGTCTCTGCAGACAATGGCTTTTCTGTGAATCCGGTCCCGCCTTCCAGCTGCTGCAGGCCTGTTTTCACAGCCACGGTTCAGGGCACTGACCCAGCACATTGTGGGAGCCAGGGAAGAGAACAAACACTCCCTGGCAAACTTAGAAAAACATCATTCCAGCTCCCTATAGGTAGGGACGAAAGCCCTTTTGTTTAAGGATTGGAAAGTAAAATGCTTTTGTTTTGCTATTGTAGGACTAAGATGGATATTTCTGGTGCTTTTCTCCCCTGTTAGGGGAAAAATACCTGGGTGCTTCTGTTTCTGAATTCGGATTGCTGCTAAAGCAGAAAGCAGGTGGCTGTTTATGCTAAAAATGTCTGGCAGCAGCGGGGCTCAGATGGCTCAAGAGACTCCTGATGTGCTCCTTAGTCACACAAATCTCTGCAGTCAGTCACCGGAGCGTCTAGATCATCACTGGTCCAGTTGTCATCCAGGCTATTTCTGTTACTTCTAGCAAAGTTAGCGTTTAATCTTGATTCCAAGTCTGAACCAAGACCACTAACCCTCTCTGCTTTCCTGTTCTTGTGCAAAATGAAAAAAAAAGAAGAATAAAAAGGTCCCGTGACCAACTGCAGTCTTTTAAAGGAAAAACATCATGGCCCCTACACAATGCATGCTGGATGTCTTAGAGACCTGAGGTGGGGAAATCAGGATGTAAGAGAAGGGCAAAGCCTCACCTCTCCCTTAGGCAGGATTTTCTGCTCATCCAGTTTAAAGGCAGTTCCTATTCTTCTCCTTACGATAGGCGGCTCCTCCCCAGGATCTAGAGGATATTCTCGCGGCAGCTTTCCTGTGAGCTCCTGCAAGAAGAAAATTCTGTTAGTCATCTGGAGAAGGCCGCAGCAGAGTCCTGGCCTGTGGAAAACACACCACCATGCTTGAACTGTGACTGTAAAATGACAGCTGTTCACAGTCTTTCATTAACACTGTAGCTAGTACAGTTAGCCGATAATACGTACAGGAGAGCATCCCACCCCGCAAACTCAGCCTGAGAGCTGACATGCAGAGTGGAGAACTTTTCTAACCTGCGTACCAGTACGGATTTTGCTGATGGGGGGGGGGAAATCAACCAAACTGTCAGTGGCCTGCCCAACACCAGTTTGTAGGTGGGGCCCATCCCTAATGCCTTAAGGCCTGAGGCTGAACAGATTGCAGCGTTATTTTCATCTATGCAGTAGGGCTAGCGGAAAAGGACAGCTTCTACTCATCTGTTTCTGAAAGGGGGATCAACAGATCTGACTGTGTTCATGCAGATTGGAGCCAGAAAGCCCCAGTGGCAACAGTCCTGCAGGTAATGACCTGCACATCAAAATATTCCCATTATGTGTCTTAGAGGAATGCAGTGAAAACAGTCACTGAAATTGGTGCCTGGTACCTAATTACCTGTCTTGTAACACTTCATGTATCAGGACCCCTTCCAAACCCTGGGGATGACATAGGCAGCTTTGGAGTGATACTAGATGATGCTTTGTCAGATCGATGGGGTTATTTGCAAAGTTTCGTTCAAAATCTGAAACAAACTCCACAGAGCTGAGGAATATATGGAGCACAGGAAGCAATGAGTGCTAGTATTGATGTGAATGCTGTATTTTTTTTCTTCTGGCACGCACAATAAGGCCACACATATCTGAATTAAAGGCATTCAAATGCCTACAGAATGAGGCAGGAGCCTCACTACCAGAACAGCCTAGCTCCTTGTACTCAAAAGTCTCCCTACGAAGGACAAAAGGCTTTTGTGTTCTTTAGCATCAGCCTTGAGAGGATCCAGCTGGCAGAATAAACTAAATCATCTGAATCCCAAAGAACAGGGGCTGACCTTAACGTGAGTGCACAGCTCAGGCCCCTCCTGCCTGCCCTGGCCTCTCCCCTGCTCCCTAATGGGGGTTTTCTTTCTACTCTTTTCAGGTCACTAGGAAACAAGGACCTGGCCTTTTCAAATCCTTCCTCCAAGCAGTTCCCAGCAAAACTGGGTTTGTAGCACAGCTCTGTGCTGACGTGCACAACCTGCTTTTGTGAGAGGCACGTTGCAGCATCTCGTGGGTCCCATCCTGTGTTCTCTGCTCCAGCCCCGCAGAGTTATTTCAGCTGCTTTTCTGTAATGTGTTTCTCCTAGCGTTATGTGGCTCTCAGTATTGTATCAAGACATGGATTCTTGTACCCTTTCCTGAGGGAAATGAGGGCATTTTCTTTACAATCCCTAACTTAACATGAAGCAGGGCAGCAGGGAAAGAGTTAACATCTTCTGTAAAATGCCCAAGATTTGAGCAGAATAAAATTAATGTGGGCTACCATGCTTCCTTCATAAGCTGAAAAGTATTCACAGACATAGTCCTGAAATGTAATCTAGATTAATAAATAACTGTAGTGGTGATGGCCTGAGGTAACTCAATGCCACTGTTATGAATGGCTCTGGCTGTGCCTATTTGATTATGTCCCCACTTTTAACCCTTTTTCATCTTCTAATTTACTTCCTCCCTCTATTTTGGCCATTCCTGTGCCAAAGCAGAAAGGACTCAGGGCAGTCTGAGAGGAAATGCTCCCAATAGCAAGGCAATGATGGATGAGCTGAAGGGTTGCAAGACTGGGTCAGATCCCAAATGTCCATCAACTGCCTCTCTCAGATCATCTGCAGAAAACAGTAACACTTTTTACCAGCTCTTAAGGTGCTGACAGATGGGCAGCCTTGCTGCAGCGTGTTAAGGAGTTATTGCTCCTTACTGCTGGCCCCAAGCTTCAGCAGCGAGCTTGTGTCTGGGCCCTGGTTGCACAGTGCAGTGTCTGAGGCTGCACAAAAGATGAGGATCGTGTTAAAGTCAGAGCACTGGGCTATGAGCTCCTGTGACTGAGGCACAGGCACTTCTTTCCTTTTATGCACACTCCTTTGGGCAGAGTTAGCTTAGGGTGGTAAATTCTTCCAGGATGAGCAGAGATCTCTCAACTTTGTCCATCAGTGTCTGAAGAGTATGTGACCACTTCCAGCACATGATCTTAGCTTTGCTCAATGGACTCAATGGACTTCTGGCACTGGATCTGCTTCTGCAACCTTTATCAACATAAGTTGTTTGTTGAAGTCAGCCAGGACTTCTCAGACGAGAAAGGATCACCCGTGTTGAGTAAGAGGGGAATTGGGGCCACAGAGATTTCTGTAGACTTTCTTCATTGAGAGCTGTTTTCCACAGCTTATTCTTATTGGCATTAAAGCCACAGACAAACAGAAACAAACTGCATTGAAAGTTCAATCAGTGGCCAGTGACTCAGTTCCCCTCTTTTTGTCAAAGGCGATATACACATTAAATATTAAGCAACAACTGGAAGATCTCAGTGCCACTTTCTGCAGCGAGCTTCCTGTTTTGTTACACATCATGACTTATTGTTAAATTCAGATTTTTCCAGGCCTAGTAAACAAAGGAGGATTTCTGAATGACCCAAGGGTAAGCTGCTGCTGATCTGTGTCTCCATGCACATTTGCAGCATGGTTTTCATTTCCAAAAACACTAAATTGATCTTTAAACTGGTCAACATCTACTCCAAGAATAAATAGAAAGGGAAGGTTATGAGATGAGTTCCTCAGCTGTTCTGCCTGTTGTCCCCCAGCAGTCTGGGATCACCAGTGGTTCATCTTCACAAGGTGTACTACCACACTGCCATTCTTCTCCAGTGATGCCAGGGCCTTTTGGATGAAGGGAGTCTATATGGAGGACTTCCCATGCTGTCCTTTGCAAAAGAGAGACCCCAAGTGCTGTACATAAGCCACACAATTAGCTCTTTAGCTCTCTGAGATAGCTACATCTTGAGGCAACACATGGAGCTGGAAGGCAGCAGATAAACTGAGGAGCAGCTGGGAGCAGGAAGAATGTGCCGGGAGAAGAAAAGCACCTAAAACCAGACCTGCTCTAGGAAGAAAGCGTACCACATTTTTTTTTTTGGCTAATAAAGTAAAAAGCCTTTGAGGAGTGAGTTACCAGTACACAGGACAGCCCATCTATGCCATTTAGGTACATGCATATTCCTGCCAAAGTCAGTGAAAAGCCTAGTGGGAGCCTGACTAAATGTATCTCAGATGCAACTTGAACAGGAGACACGGATGTTCAACACCCTTCTAACCCCAAGCCAGATGAATATCCAACTGACATTGGGTCCCCCTCCTCCAGAGGGGAAAATGCCTTGTGATACTGCAATCTGGAGTTGAAATGGTTGGATGTTACTGAAGCCTTTGTACAACATGCTTTGCAAGAGGTGGCTGTGGAAATACTCGCTTTTACTGTTTTCATACTTCTTCTGAACAACAACTGTGCTATGATAATGCAAGCAACTAAGTGTTACAATTTATAAAATATCCATTGCCTACCGCTTCTCGAAGACAGAGTTTCTTCAGCTCTTCCAAGCGTTGGCGCAATGTCTCTTCCAAAGCTTCTTGTCTGGATTTCAATGCAGCCAGCATGTCTTTCTTGGCAGACTGAGAACTATCTGACTCTTGGGAACCTATCAATAAACAATGATTTCACTAGGACAGCTGACAGCAGAACACACATCTGGAGTGCTTGTGAATTTTACCAAAGCCTATATTTTGGATGTAGTCTTTCCAAAAAGAAATCAGACTATGACATGAAGCAGGTGTTGCCCAGTCATGTTTGTTTACAGCAAATCCTTAATGCTTAAGCTAACAGACGGAGGTTGGACAGTGGAGCATACAAAGACATCTGTAATCATTTTCCAGAAAAAATAAAAGCAACACAATTATTCATGTAAAATCCTAGCAAAAAAGACATACCATTCCCATGAAATTTCTCAATAGAAACTAACAGTACAGTTTACAAAGCACTGGAGATAGATAGATTTTGAAGAAAGTAAACCTTGGAGAAGCCATCTGAAATACAGCCTGCTTATTTAGAAACTGCAAAGACCCTAATAGCAAGTACTTAATAAATGCTCAGTCAAATCAAATAATCAATCAAATACTCAAACCACTTAAATTTACTTATGAAAAAAAATTTAATGCACCAAAATTACCTAGAAAGATTGCTGTAAAATAAGCTAAGCTGTAAAACAAAACCAGAACAATAATAAACAGCAGGAGGTCTTCCCAGGATAGTAGCTGTTTCTTCTTAAGAGGTAGGTCAAGATATTCAAGCTGGGTGTCCAAATGGCTTGATTTTCCAAGTGGCAATTACCCAGCAACTTCCACTGAAATAAGTCCATGCAATTCTCTTGGTACAAATCCAGAATTAAATCAGATGCTCACTCAGATGTCACATCAGCACTTGTGATTTCAGTTCTTGTGGGGAACATACTGATGGGATTCCTGATTTTATTTTGGTTTGGGATGATACATTGATCACTGTCCAAGGTCTAGGTTCTTGCAGAGGGAGCAACTTTGGATGCATCCCATTTTTGAGTACCCAACTTGAGTTTTTATAGGTGACTGACTTTTTTAGGATGTGCTTAGCACTCATCCTCTAACGAATCTCTCTCTGGGCTTGGGCATGAGTTTACAATGAATTCACTACTTCACCGTGATCCCCCTGAGTGCATGCTTTCCTGAGTGCATCATTTCATCACAGAATAGGGACACTAAGGCTATGGCCACACTGTGAGATTAAAAGCTCAAGAAGAGGCAAATATCATCCTTACACACTTTCTACTCATATTGATGATTGTTGTTAACTATAGATGCAGCTCAAACTGCCCACACTGTGTTTATAGAAGCTGAGTTCTGGTATCTGTGGTGGATTCAGTGGTGGCATCCCTGCTCCATCCACAGGATGTGGCTGAGAGCATCAGCTTGGTGCACAGTTGAGCTTCACCTTATACACAGCTCTGGGACTCAGTTTAAGTTTGCATCTGAAATTATTTCCAAGAAAACCCCATCTGGGACCTTAAGCTGGACTGAGTAGATGGGGCTGCCACGTTCTTACAGGTTAAACAGAGGTGTCTAATGCAATTTGCTAATCTAAGATATCTGAGACATCTCCCACGGCATGGCAGAGGTGACACAGAACCTTATGAGATCCATAGCCTTTTGGACTGGCAATGGGATACTCTGATCAACCTAAAATGGCATCAGACACCTATGTTTATACAGCCAGATTGTGCCCAGAGTGCATCCACAGGGACTTCATGCAGGGCATCTAGTTCACTCTAGGTTCATGCCTAGCTCAAAGGTTCTCTGAGGCAAAGAAGCCTTTGCCTCAACAATGCTTTCAAGGAGTTTTCTCTTGGACTGACTCAGTGGTTCTCAGCCCTCACTGTCTCAGGGTGATCTTTTGGGGGCTCCACTGCCTCTGTAGAGCAACAGTGGAAAGACAGCAGGCTCTTATTATCCGCAGAAATCAGATTTACGGGATGTCACGTGCAGGTCTCTGTGCACCTGTGGATTGGAGGAGCTTCTAGATACATTTTCAGCCTGGCCTCCTGAGTGAACTCAGCCTAAATTGGTTGAAAAGATTGCTGCCATTTCATAAAGCTCTGGAATGAACCTGGGAACAATTTGGTTTGGCAGCAAAACACAGTGAAATTTGTGCTTTTAGTTTCATCTTTCATTGCTACTATTTCATCAGACCATTAAAGCAAAACTGAAAAAGGATCTAGGCAATCCATGCCGGGAAACAGTTCTGTGTTGGTCCAAAGGGAGTAGAGACCGTCACAGATCTTTTCCACCATTATTTTCTGCAGTTTTCACACAGGAAGACAACTGGTGCTTATTCTGTAAAATGCTACTCTCCCTTGTAACACCCTTTATTGGGCTGTACTGGAGTGGGAGAGGTGGGAAAAGGTGCTCTAACGGTCAACTAGGTTGAGCATCATCAGATGAATCAGGATGACCACATAGTAACACATCTGTTTACTAGCTGTAACTGCCCCCATTTCATTTGGGTTTGTTTGGTCTCCCAGAGCAGCAAAATTCAACTCCGTGAATACATCTGCACTGCAAGAACCTCACAGGATCCTCCAGAGGAATCTTGTATTTGCACTGGCAGGGGAAAGGCCTCTCTAGCACTTAGTAACTCTTCATAGTAGCCCTCATGAGCTGTTACTAGCAAAAGCTGAACCGCTGAACCTCTCTGCTTTATTGCCAACAAACTGCTGACCCCTGGTAATAAGCTACTCATGATTCCTGCAGATGTTTCAATCCTATTTTTCCTTTTAGGATAACTTCAATGACCCCTGTTTTCCTTTCAATTGCTCTTCCCCTTTCCTTCTTCCCTCTGCTCCCCACCTTCCCATTGGCCTTTCATTTATTTTTAAAAACTATCAGTTTTTGTAGTGCTTGTTGCCACAGCAGCTACATAGATGCTAAACATTTAAAAACACATTAATAGTCTGAACTGTGCCCAGAGGTCTGTGCTTATTTGAGGTGTGATGACAACAGGGAAATAAAAGACTTGTAACTGAGCTGGTACAGCCCCAAATCAAGCACTGACAGTTCATGGCATTTGCTCCAGCTGTACTAAACCTGTGTAAGAACCACAGTGGTCTCAATCCTGATGTAGTCAGAGGCAGGTCTTGCCATCTCTGTCACTCCTCCTAGAAAGCAAAGGATTTGGGGAGAATCTGGAAGTATATTGTTACATTCTGAAGTAAGCAATGGGATTACTGCTAAAACCATGTCCTTTTCAGCACTAACAAAGCAGTTCAAATTAAGTAGTATTTCCCTACTGTCTCACAGTCTTCCAGTGTAGTGAGGGTTTACAGGATTGGGGACAGGGCACTCACAGTTTAGGGTTTGTGATGGTAAACTTTTTTATCTTAACTGTACCTGACTTTGAGGATCCCTTGGGCATAGTGCAAGACCCATTTATTTCTAAAGACATTCCCGAAGAGAAGGATTGGGCTGGAATTTCTGTCTAACTGCCTCTTCTGACTTTTTTTTTTTTTTAAGCTGAACTATTTTTGGATTGGATTGTTTAGATTTTTATGGGTTTTATTCTCTGCTTGCTCCCACAGGTGTAAAGCAAATGTAAACTTGATCATTCAATTGAATCGCACCAGTGTGAAATGATTGTACAGGACCAGAGAAAACAGTGATTTGTGTTGCTGATATGCCTACAGCATCCATTAGAAGCTCTTCACTTATAAAAAGGTATTAACCCAGCCTTGAGCAAAGCTGTGGCCACAGAACCACTTTTAAACCCAGTGTTAAGTGACCCAAAAATGTCAGAATAAATTAAGAGACCACAAAAACAAGGAAGGAAACACTCAAAGATCAGCTCAAACCAAACCAGCCAAGCACATAATACCTTGAATGAATCTGCCTTATTAAATATGATGCCCACTGAGTCAGGGCTGCCTATGAAAATTATTGTCCAGCCTCCTTCCCATTTGCAGTGCACAGATTTACCAAATTATGCATTTTAACATATGCTTCTATAGAACCATTTGAGGGCCCTAAAAGAGAAAGGGTTGTGAAAACACTGGGTAGCAAACATGGGGTCACCTCTGACAGGCAGCAGTAACTTGCTGGATCAGGGCCTGTTTCTATAGCTGGTCCTGCCGGTTTAAATTCAGACTGAAGGAAATCCTACATGACATTTCTTCCTGAGCACACATGATAGAATGCAAGTCTTGGCTTAATGCCCAATAAGTTTGCAATATGCTCTTCTTCTGATACTCAATTAGCCTCTCTGCTCCTCATTCTCTGAGTGAGACTATCTAACTATCTCCAGCCACTGACATGCAGGGAAAGAGGTGCTATGAAATGGGGAGATGGTGGTCTTCCTTGTAAGTAATTCCTCCAGCATAATTCATGGCTAAGCTTCTTCACCAGTGCTAACGGGCTGGTTTCTGATCCCTCCTATACTGGCGAAGTTAAGAGAGTCTCAGTGATGTTGACGGGGCTATGAAGCAAACAAGTCACACCATCAAAAGATCTGATCAACATGATGTGCCCGAGTCTATGTGCAGGAGCTCCTGCTTACCAGTTGTCTGCTCTAAGAAAAGCCTTGTTTTAAAGCTCATCAAAGGGAAGGACATCAGCAATGTGAGCCACAGTTTTGGAGAAGAAAGCCCTAGCAGTGATTCACCGCTTGTCCCTATTTTTATCAGTAGAATGGAGTAGATTACTATTAATCTACCATTAATGAAGTAGAGTAGAGTCAGCTGAGAATGATGAAAACAAGCAGGGAAGAGAGATGAGATGCTGAAGAGAAGAAGAAGGAGCTAAGCCTCAGTGCTAGCATCTGTAAGAAGAGATGCAGCAAGGTGGTTAAGCAGCAGCAAGACAAGAGCATCAAAGCTTAAACAAGAAACCAAACTTCACAGCGGCCCTGCCATCAGTCATATCCAATTGCACAATCCTGGCTATCTCTTTGATACCTCTCTTCTCTCTTTCTCATGTGAGTCTCCTGCTCCAGGAAAAATGCATATAAATAAGGCAAATCCTTCATACTACAGCCTCCTGCCAGCTCCAGCTTGCTGGTTCTCAGCAAGGTCCCTGTGGAAGGCTGTCCCCTGAGCAGGGTGGGGAGGTCCCCCCACTCTTGCTCTGTGCCAGAGCCTGAGCTGAGTCACAGCACCAGGATGTCAGCACACAACAGCCAGAAAACTCAGACAGTTGCCGTCTCTCAGCTCTGCCAGACAAATAGGATATCCTCCACGGCGCGCGGGAGCCCAGCTGGAGCTGCTCTGCACAGGATGCGCTCAGATATCCTGTGAGCGACTCATCTCCCTGAGTCCCTGTGCTCACAGGCCTGGCCAGAGGCTGCACAGGGTGCTGTTTATCTGCTCTGACACTCACTAGGGTAGTGCAGCTGGAAGATGGCCCTGCCGGATGGAGTGGCAGGGGTCAGGGAATTGGCTGGCTGGGCTCTGTCTACATGCTTGCGGCATTTTCAAATGTAAACAGGCTTGTGCACAGGAAACCTCCACTGCTGCTGAAGTGACAGGGCTTGGGGGGTTGGAGGTTCCTCCAGGACATCTGCAGAGCTAAAGCAGCGGTACTCCTCTGTGGTCTCTCCTCTACCCACTGATGTGAAGGATGCCTGTAGGGCAGTGGGAATTTGGGGCTCAGACTTATAATAATCCCATGATAACGGGACTCCTCCATAGCTAGGAGCCCTGTAAAGCTCTTATGGCACAGCCTACTGTGAAGAAAAAGCCTAGCTTTGAACATATTCTAATAACTATCTCTGCTGATTTTGATCGTGGTTCATACCAGTCTGAAAGCAGAACTTCTTAACCCCTACTCTACCCCTATCTTACCCCTACCTCTTTACTCCTGGGCAAATTTAGCCTCAGATATCCAGGGACAGCACAAAGAGTTGTCCCTGCTGTGAGCTAAGTCCTGTCAGCCCACTGATTTGGGGGCCCCTTCCAGGCCAAAATGCTGACGAAAGATTAAAAGAAATATAGTTGGCAGCATCAGGGATCAAACCTACAACTTTGCAGTGGACACAGACAGAGGTCGAGGGTCTGGGAAATGAGGAGAAGCCAGGAACTTGGGATTCTCTCAGCTTGAGCACTGAACTGCTGTGACCACGAGGAAGTCACTGTCCCAGTATAAGACTTCATTTCCCCTCTGCGATGTCTAGAGACTGTAACGATTGTGGGAAAGCGACTGCCTCTCACGGCACAGCCGTATCTTGGCCAAATGCTCCGACAACCATAAGCAATAACAAAAGCTTCCTTGCAGCCTTGCTGCAAATCCAAGAGATACAAGACAGCTTCAGTGTGCTTCTTACGCTGGTGACGGCCCCTCCACTGAGGAGGAGTGAGATGAAAAGAGGAAATGAAATGGCTACAAATAGTTTCTAGGAAGAAAGGAAAGAGAATGGCAGGGAAGTAGGGGCAGAAGCAGTAAACAGAAAGACATTCAGTTCTCCCCTTGTGATTTCATGTCACTCAGGGTATTTATGGCCTGGAAATCTACTGTGGCCACTTACTCATTTGCACTCATTCTCTCCAGCACATAAGTTGTACCGCGATAACCCATCATTGTTATGATCGTGCCCTGATAATCTTCAGCCTACAATGGGAGGAAACGCACATTCTGGGACTGAGGAGCGACCGTGCCCACTGGGATAGGTGGCCAATGCCCCTTCCCGTTCAGCAGTGCGGCAGGGGCTGGCTTAGCTCTGCCAGCCGGCTCAAGAGAAGGAGGCTCTCACAGCACAGTGGTGACTGTGTGGAAGCAATCCACGGCCTCTGATTCCCTGTTCTCTGTCTTCCTCTGACATACGTCTTTTCTCTGCACTTCCCTCCCACTAGAAGTGGGCTTGTAGCTACTGGAAGTCACATGGCAGCAGCAAACCTCACACCTAACATCTGAGAAGAGCTCTACCCACACAGCTGGTAGGACCTACAAGACAGGAATCTGGAAAGAGCCATGCTCTCCTGGCCCTGGTAGCAAAACCACCACTGAAATGGAGATTCATGCAGTCCTTCATAGGTATCCAGGCAGTCTCACCCATCTACCCCAGCCAGAAGAAATGACTCATCCAGTCAATGAACTCTTCATAGGGCAATTAGGCAGGAGGCATTAACTAGGGCTATTCTGCTGAGTCTGCAAACCCCACTCTCAGCCAGAACGGACGTGAGCAAAAAAAAAAAAAAAAAAAAAAACCCAAGAACAAAAACAAAAACAAACAAACAAAAAAGACAGAAATAAAAGCCTGGGCAGCTCTCATTTTGGGATTTCCATCCACATAACTCAGATCAGGTGCTGGCCCTACAGAAACTTTTTCCTGTGCCTGATTTTCTGCCGACTTCCACCTGGCTAACACTCTCTCCTAGTGTGAGAGCAGAAGCATACCCCCATATTTTTTTTTCCAGAAAGGCTAAAAGCCAGTGTATTAACAGGATTACTACCAAGTAGCTTTCACAAACTTGGGAATGGTGCCCAGGAGGCTGAGATCTTGGAAAGACCTTAAGAACTTCCTTGGAGTACTTAACATTATTTACTTTGCAGCAGGAGAGTTGGAAAAAAATGCCAAACAAACAAAGAGCTCCAACAACCCGACACCAGGCTGGGAGCTGCCCAGCTACTACTATTCCCTGAGCAATGGGAAGCACAGAGGCAGATTGTGTGCTTGTCAGGAGGACCTAGGGAACAGAAAGGCATCTCTGTTCTTAGGCAAGGCAAGGAATTGCACAGCAGACTGCTCCAGAGCTCAATAAGCATTTCACTTTTTAACCCCTTGCTGGACATTTTCCAGGAGGGAAAAGGACATTTAAGAGACAAGAGTACAGTGATGCAGAGCTGATCTACAGAGTTAGAGTGGGCTCAGTGTTATAGCATGTGTGTTCTTAGATGGGACTGTTCCCTTAGCAATTATGAAAAAGTTATTTTCTCATGAACATATCTCATCAGAATGGATTTCAATAACTTCAAACAACATTTAACACAGGACATTTAATTGTTTGGTACTATTAATTATACAAATAGCAGCAACTCTGTCCTCCTGAAAAGCTTCTTAGCTGAGAAGCTTAAAGTACTTTGCAAACTATTAATCCTTGCTTTGCTCCTGGAGTGACATTTAGCACTGTTTTGCCCTGTTCAGACTTACAGGAAAGTCTGAACGAAATGTAGAACTGACTCTTGTTGCTTGTTCCTTCTCTTTTGTTTCTTTGTTCTTCTCCTTTAGCAACTTTTCTTGGGTTTATTTTGCAGCTGTATTTCTTCCTTTTACAGGAAGGTGCTCAAAGTCACCAAAAGAAACCTCTAGGTCCCGGGCACAAGTTTGGTGGAGAGTGCTAGGAAACAGTTCTTTTGGGCCTGAGAGACTAGGCAAATTCTAGCATCGAAGAGGCCAGGTAGTTTTTGTGAAGTTACCCTGCCTCTGTGCTACTGAGAGACACCACCAAATCCCCAGCCTTGGTTTCCCTAATGAGCTGCACTGGCAGACCACTTCCCCACTGCTGGTTGGGGAATGCTTCATTAAAGCATCTGCTGAAGATAGCAAATAGCCTGGAGAGACATAGATATTAGCGGGTGCTTAGGGAAGAGACTGTAAAGAGAGGCCAGGCCTTAGCTGGAAAGAGAGAGTTGAAGATGACATCCTGGGGACAAAGAGGAAATGAGCAGAGGTAGTGAGAGAGGGGGAGGCCTGTAGCCTGTGCTTTTAATGGGGCAGTGCAGAAAGACGGGCCGACACACCTGGACAGACAGCAAAACTGAGAGGAAGTGTCTTTCATTTCTGCAGTGCAGCTTCTGGCAGTTTCTCCATTATTTCACAGATATGGCCCTTCCCACCATATTTCCCTCCAATTACAGGATAAAGAACCTACCTGATGACAGGAGACTCCCGCTGCTGCCACTGATAATTTTGCCTTTACTCCCCATGTTGGCCAGCTTTGAGGTCTTGAGCGTTCCAGTTTCGGTCAGGTCAATAGCAATTTCACTCAGGCTTCTTGCAGCATGAATCTTGGACTGGAAGTAGACATAGGAATTAGTAGTAATCTAGCACTTCTCTAAAGCTCACAGAGGCAAAAAGACAGTCCACTATGGCAGGAAACAGGCCTCGCTGGAAACAGGCCTCCACAGCAAACTCAGATTATTTTACAAAAATGGAGCAAATCTGGCACTGTATTCCCTGCTGCACTTTTTACATTCTTAAGTAGGTGCAATTCAGGCATTGCTTTCCGCTGTTTGTTATTTTCTCTGCTTTGCCACAGACTTCTTCCCCTCTTAAACAAATTGACTACATATGGAATTACTGTATTAACAAATACAATAGGAAACCTCTAGTAATGCCAATGTAATGAACTGCAACCCCCAAAGACTAAAGACCAGCTCTAGTATTTAAAAGAAGCCAAGATGGGTCTTTGCGTGTTTGCATTGAGATTTGGACCAGGATACAATGAGGACATGGCTTAAATGGGCTGTCATGAGAAGACGGAAGAAAATGGAGGCAGGAAAACATGTTCAGGTTATGGTCCAAACTAACAAATATCATGCAATGCCCTTATTGTGAGGGACCTCTTCAGAATTCAGGACTTCTTAAGGTATTAACTTTAGTCCAGTAAGAAAACAACAGCCAGTCCCAGTAACTAGCTACAAGCAACACAAGGAGTCATCCATTGTACCCCACCAAATGTCAATGACCTAGGCATCTCCTGGGGAAAGTAAACCTGCATACTGCATAAACCTACCTCAGGAGGGAATGAGTTGACCTCTTAAGACATTGTTCTTTCTCCATCGGTTATGACCAATGGACTTGAAACAATAAGAGGTCTAGAAAGTTAAAATGAAATGAACTCTGGAACTTTCTCTTTGCTGAGCCGTGAGATCAGATGTGGTTATGCCCACAGAGCAAACGAAGGCAGAAAACACCATTCAGTGCAAGAGGCTTAGAAGCACCAAGCAATGAAATGAGTAGAGCGGCTGGTTGCAGGCTTGGGCTCACTCAGTCTCAGCGGCTGCCTGTCTCTTCAATACAAGCCCCAGTGTTAGCAGCTCCCTACCTCCAGTTCAGACCCCTGAGAGCACTTAGAAAGTGTTAACGTGAACAAAAGGATCAACAATGTTCATCAAAGTTGCTGGTATAGCCCTCCTGTTACAGCCCAAGCACTGCTGTAAGGACAAAGCCTACATATGAACAATGTTTTGTGTCGCTGAGAAATTTTCAGTCTTCTTTCTAGCCTGTACAACTGCAGGATCACCTTAAAATAGCATACGTTTTATCAAAACAATTCCCAAGCCCCTCTAATCCCATATCTCATTTCTGACTGGGGTCACATCCAGATGCTTCAGAGGAAAAGATAAGGAAATTTTTCAAAAAGCAATTGCGGAATAATCTGTCCACACAAATATTTCCTCCTGCCTCTTCTGAATTAAGGACAGGCTTATATTCTGAACTCTATTTTATGCTTTGGTTGCTGAATTCACTTCAACTAACAGACCAGGTTATCAGAGCAGAAAGCTCTAAAAGCCTGAAAGAAGCTTTCTGTCCGTAACATGCTGTGTGTGAAACACAAAGATGACTGCTATTTCACTTCTGATCTGGAAATTGGCTTCTTGTTTGCTGACCTTTATATGAATTCTCCAGTCGCGGACAGAGAGTGGAGCTCAGCCTACTACCCAACAGCCTGCTAATCCGGTGCTGCTGAAACTCAATTAGTCTGGTCTCAAAGGACCACTGACCTGGAATTTCTATTTCCTAGAACCCAGAAAACTGTTGGTACATTGTGTCGAGGGTCTCAGGCTCTTCAGCAGACTGAAAGCTTTCTTTCAATGGGATGCTGAAAGTTCAGATTAGGAAAACTCGAGCATTCACCCATGCATCTCCTCAAGGTGAGAGGAGACTGCAGTCATATAAGTTTTGGGGTGATGGGCGAACCACTACAGTGTTAGGAAATGAGAGTCTGACTGTCATCCATGTATCAGAGTGTGATCTGTTCTCAGCAGAACAGAAAAGTGATATGGGACTACAAGGAAAGCTTGTTTCAACAGCATTCCCAGTACTATTTCATACCCTCAGGAAGATGAAATAATTTTTTAAAGAACTAAGAGTGAATGGATGGCATAATGCCCACCACACTGAGCTTCACGCTTGGCTCTGTCACTGATTTGGTGTGGTGCTTTGGGTAAGACAGATAAGGTTAAATTCTTAGCCATCATCTACCTCTGTCTAGGCATCAGTGAAACAATAAAGGAATTAAGATGTCTATATCGCATATTGTATTTCTAAGCCTAATTTAAACTGCACAAGAGATCCTCACACTAAAAACACCCACAGAAGTATTACTATAATTTACACATTCTTGGGTACTTGGAGGCTCCACGATTACCATTCAGAGGAACCTGAGTGCCTCATAGGCTTATCTCCACATCAGTCTCACAAACAAGGGGTGTGCACTCACCCCTGGTTGAGGGCAAACTCAGGGCTACCTGCCAAACTCTCAGAGTAGAGCAGGCAACCTACACTGTTATGCTGTTATGCTAATGCTACACCTAGTCAGAAACCTTTCATTTCCAGCAGCTCCTCCCCAGTCCCAGCCCAGTGAGAAAGATAACAGTACTTCAACCTCTTGGATCTGTGGTTTCTGGTCAGAATCAAGATGTAACAAGCTTTGTAAAATATGTTCTCCAAATAGCTCTGGATGGTTGATTCTAGATGGAGACTGCTTTTATCTAACAAGATTTCCTGCCATTGGAGTTTCAATAAGGAGCCTGAGCGGGAACTGCTATCTTGCTGCAGTGCTGATCTTTAGAAGCAACAAGCGTTAAGTTTGCTGATTTCCTGGTGATTTATCCCCCACAGATGTACGTATGTTGTACAAACCCACGTATATGTATGGTTATGTATACCCTGTACAACACTAAGAGTGTCCACATTGGTCCAGCCCAGCATCCAAAGCAGTATATTGAATCGCTGCAGTTGATGTCTGTGAAAGGATATAAAGCTTAAGTTTGTACAGAGACATCCTTCCCTCCAGTATGTTCTCCTGCTCTATGAGGCAGCGGTTTTCCTGCATTTATTTTTTAGATAGTTTCAAAGAGAAGCCTTGTAGGTTATTTCTACTCATATTCAGGCTGCAAATTAGAGCACACACTGGTCCTACCTGTTTGACTAGACACTAGGTAAAATGCTGAGCACAGGCAGCGCTGCTGGATGCTGTGGTCCTCACCAGCATGCCAAGCCAGCAGCTGCTGGAAGGGTGCCCTTCATTGGGCAGGTGAAAAACTGGTGCAAGAACAAAGCCTGGCATCCCTGCGGCCCAGAGAGAGAAAAAAGCAAACCAAGGGTTGGCAGGGAAGAGTGGGTTTCTTCCATGGAGGGTGCAATCCGAACCTGCTGAAGCTATCAGAGAAGGTTTTAAGATAGACTGTAGTTCTGCTAATGAGGCCCTGTAAAATTACTGATGTTGGAACATCTCCTGAAGGGAGCTGGTTTAATTTTCCCTGCTGCTCATTCCCTGCTTCCTCTGCTGCCTACAGCAATGCCAATCAGTGTCAGGTGGTCTTGTGCTTTGGACAGTCACTGATCAAGAGCAGGAATGAGATGAACAGTTCATTTCGTACAGGCCACTGAACAGCAGCTAGCATGAGGCCTGGGCTAGGTGCTGAACTGACAGCACAAGAGTGGAAAGCTGCAATACATCCCATTAGTGCTCCCTTGGGCCTTGCAGTCCCTCCAGGCTTAAAAAAAAAAAAAAAGAAAAAAAGAAAAAGAAAAAGTAAATCATTCAAGGCAGACCTGCCAAGTCTCATTCACATGGAGGGAAACTCACTCATTCACGAGTCACTTCAAAGTAGGGGGCCAAACTGATCCCTGGTGCTGTTCTGACAGGGTCAGAGGGAGAAGAAAAATCCATCAGTGAGAAGTGAGAGTAGATTGACACCAGAAATCAATTTGTCCATCTTGTTTGGAGCATCAGGGTTTTGCTGCAGGTGTTTCAGAAGGACATTTTGAACCTCTTTGCCTAGTTTCTACCAGACTCATTCTGCCACAGACTTGCACTTGGAGAAATACGCTATTGAAAATTCCCACAAAAAGAGAATTCTTAAGGCCTCTAGGCTAAACATCTGATTAACTTGGTGGAGTCAACAGAGCATAGACATAGCTTTAAATCCTGCTGCATTTGTCTCCTGAAAAAAAGGGAAGCTGACAAGAGTTCTGTATGCTGACGTGTTCACCCAGAAAGCTGGGAATCTTTTCAGTCTCCATGTTATGCTTCAATTGCAGGGAGAAAGAGACAGAATCAGCAGGGAGCAAGACGCTGGGAACTCAGCAAGCTGGCAGGAGTTCAACATGGAGCAAGCCTGAAAAAAGAAGACTGGGATCTCCTTTCACCACAAAAGGGTCAAAACACATGCAGGTTGATTTTATTTCATTTTAAAATCAAGTGAAGTGAAGCTTTTTCCCATGGTGCTGGGCAGAAAGTTCAAATACATCTGCTGCCCAGTTATATAGGGAGCATGGATTTCAAGCTTGCTTTCTCACGATGGCGTATTTCATGCCATCTAATCTACACCACTGGAGCCAGTATGGGCCCAGCAGGTTGTTTCTTCTCAGTTTGTTTTCAGTTGTCTTTCCTTTGTTAAAACCATGCAAAATCTCAAGTTTATACATAAAAGCAGGGAGTATCTAACTTCTGCTTTGAAGCTGGCGATTCATCTGAAGTGGGGGCTGAGATTTAAGGGGATGTAAACCCATGTGACTTAACATTGGAAAAATGTTTCTCTAAGCCTTCGAGAGCTGAAACAAGGGCATTTCACATTGCTGCACTTCAGAATATTCTTTACTGATTTCCAAAAGCAAAGTGTACATGGGCACAGTATTGTGAAGTGACCAGCAGGTCGAATTGAACAGATCAATTAAAATTGATGGATCTATCAAGATTGATAGATAAAGAGTGTCATATCAAAGACTAGGACAACAGACTAAAATACCAATACTCTCCTGTAAGAGAAAGGGACAAAAATATTTGTGTGTCTCAGCTTCAAAGCCTCAGTGTAACCACTGGGATTATTGTAACAAAGCGCTCTGACATGGTCACAGATGTGACAGATTGACAAACAAGGGCTGGTGGGTGGTGCTCTCTGCAAGAGTGTGAGAGAGAGGGGAGATAGATTGAAACACAATCTGCCAACAACAAAAGAAGTCACCGAAGGAAAGTCCTGGGCATTTAAGAGACCCAGCTTCTTCCTAAAGAAATGTGAGGAGGAGGGGAATCTCCTTTTGTTTGTTGGTTGCTTGTGACCTAAATACCTTGCAACTAAATCAGGGAATCCATCTGGCCAAAAGTAAGAAAATAAACTTCTGTTTGTTCACTGAGTCGTCTTTATTGAGAGCAATAGCTAGGCAAAGAGAGGGCTGTGCATTGCCTTGGTGATGCTGCATAAAGGTGGGAATCCCTTTCCTGGTTTTGGCAGAATATGCAATTTTGTCCATATCCACAGCTGGCACACAAGCAAGAGTGGAAAGTTAGTTATGCCTCCTAAATTCAACACAGATCCACAAAGATGAATCCTAATGACTTTTTGCATAAGATGGGACTATGCCAAAGTTACTGTAACATGTGTCCTGCCCAAGGCATCTGAAAGTCTTACCTACTCTACAGTAAAGTAACAGAGCTCATGATAGGGAAAACAAATGTCAAAGGGGTTCAGAGTGAGCTGGATTAACAGCACGCTGCTGGCCCTTTTTATAATCTCAGTGAGTCAATTCAATTCACTGAACTGGCATAAAAATAATGCAGCAAAGAACAACAAAAAAGTTTTTCTGCCAGTTTAGCTCATGAGGGGGCCTCATAAGGCCAGTGCCCATTCAAGAGAAGGAGCAGCTCTTGCCTGAAAATGAGGGCAGTGGACTGCCCTTTCAGCAATAGCAAGATACTAGATTGTTTCAGCCATTTGATGGGATGTCATCCTGCACGTGCCTGGCATTTCACTAGAGGTAGCAAGAAAACACAAGCAGCCCTATAAGCAGGTAGCCACCCAAGACAGTCTTTATCTTATCTGTAAAAATTTACACCAGCATGCTCATCCGGAGAACGGCATCTCCATGGAAAGTCTCTCTTAGGTCTCCAAGCAATCTCAAAGTGAACAAAGTGATATCCTGCTGTTCTGGGCATACCTAAAATGACTGTTGCTGAAAGGAATTGGGGGAAAAACACACACTCTTCTGTTTTCAATATGGTTTCTTTTGTGCACTGAGCAGTCCTTTGTGTAACACCAGATCAGACAGTTCCTTCTAAAGCCAAGTCATTAGTATCCCCCCTTTCTGGGGTGAGACACTGCAGGAAAACAGAAACAATATCCTTAGTAGGATATTTGCTCCTTCGTTGCTAGAAGAATATCACAGTAAAAGGTAAGGGACAGCAAGAAGGATTCAGAGACAGATTTGTAGCTACTTTAAACTTGGTTATTGAAAGCTGTCCTGACTTTATGACAAGAGTTTAAGAACCAGAAGACCCGTGGAAACAATCCAGGCAGGGATATGATCCTCTGTCTGCAGACCTTGACTGCTGTGATTTGGCCACAAGTCAGCACAACTTCCCCCTCAGTCCTCACTCCTGTAGACATGAATTTGATAATGCCCTCACCCTGGCCAAAGCCAGCACGTATTTTGAGTCAATTTGCCTTTGTTTCATCCCCAGTGGAAAGGGAAAACATCAAAAGAGCCACCACTCAGCTTTGACATTGCTAGGAAGGGTGGAAAGTGAGAAGGGCTTACCCAAATTCAACATGCACATCCCACCTCCAACACGCTTACCTTACTTTGCTTTCTGTCCAGATAGAACTGATGTTGACTAATGGCCATAGCCCAGATAGACTTTATCAGTGCTGGACAGGCGTACCAGGTATGCACAGCAATACCACTATGCCCAAAAGTTCTCCTGGTCACAGATGCCCTGGAGAGGAGGAAAGAATGAAGTGGGGTTACACAAGGTTTCCTTGGATGCATTCTGCTGCAGAAAGTAACTACAGACCTCATAGTAAAAGCTGCTCTTCTTACTGAGCACGTCCTTGCGCTAAGGGAAAAATTCAAGTCAAAAGAGCCTTTGCTTACTGGACTAGTCCAGTTTGTCCAGTTTGAACTGAACTCCTGGGTTTGGCTCAGCTGACGTCAGCCTGTTACGTGTCCCACAGGAGTCATTAATGCCAAAGTGCCTTGAACCCTGTGTGCCAAGACAGCCAAAGTCAAGCTTTCATCCCCTCCACCACCTCTGGCTTTGGACTGTGGTTTCCAAATAGCAGGACCCTCATGACAACTAAAGAACTATAGGGTCAATAGCTGCTTTAAAGAACACAGGAGAAAAATTTCAGGTACCTTGATTTCCCCATTTCTAAATGGCAGCAGGACTCACCATATGGTACGGAACTGTGCAGCTCAGAGAGGGCTGCCTAGTATTATGGAGAGAAGAATGCTACTCAGCGATTAGCTGAGAGAATATAAAAACAGGAAAAATAAGAGCTAAATGTTTCCTCTTTGGGACTCTCAGTGGTCCTCAAATATTAGCAACAAATGCAGGTTAGGCTTCCCCATGCTTTCACAGCTGTACAAACCTGTCTGATTATTCCTCCTCATCTCTCAACTCTAACCTCAACAACAGAGCCTCTGACACCTACACGCTGCTGGGTAAGCACTACACAGGCTGGCAGCATCCTGGTTTACAGAACGCCTCCCACTACAGGGACATAAAATTGGCTGAATTAAACCAAACCACTAATCTCCAGAGTCCAGAACACAGGAGATCCTCCTCTCCAAGCTATTAGAAGAATCTGTTGGTGGAATATGATTATGAAAATGAATGTGAGCACAGGAGTACAGGGTAGCCTAGAAATGCAACACTTTGTTATGGTCTTTCACTTATGGACACAGATGGTGACGAGAGGCCAGGGGTGTAAGGCATGCTACGGAGGGGTTGCTGCAGTCCATAACTCGCAGGCACTTCGTGCAATGCAGATAGAAGTGATGCCGTAGGACAGTGCAGGAACTCTACTGCGCAACACTAGGGACGAGCCACTCTTTCCTCAGCCCTCTGAAGTGCT
Source organism: Rhea pennata (assembly GCF_028389875.1). Taxonomy (NCBI): domain Eukaryota; kingdom Metazoa; phylum Chordata; class Aves; order Rheiformes; family Rheidae; genus Rhea; species Rhea pennata. The sequence continues at coordinate 7,769,756 of NC_084663.1, forward strand.
CAGCTGTTAAAGTACTGTTTCCCTTCCTGCATCCGCACTAGCAACCTCCCCTCTGGTGTCCCTGTCCGAAACTGGAGGCAAAGGTGAAGGAGAGGGAAAGCACACGGTGAGAGAAGTTGTGAGCCGAGAAAGAAAAGCAAAACCCTGCAGCAAAATGGAAAGCGCTGGCCAGATTTGTTAGGGAGCTGGGTGACAGCTCTTGCATTGAAGCCTTTTCAGTGCTGCAGAACGCGTTACTGACTCAAATTGTTAAGCCACAAATTGGAGTGAAATATCCTCTGAGAAAACAGCCATGACCAATGCAAACAAGGCTTGTGACAACTGAGATCTCATGTTTCAGTGCTATCCTGGCCTGAGCCCTTTCTATGCTGCCTTGTCCTGTCACAGGCATAGATGGTCTTGATAAGGAAGGGTGCTGCAGCCCCATCCCCGTCACTGGGCATGGAATGAGGGCCGTGCTGGGAGGCGCTCCTGGAGTGGAGGCTGAAGGGTGGGATTCAACCCTGCGTGCTTTATACTGGTTTGAGGGACACAAATCACTGCAGCACATTGGCATATAAGGCTCTGAGTCATGAAGTACTCAAACATGTTTGAGCCTAAATCTTGGTGTCATCCTATTCAATTCAAACATAGCTACTTGTTTTGAACTATCTGAACCAAACTCCCTAAACCATTCATCTTCTTTTGATCTTAAAAGCAGTAATTTCCAATTTTTATTTTATTTAGGACCTGAATATGTTTCTGAACAGAACTGCAAAACCCATTAAAAAGTACGCATACTTAGATGATCCCAGATATGGACTTGCTTTTCACAGCTACTTTTTGAGGAGCTGTTAGAAATGGCCCATGGATGTTTTTTCCACGACTTTCCTCTGTGCATGCCACACACGATACAGAATTAACCTTTGTTGATACACCCTACAATGCATCATTTCCCTCCTTTAAGGGATAAGGAACTGAGAGGAAGAGAGGTTAATGCCTTGCTGAGGACAGGAACAAGGAGCAGAGGCAGGGCTCGAAAGGCCCAGCCCTTGCCCCAACCACCAAGCTGTGCCTGCTTTCCTGAGCCCTTGTGCCTGCGAGTGTGGCTTCGCTGACTCAGACTCTGGTTTGGCTACCCGGAGAGGATTGCTGAGAGTGCACCAGGCTGGCTACTCCTCCGCCTCCACACGTCGAGTAACTCCTCGTAGGAGTCCGTCCCACTTGGCTGGGAGACTACAACTAGCGCTCTGGTCCCACTGTACCACTGCAACGTGTGTTGCTGCTTTACACTTGGAGTGTCCGTTCGACACAGGAAATAGGACTGAAGCACACACTGTCTGGCTATTAAAATCAACTGAGTTCATTCCCACATAGTGAAAAAGTATCAAGGAGTATCCAGTGCCATTCCCACAGGAAAGGGCTTTGTCCCCGTGGCGCCGTTTCAGAAAAAAAACACCAGTGGAATATAAAAACCCCAAACTTGTTCTGTGTCAATAATTTCTACCACCTACATTCAAATGACACACAGTTAGAGACACAAGAGGTTCCTCTGTGTGGCCACGTTTCATGTATGACATTGAGTTGCAAATATCATAATGATTTTAATGTCCCAGAGCTATTTGCTTTCTTTTCCTTGCAACTGCTGCTGACAGGAAATGGCCAGCCTTGGTGTTTAGGGGATCCTTGCTGCTGTTTGTTCGCAGCACGCAGTGTTGCCTGCTGACTAAGGTTTGAGGCGTGGAAGGAGTACACCACCCCCAGCTCCTGGTGCTGGAAGATCTCCCTGTGTATTCTCAACTTTGGGAATTCACTCTACTGGATTTCATAGGACTATTTACATGCTTAATATTAAGCAGATGCTTAAATGCTCTGCTACCCTGGAGCTGCAGCTTGTAAGAGCTGTTCTATTCAGTTTTTGCTTTCATAAAATATACCTATGGATACTGGCATCTTTGTATTGGTGTGATATCGGGACAAATAGGTATAGCAGCTGAATGCAAAATTGCCTTAATCAAAGTATATATATTAGTATACAGACAGGCATGAGAAACAGGTGAAACAGGATCATAGCTGAGTGATCAGCAAAACACATTACTACCCAGCAACATATCAAATCAGTCTAGAAAAGAAAAGCTAGTTTCTTCAGTGTTATTCATGCTTTACTTTGCAAGTGGGGCATGGAGTTTAATGGAAACAACTTACAGAGCAGTACACACACCAAGGGATCTTTTTCCCTGTCTGCTGTACCCATCCACTAATGCAAGTAACGAGTGCATCTGATCACTGCATTTTGCAGTACAGTCATTTGAACTCGCTCTCTCCTGCGTTAGGTCTCTAAAGGAAGAAATAATACTCCTTTGCCAAAAAGACTGATGGGCTTTGGTCCAGACTGCTGGTAAGCCTCTGGTACGGTGCCATTCGCTTCAGCTGAACCGCTGAATATTTACAAGCAAGCATGCGAATACAAAATTTGGTGCCCATCGCCGACGCGGGGCCGAAGCGGATCCTCGTTCAACGCACAGCGGCTGCCGGCAGCACAGCCAGGACACCAGCCCCGCACAGCCCCGCCGTGCCGAAACGGAAGGGGGGGGAACCCCAAATAACACTAGGAGGGGAAGCACAACCTCACCCACGCCCTCCCGAGCACGAAACCCCGCTGCCGGAAACAAGCAGACCCCAGGCCGGCCGGTGCCCGCCGCGCCCCGGCTCCGCACGCCCGGCTCGGCTCGGCTCAGCTCGGCTCGGCTCGGCTCTCACCTGCGCGGGTCGTGCACCTCCACTGAGAACTTCTTCTCGCGGAAATAGAGGTTCTCCAGCTGCCTCCATTGGAAAATCTGCGGGGACAAGAAGGGCGTGAGGTGCCGCCGCGCAAGCCCCGGCGCTGGCCGAGCGCTGCCCGCCGCGCTGCTCCCTCCCTGCGGGGCGGCCCCGGCCCCGGCCCCGCTCCGCCCCGCTCCGCCCCGGCCCGGCCCCGCTTCCTGCCCGCCGCGCGCGGAGGGAGCCGCGGGGCTCCCACGCGAGCCGCGGGGCAGCTCCGTCTCACTGACGCGGGGATGAAGGCGGGGGCTCGGCGCCCCCCCTCCCCCGGCGTTCAGCCGCTCGCCCCGCTCCGGCGCGGGCAGCTGCTGGCCGCCCCCGGCGCCGCCCCGCCCGGGCAGAGCTCAGCGGAGCCCGGCGGCCTCGCTCCGCACCTCGGCTCCGGCTAGCGGGAGCTGCAGCGCTCCGTGGAGGGCAGCCGCTGCGCCCTGCTTTCCTCCCAACTTTCTTTCGCAGGGAACCAACCAAAAAAACTCGTACAAACATAACTCCGTGGTGTCAGTTTATCTGAGGTGCTGACAGCGCCCAGGGTGGTGCCAGGACTCCAGTTTGCTACGGTAGTACGAAACACGGGAGCAAGTAATGTTCTTGCCTCCTTTTCGCAGGCTGCCTCACCTCGAAGCACCTTGCAGACAAAATCAATGCTATCACCAAACTGGGGAAACTGAGGCACAAAGCGGGTGCTCCCTGCTTGGACAGAGCACACAAGCAGAACGCAACGCGGTGACTGCAATCATCGTGCCAGCTCCTGGCCTCCTCGTGGTCACAAGCCGGGGGCCAAAAACCGAAGCGGCATCTTGACCTCCAGGCTGCTGATGGAGACAGGGAGGAGGCAATCTTCCCCCCCCAGCTGTTTCATGCTTTGCCTTGCCTGCACTAGCCCTAACAAACTGCAGAGCTTGTTTGGATACCTTGCCGCTGCTGAGCATAGCTAGCAGGGCTTTCTTTCCCTGGTTTATGCTCCTTCTCCTACTACAAGTAGCTTCTGCTGAGTTCCTGTCCTACTCCCAAGGAAGGAGCTGGCTCCTGCCACGCTGAGATAAGCCGCTGGCCAGTGTCAGCCTTCTGGAGATAAGTAAACAGGAGGCATAATTTGATTTTTACTGATTAAGCTGCTAGTGGACGTGAAATTTAGAAAATAAAGCAAGCCACCGTGGGCAGACAAACGTTTAACCCTTGCTAATATTTCAGGGGCACCAGAATTCAAAACATGCCTGATATTTGCGTTTGTAAAAGTTTCCAACTGAGCGGCTTTTGTTTTGTTTTATTTTGTTTTTTTTTAACGGGTGTTTGGTAGGAAGTGCAGGGTGGGGGCTATGACAGCTCCACCGCGCTCAGCTGCGGCTGCTGCAACAGCTTGTCTCACTTTCTGTGTCACAAGAGTTACCCCATGCTCTGGGGTTGTCTGCATGGGTTAGTGAGGCAGGAGGGCAGGGCAGGAAGGGGACAAGGAAGGATGGGGAGGTTAAGAGGGGTGACACACGCTAGGTTATACTGTCTTTACAGGACAAATTTATTTCTCCTATTGAAAAAAAATCATTGCACAAAAATCATAGTCACAAAACAGCACAGAAACATGCGTTATTTTACCCACCAGGAGAGGACAGACTTGGGGTGAAAGGGTTAAGCTGGGAACTGAGATCTGAACGCGAAGCCTGCCTCTGTCACAAGCTCTCTCTGCACTTTAGCTGAGCTTCAAAGGCACAAAAAGGAAGTTTGGGGCCTAAACTCCCACTGACAACAACAGGGGTCAAGCATGAGGCTGCCATGCGGGCCTCTGAAAACATCCCTCTGCCTTTCCAGATGCCCATCTGTAAAATGGGGAGGATAAAATGGCTGTGCCTCGCAGCATGCAGACAAGACGTGTTTGGGAGGCACTCAGACGTGTGGAACACATAACTGTCCAAAACCCAGCGGTTCACACCCTTCACAAAATATCCCTCTGTTCCCCTGTCTGCCCATCGTCTCCCTTTTTACGGCTAAACTACGGCATGGGGCAAAAAGGATTTGAAAGCCTTTTCCGAGCTGTTGGTAGTCACCGTTCTTGGAGGGTTTGTCCCAGAATCAGCACAGGTGGGTATGGAGATCTTCATAATCCCTCTGTCCTCCTCCCTCCAACGCTGCGAGACTGTTCCCTGCGCTCTAAGGCTTTTGTATTCTCTCCTCTACGGTAATAAACCTCACAGGCAACAGTGCTCAGTTCATTAACTCCAGCAAAGTTTCCCTTCGATGATTAACTCCAACTGTCCAAACACATAAGGCTCCATGGGAGCAATTCAGATGCTTAAATGTAGGCATCTAGTGCCATTCTGCATGCCCTCGGTTACCCTGCCTGGCCTCCAGCTGCTGCCCCGGAAGGGAGCGGCGTCTGCCATAGGTCTGCTGTGGTATCTACCGGCCCTCCACGGAGGCCTTGGATCCCCAACAGCTTCAAAATGATATTAAACACCAATGTTCTGGGCCCTGGAGCAGCTCCCCAGATAGCGACACATGTATATTTAGTTTTTCTATTTTTGTTGGCAGGGTACAGGAAGAGGCAAATGCTGACTTTTGGGAGGACGGGGATGAAAGCGACCCTGCAACCCGAGTTTGCATCTTTTTCTTTTTTTTTCCATAATGCTACTCTCCAGAACGTATACATATACATATATATATATATATATATATACACATTTTACGTTGCTGTAACTATGCTCTTCCTTTGCTCCCCAAATGTTTTTCTGCAGCTTCTCGCTCATTTTTCCCATGTTGATCTGAGGGGTCTCACCCTTCCTATACATAAGGAATCCAATCTGCAAAAATGTTAATACCCACAAGAAAGTATCCACTTTCCTGTTCACAGCCCCTCAGGAGAAACAATGCCTAATTTCTCCCTTCAGCCAGACCTCCTAATGTAAGCAAGCTGTTCCCTTCCCAGTTGTCTGGCTTACATATGGTCTCAAATTGATGTTGTTAATTCAGCGACAGATGCACAGGGTGCCATTAGTGGGTCTTTTTAAATGGAAGCATAATTTTTTACCCATCAAGAGCCTTTTGCCATGTTGGTACTTAGCCTTCACCAGGGAATTAAGAGCCACAGCAAGACGCTGGCCATATTTTCAACATTATCTTGCAGAAATGCAGGGACAAGCAGATGTGTGCAGTTTTTGGTGTACCCGTTTTGGGGCTAGTTTAAATCAAAGCATCCATGGTGAGGGCAGGTTTGCCTCCTCTTACACCCAGGCTGAGTCTGATTCATGTCATTTGGCTTATGTTTGTCTTTCATTGATTTGCAGGCCTGAATCCAGCGGCTGCCCATGTGGCTGGGAACACTTCTATGGGCTTTAACTGGAGTTGCATTAGGGCTGTAGTGACTTTAACTTTGTGGGACAGACAAATGCAGTCCTATGTTTATTCAGAGAAAAGGTACCTCACAGCAGGAACTGGGCCAGCATCTCCCCAAACACCCTAGAAATGGGGCTTGGAGGAAATTAACTTGGCAATGCAAGCTGAGACCGTGGTTCTCCTGCCCCTTTAATAACTGCCCTCACTTCGAGCCTGCAGACAAGGTGCCAATTAGTGGTGCTTGTGGTGGGGTGAGTTTCTGTGATGTGGTGGTTTGCCCATTGGGATCTCTTCTGAGGTCAGCAGCCCATTTTGGATCATGCAGCACGGGGCAGCTTTCAGATGGGAACAATTTTTGGTAGTGGTCATCATTATAGGCTGTGCATGAGATCATGTAATCTTCAATGGATACTTAAAAGAAGTCTTCCTGAGACTGGCTTTTGAGCACAGCTGCATATTCATGTGTGCCTGTGAAAGGGAAAGGGGTTACTAAAACATAGTAAAAGAATTATACCCTCTTTATCTGAGTCAAGGAGACTGTCTACACTGTGGGCTTTGATTCATTATGCCAATAAAACTGGAACCAATATTATTACTTGAATTTGCAAGACTGTTTATCAACCTGCAGACATGCAAGGGGGAACTTGGGCAATAGGTGTTCCATACTGCACCATGTGTACCATTTCAACTGCTTTGGGATGAGTGGGGGGGCTCCGGTGGGGAAACCAGCGCCAGAAATGGCTTTTCTGCAAAGCTGGCAACTTAGAAAAAGAGCCAGGAGAGGGACTGGAGTGCTGTATGGTGCGTTTTGGAGAATTCAGGTGCAAGCTATAGGAATTTTCTTATCAGAAACTCCTTCCAAGATGCAGGCAAGCTCGCCAGGCACCAGATGTTTGTGGCCTGTAACAAAGAGCTGCAGTCAAAGCCCTTCAGATGCAAGCTTCTTTTGTGAGCACATTTGTAGTTTGCTGGCTGCCCCCTAATTAAGCAGAGCCTGGAGGAGAGGAGGCCCAGAAATCTACATCCATGTCAGCCATCTGAGTTTAAAGGATGTTTTTACCATTTTTATTGACTCTGGGACCAACGCAATGGAATTTGCACACAGCAGGAGGTAGGGTCAGTGTGACAGCATGTGAAGAATGTCAGAGGCTCTTGATAAAAAAGTGAAGGTGTTTTGTGAACAGGGGAGAATTCCTGGCTTGCCACCGATGTCCTGGGTGACCTGAGAAAAGGACAAATGTGCAGGACTTTGGGCCTTGCTGGAATGACATGGAGGGAATCAGATTGCTGGCCATATTCTTGTCATTTCTCCAGGTATGGTGAGAAAATACACTAGCGGCCAGGCAGAATCCAATCTAGCTCCTTATCCATCCAGCTATAGCTCATGCACAGTGAACAGCATGTTTGGAAAAGGAGCGTAACAAGGCCTCTGAAAGGAGTTCACAGAGGTATGAGGAGCTGAGTTAATGTGTGCGAGGCTTTGGCCTGTGCTCTCTCCCTTTGTGCTCAGGAAGCCTTGTCTGAGTACTCAGCAGAAGAACCACTCTGCGTATTTGGGAACCCCTGGCAGTAGCGAGGCCATTGGTAGCTCTTATGGTTCACTGCAGCTCACAGCAGGGATGGGACAGAGAGGGCTGCTTAAGGGCAGCGCTGGTAGCTGATGCACAGTACTCTCTGGATTATGGTTCCTAGAGAAATGCACCCAAATAGCACAGTAGAGCAATTCCTAGGCCTCCCTATCCTGAACTGTGGGGGCCAGCCGCGTAACGGAATAGGCTCTCTCCTGTTGGAGAGACCCAGCACAGAACTGGGCAGTGTACACCATGCCTGGATGGCCCTGTGGTAACACAATGTGAACCACTTTGCCTTGTTTCTATTGACAACAAGATATAAACGCTCAAGTACTTGGTGTCTTGGTTTTTTCTTTTTTTTTTCTGTGTACATGTCTACCCCGGAAGCATCCGAGGTGGGCCACAGGCAGAGCAGAGTTACTCCGAGATATGCATGCTCGCAGTGGTTTCACAAGCTTGGTGGCTGTTCAGAAACCCAATACTAGAAAAGTCAGGAAGGATCAGATCCCAAGACTGAACTACCAGGCAACCCTGAGGGTTTTTGTCCCCCCTTGCAGCACAGGGTGCCACCTGCTCTTAGGAACATCCTGGCATTTTTACTTCACAAATCTATAGATGTAGGATACCAACGATGCCTCAGTCTCATCTGCACTCTCCCTGTGATTTTGGTAGTGTTCGGTGTTTTCATTAGGAGTCTTAAATTTTCTAGAAGGCATTAGGGTTTGTGATGCCTTGAACAGCAGTTCTGTGGCACTCCTGCGCTCTTTCCCTCTCTTTGGCACTTACGAGCCCGCATCTGAAGTACTATGTTCAATTTTGATTTTCCCAAACAAGAAAGATACCGACAAGCTGGAGTGACTCCACTGGAGGCTACAGAGACTGTTTGGGGGTTGGTACACATGATGTACAAGGACAGACTGGGTTTATTCAGCTTGGAGAAGTCTATGGGAGGATCTAACCCGCTATCTGTCTGCTGTCTCTGGTGACCTAAATGGGAGTTAGAAAAAAGATGGAGCGAGTCTCTTCTCCGAAGGGCCCAGGAAAAGGATAAGAGGCAATGGACACAGGTTGCAGCACGGGAAATTCTGACTAGATGCATGGAAAAAAATCAGCAAGGGTAGTCAAATACTCGGTCTTGAGCATCTGCTCTGACTTTGAAGTTGGCCCAACTTTGAGTAGGAGGTTGGACTACAGACTTTCAGAGGTCTCTTCAATTTAATTTTTTCCTGTGATTCTAAACATCTAATAAATTACCAGTTGTGACGGTCATCGGACTTACTAACCTATATGGCCTCTCTCAGTCCTTCAAGTCTTGCAACTTCTTAGATGATTAATGCCTTGCTAAATCATACTATGCAGAAGGAACAATCATCTCTCTGAATGCACAGACTACCTCCTCAGGAAAGACGCTCCGAGAGGCTTCTGGGAATGGCAGGGAAAGAACACGATACATTTCTAGCAGCCCAAATGCCACCTCTTCACTCACCTACGCCCAGTGCGAGAGCCAACCTTGGATGACATCCCAATGCTAAAACAAGTATTAAACAATGAAACTAAACAATGACAGTATTTTCACACAACTTGCCTGAGTGCAGCAACAAAATCCCAAGCATTTTGTTTTGCAATTTAAAGACACAACAAGTATACAAAAATTCCCTGCTTGGAAATGTAATTCTTTCCACTGAACAAACCAGCAAGTGAAATTCTAGGGGCTGAGTTATGCAGGAGGTCAGAGGGGAGGTTATGAGTAGCCCTTTTTGGCCTTAAGAGCTGTGGAAATCACAGCTCCAGTGAAGTCAATGGCAGTTTTGTCCTATTGATTTCAGTGGGACCATGGTTTCCGGGCATGAATTTCTGTTCTGCTTTGAGCCAGCCCTGCTCCCATCAATCATACCTCTGTCAAACTAGCTAGAGTGAATGAGGAAGGATTTGGTTCAGGCAGAATAGCACCATCTCAGCTCAGACAAATGGGGTCTTGTTTCAGGGGCAGATTTACCAAGAGATTTCCGTGGGCTGTCACCTGTGAATTACCGTGACCTATTGCTGAGGGTGCCCCCCTGGTCATGTGAGCAGGATGTTGTACCATAACCAAGCCTTCCACACTGCCATGCTTCCATAAACTCCTATATTTCTATCAGTTTGGGGTATATTTTTTTCTCTAACTTCCTAAAGCAAAAAATAAAAGGTTTCCTGTCTGATTTGATTTAGGAAAACAGTTCCACCAATGATCTTCCCAAAGGCCTGCCTTCCTCCCTTCCCCCATGAAATGAGAGAGTGGCTTGGCTAAGTGGGACTTTTGGTGGTCTGTCAACAATCCCAGCTCGCTATCTAATTACTTCTTCCCCTCAGGCTTCAGGACTCTCTTTTTGCCAAACAGACAAACAATTTCTGGTCCAACTTGAGATCCTTTTTGCTATATGCTGTTCTCATGGGACTGCACCACCCCAACAAACATTTCTGTCTTGACCAAACAGAAATTGTGTCTATATCTATATAATCACCAGTCTGTATTCATTTCCATTATGGAGAGACAATTCCCTATTAAATTTCAAAGGGTTTTATTGGCTCAGAGACACAGCAAAGCAACAGATCACAGAAGGAAGAGCAGTTATTTGGACAAAATGTTATTTGTCTACATAATGCAACTTGATATTTGTGTCTGTACTGTATCCAGATTGGGAGATTTGACTTTGACTTTGTATATGAACAAATCCACCTTTGATGTACATATATCTGGTAGATGCTCTTACATACTGCTATCGCTATGCTGAGTGTGTCTAAATCAATATGTCTACAGAGAACTTTTTAAATTGACTCTTATAAGTCAAATTTTCTCCTTTTTATCCTTTACCCCCTCCCAAAAAAAAAAAAAAAAAAAAAAAAAAAAAAAGTAGTTCTTTCTGCATGGAAGATCTTTCCTTTCTGACATAGCACTCTAATACATAGAGAAAGGATAGAAAGGATGCCCTATAGCCAAGGCATCTGTAGCCCTATAAAAGGAATCCGTAGACCATGAATCAACTATAGCACACCAGAATGATTCATCTAGTCCACAAACCATTCCTGCAACTCTCTTCTCTAAGGATCCTCTTGTCTTACCAGAGGCGTGACTGAAGCATGTCTGTACTGTAACCAAAATCCACGAACCTCCATTCTATGAAGCACGTATACCCAGTCACGCTATGAGGATGCACATGCATATGGGATCGCACGACCGAAAGCATGCCATTGATGGAAGGTGCCTGCGCTGGGGGTCCTGTGACAGCAGCAATCCCATACGCACAGTGACGGGCTACAGTGCATAACCTTGTCAGCCTCCTTCCCAGGCTCACTTAAAGAGGCCTCATACTCATAGCCATTAAGCCCTGGCTCCCTGCTTGGCTTCACCTGGTGATGAAGGTGCCCAGGACTTTACAGCAGAGAGCCACAGTGAACAAAGAGAAAGCATTAGAGAAAGGTGGGACATGTAGCGAGCCTGCTACCAATTTAGAGCCAAGCACAAGGGCTGAAGGAGGTTCTAATCTCACTCCAAATCTCTGCCTCAACTTCAGAGTGCTAAGGTCCAATTTGTTTTACTTTGTGCTGTTGGAGTGATTTGTTGTAGTTCCTGCTGTGTGTTGCAGAATCATTTAAGACTTGGCTGCTGCTTTTATAGAGTTAACCTTTAAGACCTGAAGCACTTAAAGCAAGTGAGTTCTACTTTGATGGGACTACTCCTATATTTAATGGTAGCCATAGGCTTGACTTGGCTGGATCAGGGGATGGGACCTCATGCTGCAGCCTTTGCCATATCCATATTCCTGCAGAAAAACCTGGAGACGGTGTGCACGACAGCCTTTAGCACAGTTCACATATACTGAACCACTGGAAAAAAATGCTAGCTTCCCTGTAAGACATCATTACTGTAGGCTATGTATTAACGCTTACATGTATTATAGTTGGTCAAACTACACATTTACCTAGATGATGAAAACTGAGCATGACTTTTTTACAGTTAGTTGATCTGGGAAAAGAACTCCACCAATGGTATTCCCAGAGGCTTGCCTTTCTCCCTTCCCCCATGAAATAAGAGAGTGATGTTTTTACAAGTTCCTCTATCTAGACAGTCTGCTTAGCTGCCTGAGATCAATCCTGTTTGGGAGAGACACTGAAGCAAACTTTTATCAGTTTATATGAGATAAAAACCGGCGATTATGACCTATACTTAAGTGTTAGTTCATCCTGGCTCAACCATGGCAAATTCCACAGAGCCAAACTGTTCCCACCTTGTTCTGAGCCATGCAGTCCTTGTCTCAGGCTCCACAGAATTGGGGTGTAGGTTAATAAGCATTTCTTTTTCTGGTTGCTGTGATTTATGCAGCCTGCACCTATCCAGCTCCTACAGCTGTGATAGTGATACTGACTGCAGACCAGACAGTGAATGGGATTGGGAATGATTGAGGTTAAAAGTGACCACTTTTTTAGGCTGGATTATGCAGAGTTCTGATGACTTTTTTGGACCAGTTTCCTTCCTGGCTACACAACTACACCAGCATGACTGAGGAAGTGGCCCAAAGGAGGAAATGAGGGGGAGGAGGGTACTGAAGGCCATTTAAGCTGGTGCAGCTGTCAAAAGAAATGTTCACTGAACAACGGCCTAGTGACACATCTGGCCAAATTCCGTGGAAATCCTCAGTCTCAGGGACAAAATCCTGCTTCCCAGCCCAACGTGCTCTGATCTGATTTATTCATCTCCCAGTGCTCTTGACAATTTTTTGGCACAATGAGGTGCTACTGCAGCATCAAATGGGTTAAATGGATCACAGTTAGCTTGGGGGTGCCTAGGGCAAGTGTAGGCAGGAAGGGAAAAGGGGAAGAGCCTGGTGCTGGGTGGTACGCAATCCTGAAACAAGGGCAAGCAGCAGTAAAAAAGGTGCTAGCAACAACAGTGTCTCCTGTGTAACAGGGATGGAATAACACTTTTCAGCCGGAGAAAGTCTTAACACTGGCTGCTCTTCAACGGTAACAGCTTTACATTTTGAGGTGGAATGAAACGTGGTGAGCAACCTTTCTCTATGAGAAGGAACAGCACAGTAAGAAACCTCACTTTATATATGTCTCCCTCCTCAAATGCTGTATGTTTGCAAACTCTAAACTAGGAATGAATTACTACACTATAAAATGAGTTGAACCCGCCATGACCTGAAGACTGGTTCAGTTTACAGCCAAGTCCATAATCCAAAAAGCATGAAGGATCAGCAATGGGAAGAGAAATAAGAGTGTTGAGCAGAAGGAGTCAGCAGGTAGTCCTTAACAGTCAGCTAATCACAATGAATAATTTATTATAGCAATACCACTGAGAATCCACTAGCTTTTAAAACAGTATTTCCTGGAAATGTCTTTTGCTCCTCTTGCATCATTTGTAAAGTTGAAATATTTTATTCCTGTCTGCAATGCAAAAGTGTCTGTGAAAGTCTTAGGAAAAGATACTATTCCACCAACAGCTCAACTACCCACCAGGTCAATATACTGCCTCTGACTCCAGCTGATTCTGCATGCTCTAGAGAAAGGCCTACCTTTTCTGAACATACCCCCCGGCTTGGTGGCATCCCACGGAGAGGAATGCTTGCTTCATACCTCTGACAACAGATACCAACCTGCTGCCAAAGAAAACATCTTCCTTGAACATGAGGGTTTATAATCCCTCCAAAAATCCTGTTTGAAAACAATCTGTTTGGTTTTGTAACTGGCTGGATGTGTCACCCATGCACACTTTTAGCCCTTTTTTAATTCATCTAAACTCTTATCACCTATTGTATCATGTGGCAAGGAGTTATGCAGGCTAACTGTGCTCCATTTAACCCATTTGAATTTCATGTTTCTTCTACCTTTTTGACTGTCTTGACGTTCTTCTGTAATGGGTCAGGATAGAGACCCATTTGTCAGCTTCCTCCTCACCAGCATTCATTAGTTTCTATACATTTCCCATCAACCTCTACTTTGTGTGTGTGTTTTTTTTTAAGTTACTGGTCTGTCCTTCCTTCACCACAGGAAGCACAAGTTTAACCACTCCATCAATGCTGTTACGGACCTGACAATGCTTCATTATGCCCTAAAGCAGAGAGGAGCTCTATTTGTTCTGCAATAAAGCAGCTCTTAATTAGGCTATTGCTCCTCCTGTGTAAATATCTTGTTTGGCCTCTGGAACTGGGAAAGTTCACTCTATCTCTTGCTGTTTGGGAAAGGCCATGTGCCATCACACAGCAGGCTTTTGCTTTCTGACAAAATCAATGTGTTGATTACTTTGCCCACGCTGTCAACAAGCAGGTGATCTCTCTCTAATCAGATACACAGAACTATTAATTTAACATGTGCTTTGTACTGCTTGGCACACTGCATTCAACTTCGCTCTTGTTTTCACATGTACAAGTGGAGAATCAGTCTCTTGCCATTGTTTTGGATTTACAATGTTACAACAAATTAAATTCTTCTGTCATGAAAAACCCACAGACCTTTGTGGTGACCTTATGACAAAGGATAGAGTATTTTTACTAACTGTTTCATCTGACCTCAGAGAAAGGATAATATTTTGGGAACAAATGGCAGAAACTGACACCTGGCTGTGTCAGGGAAAATCTTTGTCAAGCTACATTTGCAGCTGAATTTGGGGATAACTCACATTTTATCTTGTTCTTAAAAGTCTTTATCCTCTTGCGTCCTCTTCAGTCAACTGGACAACGAGAACACTGTTAATGTTTACAAGGCTGAGAGAAAAGGAGTCATCTTAAGCTTTATTACCACTAAAGTTCTGTGGAAGAAATTGGGATAATCCCAATAATGGTACTTCTTGCAAAGTAGGCAAACACTACCAGATTCTCCTTTAAGGTCATTTTATTTTCAGTGAGAAGTTAAACAATTCCTCTGTCTGGCCATATGGAAGCCCTTTGGCTGACTTTGTTAATCATTCATTCTTCAGTTTGGAGTTAATTGTTTACTAAAACTGTTAAGCTGTGTGCACTGAAAGATGCCTTTGGGCTCTTAAATCAGTTGGAATATCTCACTAGAACAACAGAGACATGCCTACTGCTACTATAACTGCTGCTCGAGCATGCAGGACTCCTTGTCACAGAGCTCCAGGCTATGCCACTTCTGCTTCATGTAAGGATCTCTTGGGATGGAGAGGAGTAACATTCCTACCCACTGGCTAAAATGAACAAATACTGCTCACAGACAATATAATCATAGAGTGATCCTGCAGTGCCTGGCTTTTTTTCTCTGATTGCTCTGCAACATGAGGAAAAAAATAATGACCTTTCTCTGAAAATGATGGTTATGGTCACTACAGCCTCAGTACCTCATGACAGAGTGCTGCTGATGCATCCTGTCTAAGGACTTGGTTCTGAAAAAATTGCTTTAATTTATCATGAATTTTGGATGGTGCTGAACCAAGACAGTGCATAAAGCCCAGCAGGACAGTTACTCTTCTTGGATGCACACCTCGCCCTGAAGGATCTTTTCTCTTCACAAGGAAGAGTCTGTAGAAGCTAAATCTTAACTAAAACAGAGAGAGAAGGATTCTGCCCATCCTGAAGGCTGTGGGCTGCTGCTACAAAGATGGCACTGGTTCTGCAAGCCACTACTAAACTTTCAGTTGTCTCTGCCTACAGTTAGCAGGACAGCATTATGGGACATTGAGGCACCCACTTCTCCACACTGGACATTCCCTTCTTCTTTTTCAGCTGTAGTGATGGATTTTGTGAGGTATACTTCTTGCTGCTCAACAGAGACTAAATTTTGTGTTTATTCAATACTAAAGAATGAACTGCTATCAGATCACCACTGATACAAACCAGATCTGGATTCAAAAAGGCAGCATTCAAAAGGAGACCTTCAGACAGACTCACTGAGTCTCTGCGCTAACCCTTGAATACACATGGGAAAAATAGGAAAGAGAACAACAGGCCTCAAAATGATGGCTTCAGGGATTCCAGAGAATCAAAGCATAGGCAAAAGGGAACACAAAAATAGAAGCACAGAATCACATTCGGGTCTGCTGCCTAGCACAAGCCGCATTCCAGTTTAATAGCCCTGCATTCCTATCTGAACCACCTCAGACTGCGTGCCAGATACCCATCTCAGCTGCATCCTCAGCAGTGCTGGAGGACTTACGCCTGAGTGAGAATGGAGCAAGCAAGATCAGATTCTGGCCCAGCGTCAGCCTCCATTCTCCTCTCCGAACTCATCCAGTTTGCTGACAAACCTGGTTAGCTTTCCAGAGACACACGGCTGATTTACTCGAGCAATTTAATAAAAATGTGGTTTTGACTGACTGCTAATGGGATCACTTGAGATAGGCTCAGCTGCTCAGTATGGGTTACAGTTTTACTTACAAACACAATAAGCATGGAAAACTATCTGTGATGACATAATAGGAAAACATTACAATCTCTCTTATAAGACAAGGATTTTATATGCATTTAATATAAATTTCTTGGTTTCAGCTGGTTTCTTGCTACAATTTTCTGCTTGTGTTTTTTTCTAGGGAGATTTATTTTTCCATTGTAATTTTTTCATTTTGTTCCTGGTGTTGGCAACGTGCAAGAACAAAATAATAAAGATCAGAAAACTCATAATCTCATCCCTTCCCCCCCAACACCGTTAATTTTGCCTTGCAGAAAGTTCAATAACACTAACCCTTCCCTTGCACAGGGAAGACTTGAACCAACCCATTCTTGTACAGTGAAGTGAACCAGATTCCACAGTAGGCTCACAGATGCCATGGTTATCAAATGTGATTTTACAATCTAATTAGCCCAGAATTAAACATCACACCTCACTGAGGCAGTTGAACTGTTCTTGCCAGAGGGGTTTTTACCACCTATGTAGGGTACAAGGCATTTTTACTCTGTCTATGGAGGGTAAACACATACTACTACCCATCTCCTCTCCCTGGTTTACACTCCCCATTTTGGGGTCATCATTCCAGTGGATGGGGTTTGCGAGCATCATGTAACAGAGTAATACTTATCAGACTCCTTTGCGCTGCTGTGGTCACTGGATTGTGGCAATGGACAAATTCTAGCCCGGAAATTCCTGCTCTCCCCTCCCACCCAACCTTCTCTCCCAGATTTACGACCACTTCTGCTAAGCCACAGAAATTCTCAGTGGTTTATATGTAAGGCTGCATTATTGTTTTGGGTCTCCTGGATCTCATACATAATTTGCTGAGACAAAAAAGCAAGTTCCCAATAACAAGAAAACTGGCATCCTAATTTTTTGGATGCTCACTGTTGTCTTTGAGAGAAAGAGTAGGAGATGCCTGGAGTCTCTAGTGATGTGAGAGCTGGAGGCAGAGAGCCAGCCAAGCTGCTTTCAAGCTCTCTAACCAAGGATACAAAGATACCAGATCACACTGAGAAGCTGAGAAGAGAAAGTAGAGAAGCTCAGAAAGAGGCTTGACCCTTCCAGGGGAAACAGTTATCTCCTCTCGTGCAAAGTACCTGGGCTCACTTCTTTCTCTCTTCTGATGCTCCTTCCCACCCTAGTCATCTCAGCAGCTTTGGTGGAAATTGCTATAGCTTCTAAATGGCTGAATCCTGTCATGGCAGGGCACTGTTTTCCTCCAAAGGAGGCGTTTCTATCACAACGACTGGCTTCTGAAGGCATGTTTTAAGGACATATCTCCCTCGGGGTGCTGGCACTGATGGAAATGTGTGGGTGCAAACACCTAGCTTAGGCATGTTTTAAACTATCAGATGTGTGAGTATGGCTTGCCCTGCAGGTAATGTTTGATCCTAAAGGGATATGTCTTTTAGAACACAGATGCTCTGGGAAGAGCCCCTTATTCCCCTCATCCTCTCCTTCAATGAATAAAAAGCCCAGTGATTAGGCTTCAAAGAATAAAAGGCTAATCAATGCATCTATTATCTCCTTAGCATTTTTGTTTTCTTCCAAAACCTAGATTCTAGTTTATTTTATTAGAAGATGCTATCTGTGAATACCAGGCCATGGCCAGATCAGAGGTGAAAGAAAGGAAGGGCAGATGCCTTCATACAGAGACAATGCAAAGGGAAATACAGAATACATTAACTCAGTGGAAGCTTTTGCATCCACAGAAGATCTGCCTGGTCAGTCTGAATCACCCAGTTCTGCATGGCTGCCTGCAAGCAAGTCTCAGACCTTGGCTTGCCTCCTAACATCTCAGTGGGTTTGCAATACAACAAGCACTGTTGCTAACAAACTGTACCTGTCAGCCTGAAAATCATGCACTCAGAGACGACCTTTTTTATGTTAGACTGCTTCCTAGGTAGTTCCGATATTTCAGAACACAGGAATGCCTAGGAGGATGAGCTCATGGGATCAAAACCTTACTCCTCCCAAATACACGGGACATTTCTTAGCTAGATAGCTCAAAGGCAATTTGAAAGACCTGGGACAAATCACGATTTTCAGATGCACTGAAAGCCCCACTAAAAATTGTGATAAAGAAACCAGAATGGCTACTCATCCCTGATGAAGCTCAAGTTTTGTGATCAGATCTGTGCCTGCTGTGCCTGAATTTGTGAACTGTTTTAAAGTAAAAGTAAATTTGTTCTTAAACAAATCAGACACTGAACAGAAACCTTTTCATGCCTTTTCGTTAGGCATGTGACGAAAATCTTCATCCACTGTTTGCCTGACATTAACTCTTCAGTTAGTAAAATCTCTGCTTATCAGATGTAATGCTATTGCTGGAAAAATGTGCAATTTTTTCTTTGTATAATAAATGGAAGAAGCTTTCCCATCCATTCTTCCCTCTTCCTCTCTCCGAACACTTATGGCTTGACAAAACACTATCAAGGGTTAACTGAGCACCTCCATAGCCAGTGGGGAATGGGACGTCTCCAGTACTTGAGAGGATCAGTCCTTCAGTTCCCATTTATGCCTTATGAATCACGCAAAGAAGAATCATAAGTTGCAAGACTGAGTGATGTTTATTTTCCCCCCATACCACAATAATTAATAAATTAGGAGCTTTTTTTGTCTGTTTTTGAATGCAGATATTTGGACAAGTTTGGGAGAAACTTAACATCCTTCAAAATCACAGGAATCAATGCCAGCATTTAGCATACATCACACCACCAAATCAAGCTATTACATGAGTGGCAAGCCCAGCCCTTGACAGAAAAAATAAATACTTACCTTTCTTGGTTTCACTTTATCGTGGTAGTCATATTGAAAAATCCCCTTGTAGCTAAGTCCTAACCACCAAGGAATTCCCTGCTTGTCCTGGAAGAAAAAACAGAGGGAATTATATAGAATGGGAGAGGGAAATACTGGAGATTTCTTAGGTTGTTATTCAAAGTATGGATTTGTTCCTAAGCAAGATCCTTGAGTGTCATGGATGCTGTTAAATTACCCCTGCTAAATTTTCTCAAGTCATCAAGCTCCTTGGTGTCTAGGGGAGATCTGTTGCACTTTTAGCCATGACGTATAACACATTTAAAATGCACCACCTGCCGTTAAGTTACTCAAAATGTTGTCAGGGGATGTTTTGTCTTCGGTCCCTTGTGCCATGATACATCCTCTTCTTCCTCCTTGTAAATTATTCAGTCTGAATGCTCAGAGATTGGAGAGGAAGGAAGGAGAATCACCCAGCTGACCTGAATTATGGGGAGGGATTTTAGCATTAATTTTGAAAATGCAGCATTAATGGGATCCAAGCGATAAGGTCTGACAGGCTTGGACCCAACTGCTTTGCATCTGAGTATGCAATAAAACAGTCTCATGGAGTAATGGCTGATATCTGATACCAACCTCTCTGCAATTTGCTGAACTGGAGTCCTCAATGAAATTATATCTTTTCTGTTAATATGACAGAGGAAGGCAGGGTAAAACCCAGCAAAACCAAAACCCCCACATCAGGCAGAAGCAAAGCCTATTATGTGCAATATTTGCTGCCTTGGTACTGCTCACTGATGCTTATTGATCACAGTGAGTTCACTGTAGCAGCTCTCAGCTGTTTGCAGGCTTGGGTACCTGGTCTAATCCATCAGTTCTTTCTTGGTCTAGTCGTAGTGCAAGAAAGATGGATGCAAAAAGGTGCTGGAGGGACCTGGCCCTCTGGCAAAAGACAAGGAATGCTTTTCTACAAAATGTCATCCACATTAGCAGGAACAGACTAGGAACACATCTCCCTGAGACAGACGTGCTCAGGTATTTGTATTTTTATGGTACTTTGTGTGTGCAAGATAATACAGACATATGAAAAAACATGAGTTGTGCAGAGAGATAATGATGAAACACATCAAAACTCCAGGGACAGTAAGTAGTGGGAAATACTCTGGGCAGTATGGATCTAGTTTTCTGTCTGTTTATTGATTTCTCTACTTGAAAAAAAGAAAAGCAACCCTCCACTGCTGCTCAGGCAGGGGAGTGATAATAGAAGACTGGAAGATTCGGTGATAAATCACTAGACAAAAGAAATGAGAAATTTCCTGAATACTTGCATGAAATCCACATAGTTAGAGGTAAAGAATGGCTTGAGGAGGGGGACCCGTTAGCTCTAGAGGATGGCACAGGGCTTTGGCATTAGAAAGATGTACTATATCTATATCCATTTATCTACATCTCGAGTGAATGGAGCTACAGCTTGCAGATCATCACTGACCCTAGTTAGTTGCTCATAAATTTGCAGGCTGGGAAAAATCTGATCTCTTGCAACTATGAAAAGGGGTTGGCTTGTTCCTTTAGTGCCGGTTCACTGGCATCACCAGAGCTTGCTGTTGCTTGTGGGCTGAACATCCTAGCACAATAGAAGGATTGCGAGAATTTTATCTCGAAGAACAGGATTTTCCTCTCTGGAGTCGTATTTACCAAACATTCACTACACAGTTGAAATAAGTTTACCCTACCACAGGAAGTGAAACAAGACTTCAGTAATAGTGTATTGTATTCTGGAAACAGGGTGGTTATTTGTACCTCTCCCCTACCCTCTCCAGCATCATTTTAATTCAATAAATGACCCTTTTTTAGCAGAGCCTACCTTTACTGCGTAATAATGCACTCCGTATGTTGGGAGGGATTCTACAATGCTCATATAACTGCAAAACAGCACATAAGAGAATAACATGTCTACAAAACAGAGAAGATTGTCTGAAAAAGAAATACTTAAATAAATAAATACTTATGTTGGGAAGAATTCTACAATGCTCACATAATTGCAAAACAACACGTAAGAGAATAACACGTCTACAAAACAGAGAAGATTGTCTGAAAAAGAAATATTTAAATAAATAAATACTTATGTTGGGAAGAATTCTACAATGCTCACATAATTGCAAAACAACACATAAGAGAATAACATGTCTACAAAACAGAGAAGATATTGTCTGAAAAAGAAATACTTAAATAAATAAATACTTAAGTAAATAAATAAGTAAATAAATTAAAAATACAGTATTAGATGAGATGGAGAACTTGTTACGTACTGGATTTACAGCCCAGTATAAATATTTCCTGACAAAAAAAATGTCATCAGAAGGTGCTCTTATTTCACTTACTTCACAATTGCTTGACCTCTTGTCTGACCATTTAGCTTCTTGTAATGTTCAATAACTCGGTCCTCACTGGAAAGGAAGAAATGAGATTTTGTTTTATCTAAGTGCAATATCAAGTTTAAGAAGCTTACCAAAAGGTGAAGAGACGCTTTTGTTAACACAGCTACCAATTGAGGTAATCAAAACATGCCAAGAAAAAGTGTTAGATAATGGGATTTGATGCAGCCTCAGGAAAACAAGGGGGACGCAAAGACTGAAAACAAAAAATGAATTTCTAAGAGCTGGTTTTCTAGAAGAGGCTCATTTTATTTACAGACATCGTGTCTATTTGTACAGATTTTTTCTCTCTGCCTGACTTCCTTTATCTAAAAATGGTACCTGTGATGTTTCACTGTACGGTAAAAAGATGTGGTTGAAGCTGCTGAAGGTCTGATTTTTTCCTAGCTGATGCAAATTCTTTCCAAGCTCACCATCTCCCCTCACTAGTAGAGTGAAACTGGCGGCCAGTCCTATCCCTAAGCCTCACAGATTACCCCTCACTGCAGCTGCATAAAGCAATGTACAGGAGCACTAGTGGAAGTACTCTGGAGGCATCTTTCTTAGTGAGGAGTTAAATTCTTAGTGTATACAGAGGCAATGTCTATGACAGCAGGTTGGGAATGTCTCCAGGCTTTCAAACTCAGATGTCTACACTGTAAAACTGTATATGTGCCTTTGCATACCTTCGGCTTATACTAGTTTGCATTCTCCCAGGCAGCTCCTGGCAGTGGACTGGGATTTTGCCTGGGCCAGGGTCCATTCTCAGTCTAGAGGCAGTCATGCAACTTTAAAGATTTTCAGTTTTACTTTTCCAGTGAATGGGTAGCAGGAGAGCACAGATCCAGAGCCGATGATGTGATGCGTACAGTGAGCTGTGACAGCAGAGCCACAACATGGCAAAGTATAAGCCAAGGTTCTTCCTTCAGAGGTTCATGGTATTCTCCTTTGACTTTGATAGCATTCCTCTCAATCTACAGGCAAGCAATTCATCACAGCCTCCAAGCCTGGTGATATTTTCAGACAGGTCTGACTTTGGTTCTTCTTTCACTTCCAACTGTGTAATGCCCATGGAACCAGCTCTCTTACATTAACAGGACAGAAGACTCAAGTCGTAACGTTTAAACCCAGCATCTTGCTCCTTCTATGATAACAACAAGGGTGAGGACTCTCTGCTGAGTCTCCTGGAGGTACAATGTAGACCTTGTCGGTCCAAGAGGAAGGAAATCTAAATTATTTTTAAGCCACATTTGTGCTCTCCCATTTGGCACCGCACAAGCTTCCAGCAGTACCAAGTGTCTATCTAATGCCGTTATCCTGCATGGGGTTTAGGCCAACGTGAACTAGTACTACTCTCCTTCCCCCATTTCCCAAGGTTCACTTTGCAGTGGGGTCTTTAAAGACAGCTGCACAGTTGTCTGCAGTGCGGTAATCCCTCCTGCAAGGGAACGGAAGCTTATCTCACCGCTGCTTTTCCCATACTCGTCCTTGCGCCAGAGATACCCGTGTGGAGCCAGAACCTCCACTGCAAAGGAGTTCCCCGGCCGCTGCTGGGCCCAGCCCTGCCGACAGTGCCCATGAAGCCCTCTGGGACTTCACAGGTAGAGGCCACACCGAGACCGCTGTGACATTGCCTACAGTCTGCACTGCGACATGGCAAACCGGCCCTTCAGTGCCTGGATGGCACACGGGGCCCCTGGCGTAGGGGAGATGAGGGCTGTGCGTCCGTCTGAGCATGCCTGGTAATACCAAGAAGAAGGAAGAGGAACAGAAACAACTCAGCGGACAGCACAGGGTGACTCAAAGTAGATGGTCTGTCGGATTGTCAGCAGGACCAGCTGTTCTCCCACAGGGCTGCCATTTGTCTGAGAATAGCTGCTTTCCTTGCTCTCTTGCCAATGACTTCCCCCGCTCATCCTGCCAAACTAAAAGGCTCTCTTTGGGGCAGGGTGAAGAGATGTCCCCCACCAGCAGGCCATCAATGTGCTGACTCAGTTAGTGAGAAATTACGTGGGTAAAGGAATAGTCTAGGTTTCCCATCAAATCCCTCAGAATAATTTTAATGTTTAGAAAACGATCCTTAAGGAAATTCATCAACCATGAAACTGAATTCAACCCAGTGATCCAAGCAAGTAACTTCACAGATGCTATCGGCATGCATAAAGACAGAGCCTGCCTCTCCTGCTATGATCATTGTAAACAGGATTACTTCTGGAGAAATAACTGAATTACATGCATGTTCAGTACTGGAAGATCTCCAAACAGCATCATTCTTAATGATAAAGATGGACAGAGAGGGCTTGCAGCCCTTTGTAATTACCTCCTAAACCCTTGATTACATGTGGATGCAATTCATCTCTGTCTCAGACAGGAGCAAATCAGAAGTGACTTCACAGAAACGATGTAGTTTCACCAGTGGAAAACTCCTATGAAAGTAGAACAAGGTGCTACGAATTGCTCTTTGCTTTGGTTTCTACTCTGTACAGATCAAGCCCTGATATTGAAGCCATTCAAAAACAGGATAGATCCACCTACTTGCTGATTATCTAATGTGCTCCTGAATGTGGTCTGCTTTCTGACAAGTAATTAATATAAAATAATAGATGTGTTCTTAGACCATATCTCTTGCATAGGGAAGCCAATCGATGGCCCATTTCCTTCAAAAGGATAGATAAGATGTCAGGGAGCTTTACTCAACAGTGGGATGAATAAAATTATGTACTCAACCTTTACTAAAATATATGGGATAGTGCAGGCTCTCTCACTTCTGCAGAGCAAATGCAGGCAACACTCTCTGCTGCCCCATTACGATACTGATGATGTCCTTGTCTATTGTAAAATGTTCTGAGTTCTACAGATACAGAGTGCCAGAAAAGTATCATCCTTGTTTCTACTTTCTTTTGGACAAAAAAATAAAGCCTGATTTACTAATAGAGTTATGAAGACTTACAGTGGGATTCCCTGTGTTTCACCTAAGATATCTACAATGCTGGGCTAGTTACACTTCAAGGAGGGAAACAGATACCTCAGGGCACATTTCATCCAATCTATTTTAGATGTCTTCCTTGGCAGGAGGTGTTTGCCGCTTCTCTCCACTGACAATAAGGGAGCTAAGGGACCCTCATGGAGATGAAGATATGCACATGATCAGATGAATCCCACCCTAGCTGCCTGACTGTTATTTTTCCTTCTAACAGTTCCTTCTTTTAATTCCTGCAGCCCCATGCAAGGAGGGTCATCCATCACAGAGGTCACCTTTTGCCTCCAACTATGAGATGAGGGGCAGGCCCAGCATGTGCCAGAGAAAATAAACAAAATCATTCATGGGTCAGGAGGAGCATTAGCAGAGCTTATAAACAGTCTCCCCTGTCATTTCAGCTGTTCGTGTTGAGTGGCTGCAGTGCTGTTACTGACAGCTGGGAGAGTACGTGGGACACTGCCTGGACCACCAGCTGACGTCTCTTCTCCAGCTTTGGCTTGTTGCTGTGTCAGTGACAAAAAACCTCATTCATAATGCAGGGATCACAGAGGGCACTTAACTAATGTGGAGACACAGGGGCTGCCAAGGCACTACTGCCTGTTTGGCAGCTCATAAAACATTCCTCCAAAAGCTCCAAAACGAATACACGGATAATATCCTGCAGCAGACAACTCCGATAAAGATCTTAAGAACTACCAGGAAATACCTCCTGTTTCAGCAGCTAACAGAACTGGATGGCAGACAACTTGCAAACAAATGCAGGGCCGGAGCTATGCTTCCTCGGAGCCAGATTTTCAAAGGTATTTGTTTCCCCCCTCTCCTCCCAGCACAGTGTTTTAAATAGCTGTCCACTTGTTACTGTGCCTTACCGTTATCCTCTTTCCATCCTGATTAGTTCATTTTGAGGATATTCTCAAACTTTAATGTCTGAGCTTGCAAAGATTCACGAAGTCATATACTGTCCCACTGAAGCCTGCAGAGCACCTCTCGGGCCTAAGAGACCTACAGCAGAATCAGAGCCTGAGGTCTGTATTGTATTAGCAAAACTAAATAGTGATTTACAGCTGATACTTTCAGAGTGAGATTTTTTTGGAACCTTGATGCCTTCGGTTGCTAGAACAAGCTTTCAGTCAAGGTCTGTTGGAACGTGGGAGGAGTCTCCTTCCCTCCCATTCTAGCATCCACTTATGTGCTATTGCCTCTGCTCTTTGCATTCTTGCTGACAACCAGTGCTGGGCTGGCTTGCTGAGGCGGGTCTATGTGGAGTTAAAATATTATAACAATGGCTGCAGAGGAGCACTGTGAACTAACATGCTCTCTAAAGGTTCTCTCCCACCTAATTGTGATTAGTTTTGTATCTGAAATAACAAATACTGTCAATTGTTTCCATACATGGGTTTCATACATACAGCTTTCACTTAAAAAAAAAACCACCCTCCAGCCTCCCACCTCTTGCTTCACCAGTTATCAGTGATGTTAAGAGATGCCTGAGAACAAGATGTTCAACTGATCCTTCTTAATCTGTAGAGAGCTGGAAACTGCAGCTTGATGACATATGAATTACAATCTTCATCCTTACTGTGAAGTCTACAAATTTCCAAAAAGAGGTCTCAGTGAAGGGAAATGCCTGGAGCAAGGATGTGTAACCAGGAGAGTCCATGAAGGTGGAACCAGAGGTCCCAGACTGTCTTGATTCAGCCCTGACTGAATCCTACCTTGGTGAAACTGTCATAGTATCCACTTGAATATCTGTCTTATCAGCTGTTAGACCATTTTGGACTATTTTTGTGCAGTTTCAAATACCCCATAGGATTTTTTGTTTGTTTGTTTTAAACTAACTAGAGCAATTACTCCTCCCACCCCTAATGTTTTGAATGTTTCTCTCTGGAGCTGGAAATTCACTTGCTATTGCTTTGTGCTAATGCTAGAGAACTGACTGCATATAGAAAGGGATAGGGTAAAGCTTGTATCAAGTATATAATCTGCATGAGATGCAAAAGTGAAGGATGCAGCATGTTAGTACAAACAGTTGTAAAAATCTGCCCTTTTAGATCACTGAAGTTTGTTTTTCAGAGGCTTTCGGTCTGATTCATCATCAGCCTCTTCCTGAGAAGGTTCACCATGTCAGAGGGTGTTTATGGAAAACATACTATTAAAAAATAATGAACTACTTGTGTACAATAGGTCTGTAAGACTTAGTCATTGAAGTGAAATCACAAGGGAGTTAGAGGACTGCAGTCACTTGTTTTATTATCCTATTGGAAAGAACCAGCTTCCCAACTGGGACTTCTTCTTAGTTACATGAGAACTCCCACAACATGAAGCACAACTGCAGTGAAGTGCTGTATCTTGTGTATAACTGCATATACTCGCATTTTGAACAGGTTTTCACACAGCTCTTCTTGCACCAGATGACTCAGCATAGCCCAAACTCAAGGAAAGCGTCTGTAAGGAGAGAGGCAGTCCCAGACTGCATTCAGACTTCCCAGGAGACATCCTTGACATAAGCATGGTGACTAACACTCATCAACAGTGGGGGTAGATAGGGTCTGACAGGCAGCATGGGTTGTTACTGCTTTCTTGCATACAGACATCATCACAGGCAACCGAAGCAAAGGTAATGCAAACACCTTAATTTGAAGTCCATGCTTCTTCTGAAGGGTCAGATCTGCCCTCTCCTCTGTCTATGGCTATTTGTTTCCACCACTCCTCTTGTGGTGGCACTTGAGCTTGAGTTACCTGTCTGTTAATCAGACCAGGCAACAGACCTGGCTGGAAATGCATCATTTTTCAATTTGGTGGGTTAGTTTGTGAAAAAGAAAGGAGCTGTTACAAAGAGGAAGGTCATTCTGCCTTCAGTGAAACTGCAGCTTACGTTTGTTAGAGTTTCATAAAAGTTTGTTTTGAGTTGATGGTTCTCAAGCAGAAACACCAGGCATTTGTGACTATCTGCAGCTTTTTATAAATGCTTCCAACATCAGCCTGGGACTGAGTGTCTCCTGATGTGCTCAGGAAGTGGTTAGGCCCTCACAGACTAGCTTTTCTACAGCTTTGTACTAGGAACAGCTAATTCTGATATTGTAGCCATGCTATGAAGAGTAGATGGATTTCCTGGCAAAGAGCAGAATTGAGATCATGAACCACAAACTGATTTTTTTTCCCTGCCATCCTTAAATTACCAGAATGTAGAAATTAAGAGGACTAGATAAGAGAACTTCAATCCTGCCTCAGGCTTATAGCCTAATGCTTTAAAGACAAACATGAAAGAGGAACAAACAATCATATGAAAGCATCTCCCTATTAACGAACAGTCTTTTCCCAAATTCTTTCCTACTTGCATAGATAAAAAGGAATAGGTGAGGTGGCACAGAAGCTATCTGTGAGTATACAAAATTTAACTGTCATCCTGCTCCTACCCTGAACATCACCTAGCACATACAAGAAGATAAATAAGGCCCCTTTACTTTGACTGTGCCATGCAGAGAGGACTTGTGAGATGAAGCTCAACTCAGAAACAGTGCAGAGCAGTACAGCTCTGCTGTGCAGAGCAATACAAGACTGACATTTCAAAATAGGAAGACTCTCTTGTCTTTTCACAGATGTAGAGTGCTGGGAAAAAAAATGCCACATTACACCTCTGGAATTCAGGGGACTTCCACATTTACAGTGAATTTTCTGGGCAGACATTACTGCAGCCATTTGCCAGATGGGGAAACTGAGGTCTAGGGTGATTGCTCAATTTATATTGAATCATGCAATGAATCAATAGCAGACAAGAGCTAAAAGGCAGGAATCTCTGAATTCCCAGACTCATCTCAGATCACCGACTGCTGCAGCCTGGGACTGGATGAAACACTGCACAATTTCTCAGCAGAATGATATATTACCAGTAAGCAAGCGAAGGGTGCTCCTTCAGCGCTGGTGTTGGAAGGGCTGGCAGCTTCTTTAATTCATTCCTTACAATTTCATTGCTGAAAGAGAGTTCAAAAGAAGGATCAGGCTACAAGAAAACAATCACAATATTTGATATGACCTGACCTAGCTGGCAGGCTGCAACAGCTCTGCATCTGTTCCTCCTTAACAAAAGGCACTGGGGTTTCCTTTCTCCTTTCTCTTTATTTGTTTTATGGCAGCCCAGTTAACTTTTCCCTTTATTATCAAAATTGGAGAGAAACTTTCCCAGATGGTTGTGTCGAAGCATTTCCTATCACTGACTCTGAACACACAAACCACCACGTCACACTTCATTGAGCAGAGTCCTATGAACACATTCATACCAAGAAAGAAAATCAAGCTTTGGAGAAAAGAAAATAGATGCTTTCAACTGCAATAAGGCTCCTTTGTTTAATGCCTTACAACCTGCTGCAAAAATAATTTGTTTTCTTGCAACACAAGTTGCTCTTAGCCTGTTGCCCCAGTGCCATGGCCTTTGCACATCTTCACTGTTCCAGCTTGAATCTATATCCTGCTGCACAAAACCCTCTGCGGGGCCAGACCTAACTATTTCTCTAACATTCTCTCTCTGCAGCCTCTCCAGTGACTGCTCTGGCCAACTGGAGCAGCGTAACTGCACACGAGTGAGCAGGGAAAGTTCATGAAAGGGAAGACTGATTCTTGCAGATGAAATGAAATCATGGGATGTTCTCCTAAAGACCCAAAATGTCTGTTTTCCCACGTTTGAAAACACAAAATTGTGCACATGCAAAAATATCTCAAAAGCTTGGAAAGAAAAGCAGTGTTGCTATTACTTTTAAATTCTTATAGACACACAGGCAAGAGGGCCAGACAGGACACTGAGGACTGCCAAATAATTAATGTTTATTGGGTTCCTTTTTAATAACCATTTTTTCTGCCTTCTTGTACTCTTCTCTTTATCCTGCCAAACAGTGTGGCTGACCTGGAGTTGCAGACGCAGATCACTTTTCCAGAGCTCCAGATTTCCCAGTCCACTAGCTTCTCCTGTATGGCAGCAGGGTCATAAATGAGGCAGACACATAGTCTTGGCATCCCCTGGTGTAGAGCAGTCCACCTAGTAGGACTCTCTGACTCCTAAAGGCCCAGGAAGCCCTGATCTCTGTGACAGGCTGTATGATGGCTCCTAGAAGCATGGAACTGCCTCAGCTTTCAGCAAGTCTCTTCCCACAGTGTTTCTCCATTTGCATACCCCAGCAGCAGGCCCTGCCCGAGCTCTTGCTGTGTTTTTGTTAATTGGAGTTTGCAGGTTAATTGCTAAGTTGAGTCATAGCGTAAACCACTAAAGTAAATCCTGGAGTAGGCATTTCAGGCACATCTACAGGCATTTAATATCATGGTGTTCCCTGACAATCAATTAAGTAGTGTTAAAACAGGACCACAATTTCTAATTGAGACAAATCTGTGAGAAAGATGCCCAAGTCTAAATTAGGTTCAGATTTCGCTGGTGGCTGAAAATGTGTTGAACAACGCTTTCAAGAAATGACTAAGGCAACCACTTCCATGCTAAGCTCATAGAAAACCTCCCAGTAGCATCTCATATGCCTAGTCAGATGACTTTTGGCAAATAGCAATATTTGAATACCCACTGCCGCCTAAATCCCATGGCCCTTTGACAATCAGTTCTTCCTCTGTAAGCGCAAATGTTCAAAATCTGTTCAAATGTTTCCTTCCATGGCAGGTAAATATCTGCACAAGTCTAAACAAGAAGCTACTCTGTTCCACACTATCTGCTGATCTGGCCATTCTACTCTATGAGTGACAGCCTAGAAAACAAGCTGTTACTGTTCAGTGTTTATTGGGTCTGCCCAGCTCTCCATGGTGTGTGCATACTCAGCTTTTACTGATTTTTTTTTAACACGATGAAAATAACTGAAAAAAATCGTCAGCACAGTTGGAGCACAGGCAGGAGTCACTACACTCAAGTGAAAGGTTTTTGAAGTTGGCTGTTCAGAATGGTTCCACAGAAGGAAGTGGTGACATTTCCAAAACTCTTCTGAGAAGAAAGGGAGCAATTCCAAAACAGGGACTTTCTGAGCCCAGACAGCTATGAAGTAGGACAAGATTAGTGGTGACTTACTATCTTTGAGAATCTGGGGAAAACCCTGAACCAGTAATGGCTCCCATGAAAGAAAGAACTAACACTAGTCAGCTCCTTTTCAACAAATTGCCCTGTGATAAAAAGTCTATCAAGCATCAGAGGAAAAGACATTATTAGTAAGGTTGTTGAATGGGATTGGCACTTCTGCTCAGAACTTAGAAAATAAAGGTAATGACTCATAAATCCAAAAGACCAAATGTATTTCAGGTAATCGTTTACAGGAATAAAAAAGTATTTCATTGCATGTTCCATTCACTCACTACTCTTCTGGCAAGACTAGTCTCAAGACAAATGAATTTAGTCTCCCCAAGGATGCTAAATGAAGAAGAAGGAGGAAAAAAATAATGACTTGGGTTGCATTTGAACTGGTGACCATGAGGTCAGTTTCCTCTTGGCTCCTTTTAAAACATCACAACCCTTAATTTTTTAAATGTTTTGAACAGAATCACAAGTGGTTTCTTACTTACTGGCTTCCCCACTCCTTCTACTGAAACATCTCAGTGTGTGTATTTTATTACTGTATTTAGTGAGTGTTTGTTTAATCCAGTCACTTGTGTTGCATTTATTTTATATTCTGAAGTGTTTAGTATACCTCCAGGGTTGATATATATGTAAGAGTGCTTTAGATAACAGATGTAATATACAGGGGAAAGGCTCCACGCACATGGTCTCTGTGTCCTCCAGACCACTTCATTACTGCATTATTGTGGGAATTATATTATTTAAAAGACTGAATAATAACAAGAAAACAGAGCTGGAAGAGCCATCTACAGAGGAGTCTGAAATCTGGTTAGATATCCAGAAATGGGGTTTCTTGGCTAAAGAATGGACCTAGAAAACAAGAACTCCTGAGTTCTGGTCTTAATTCTGGCACTTACTGTTTAATGAGTCTTGGCCAAATCAATGCGCCTCCAAATCTCAGGATATCTGTCTACATATGGGGATAAAAGGACTACCTAGCCACTTCCAGGATTTTGTGAAAAACTGTTTTTTGCCAATTTCCTGCAGTAACTTTGAGCAAGACTACATATGCCATTATATCTCTGAAAATCCATACATATTCTAACATGTTTAGTAACAATGATCAGTTACAAAACAAAATGGTAAGTGAAAGTTCTGAGCTCTTTTTCAACTCTGTTGAATGCAAGAGGAAACAGTCTGAGATTTAGGATCTCCTCCATGAGGCTGCAAGATGGAAGGATGCAGAATGTAATCTCTTAATGAATTCTAATTGTTGAAATGGCACTAGATTACGTAGAAGGAAAGGTAAGCCTGAAATTGTGTTAGGTTACCACCTGCCATTACCTTGATATTGTAAAATTCAATTAAAAGCAAGCTGTCCCTTTGCTTTCCTCCCATGTTCAAATTTTGCAGGGAAATGCTGGACTTCACTCAAAATGTCTCATATTTCTTGACTAGAGGAAGTCTAGCAATGACGGCCTGTCTCAGGAACTAGCTGCAACATTTCAAGCTTTTTTTTTTTCTTTCTTTTTTTCTTTTTAATTTAGGCTTTTCTTTTCCCTTCCCAAATTGGCAGATAAACGATCAGTGTATGTTATTTCTGGCTGCCTTGACATAGCTGCTATTTAAGGTTGAAGAGCTGGGCTCTGCACATTTCAAAATGAAATCTGTAAGCCTTTCTCCAAAGATTTTGATCATGTCAGACTCTGAATCCACGATTAATTTAGAGGGAAAATCTCAACTATTTTAGCGATATACTCTGCTCCCCTTAAAATTAGCCAGGATACTCCAGTGCCACCTTGTATATAGGCTAAAGAGAGTCACACCTATAGGTCTCAAGCTTATCAGAGGAATCTAAACTTGTCCTGCCCATGCTCTGCCAACCAAGAATGACTCAGCTCCTGACTAGAAACAATATTAACTTAAGCTAATAAGCTTTACATCTGTCTGCAGGATACTATTTTAGGAGCTTTATACAGGCAAATTTGTACCTTTGAAGTCAAAAATTTTGTTACTGATATCAAAAAGCACAGATCAAATCTTAAGTGTCCTGTTCATCCTGAGAATCAACTGAACATGGATACCTGATTGTCCTATATTCAGTGGTATATCCCAGCCTAAATGAAAACCTTTTTCAGTCCTGTCAGCTGGAACACTTTGGGAGTCTCTTAAATAAAGTGAAAACTGTTGTCCTTTAATGAACAAAGGACTAGGAACTTTTTAAGGTGAATAACTTTTTATTTTGAAACCCAGCTGAGCAGTAATACTTACCTCACGTTCTGCCTAAATCTGTACCAAATCAGAAATGCACCATTTGTACAATTCTGCTTGCAAAACACGGAATTGTAGCAAGCCTCTTGCAGCAAACCCTGAGAAATACTTTTCCTAGAGCGATTCAGACCAGTTGCTCTCCAGGCTTACCAGCCCCCAGGCAGCCATTGTGTCGCTCGAGTTAGGCGCTTCTAAGGGGTAGAGGTAGCCAGAATCAGCACTGAAAGACTCGTGCATGATGATGCCCTACTGAAGGACATAGGACAAGTGTGCTTGAAATCATACATAAGTCCTGTTGGAGGAAAGGAAAGGAAAGGAGAGTACTATGAGCACAACTATTATTCCCAGGTATGGTACGAGTTCCTCAAAAACAACAGCGAGAGCTGCTGTCACTGTAGGTGCAACAGTTCACAAGTTTGGAAAATTGCCTCCTAGATTTTGTAAAATCAGTTCTGCTTTTTTGAGCTTCTATGAGGCGTAAAAAGCAGACTTGCAACTGCGTTCAGCAGGCCTGAACCAGTCCGCTGTGATCTACCACCTGGGTGCAATGGAGTTTGGGGTTAATCGTGCTAAGGCCAGCATGTGCAGGTGCCAACCCATAGCCGAACTAGTGACAATTTGATGTCAGATATCACTGCATCTTAGGTGATCGGCAGCAATTTATAGGAAGGCTCCCATGAGAATAGCAATTCTGCCATCATTATGAATGAGTCAGGATTTATGTACGTTCCTGGATCAAGGCCAAAGAGAA
This sequence comes from Rhea pennata, assembly GCF_028389875.1. Lineage (NCBI taxonomy): Eukaryota > Metazoa > Chordata > Aves > Rheiformes > Rheidae > Rhea > Rhea pennata. The sequence continues at coordinate 7,803,039 of NC_084663.1, forward strand.
ATGCGCAATCTTATAGGCTGTAAATTTGATGGTAGCAGTAGACAATGCATGTGTGGAAATCTGCAGTCTGCATTCCAAGCATGCAACTCTTTAGAATTAACTTTTTTTTTCTTTAAAACAAAGTAGGGTCGAAGAGTTCAGACTTCCTGCAATGTATGCTTATGCTGCCATCCACAACATAGTATCTTTAAATCTAGGCAGCAAGAAATTCTGCAACTGTAGAGCTTCTCTGTTTCAAAGAATAGCTAATTCTATTACAAGCAACATTTCAGCAACAACTAACCTCAAACACTGAAGCCAGCTTCAGCCTTAACAGAAGTCAGAACATTTGTCTCCATTTGCAGTTACTATTGCTGGCCCCAGGCTTAATTTGCCTCTCAGATTTTACACTGCTGATACGAATAACCACAAATCTCAGTGGGCAAAATCTTGACCACAATGACCTCATGTTGACTTCAGTAGCACCTGGATGTCACCCAGCACGTAAACCCTTGTCAGTGCACATTAGATAGAAGCTGCTGGACAGACAAGCCTAAAGATGCTAAGTCTGCTCCTAGAACATAGAGGGTCAGGGTAGGTTTTTTCTATCTTCCTCCGGCAAAAAGCTTTTAACTCTTAATATTGGAGGTTGCTTTACATTCAAAGCCAATTAATAACTTGAGATCCTTGGCAATGTCAGTATGCCAACAAACTGTTATTATTGCATCACTTCTCTGTCTAGGACCCAGATGTAATGTTTACACCTTCCACTTAAAACCTTGGAGAACCACTAAGAGCTAACTGTTTTAATGGTGATGATGATAACTGTCACACCATCATGGAAAAAGCAGTTAACATCATGTGTTGCGGTATCTTCCACGGTCTTAATGCCTAGCCACGTGCATTGTGGTAAACACAATCATTCCTTTTACAAGGGACATCAAACTGCTTTGAGCAGATGGATGCTTTCCATGGCTATTTCTAGATATGGAAATGGATACCTGAAGATAAAATGCTCTCAGATGTATTACCCCAAGTCATCTAACTGATTCCTTTCTGTCCTGAGTTTCATAGTGAAATATACTTTTTGAATGTGTTTTCCTCATGTCCAGGGCATTCTGAGAAACTTTAAATAGTGTTCTTCACAGCAAAGCCAATGGAAGATGTGACTTATCACAGGTTTGAATGGCAAAACTCTGCTGGGTCCAGCTGTTCTGGACTAATCACTTGGCAGGGTATGGAAAGCCAGACAGCAGTAAGAAGAGCCAAATGTGTTCCAGTGCCCCCTAAACACTGCTGATAACTGAGTTATTCCGAGGTGGGTGGAACTGAAAAATGAAGCAAGACTGGGCTTGTGTTTCTGCGGTCAGACGCCTGTCAGGATTTTGCAAGCTGATTAAGGTTCTGAGAAATGATAAGGCAGAACTTGAACTTCCTTTTATCAAGGGTTACCTTGTGTCATCTCACATTCCAGGATGAGCATACAATACTCGCAACACGTTGTCTTTTTCATTGATTTGTCCAAATTTAGCTGGCCAGAAGTCTTTGTCTAACAGAAAATGGGATATTATGTTTATCTGGTCTCTTTGTTATTCAGTATCTTCTATGGGTCTACAGAATACCTCTGCACTTTTCTCTCAGTGTATCTCAATGCTGACAAAACAGACCCTTCTCCACGCTCTCTGATGGCAATTCAACCTCCTTGTCCATTCAACCTTGTTTTCTCTTTCGAAATCAACTTCAGTGGATGTTGTGATTCTCGAGCTAAATTCAGGTTCAGGTCCATAAATGTATACAGAAAAACTTTAGCACAGACAGTTCTCCTGGACTTCAGATAAAGAATATTCATGTTTCTCACAAGAGGCACAGAACAGCTATCACCTGATATTGACCTTTGGTCACTATTAATGTGTAACTCATGGATACTGTCAACTTACAGGAAAATTTAGCATTTCATTAGCAGTCTTCTGAAACACCAAGCACAGTTACCTCTTTGAATTTCTTACAGCACTTCTAAAGATTAGGCTCAAAGGATAGCAGAACTTCAAAAAACCCAATAATCTATATTCTGATTTTGATAACTTTGTCCAAATTCAAGCTGAAATATCAATTAGTGATGGAATTTTAAGCCTTTGGCTGGATATGTGATATAACAACATTGTGGAGTCATTTTCTTATTAATTTCCTTCTGGAGAGTACTCTATTTCCTGAACTTCATGGGTATATAGAGGCATTTGTCAACAATGTAGTCCCAAACAATGCTGTTTGCAATGCATGCTCTGGTCAAAGACTGTTTTGTGAAGAAATCATTTCTAGTAATGCATTCCCTTTGCTACAGTTACAAACTGTGTCGCATCACTTGCAGAGTGATTTCATCAACTTCATTCTCACAACACACAATGGCAAAAAAATTTAAGTTCACCTACCTCGAAAAATCTCCTTTTGCCTCCTGTAAAATGAAAGACAGAAACAAAAATATATTATTAAAAACAGAAAAAAAGAAAAATAAATCTAGTGTGCAAGATTTGCAAAATTCATTTTAGCTGCGATTTCCTTTTGTAACTGATTTCTCAAATATTTTCTGGGACTAGTCTCTAATAGGCTAATTCAAGTGTTCTGACACATATGGCATTAGCTAGGCAGATCTAACAGACAAAAGGGTTGCAAAATACATGGATGGATGATTCCTCATTCTGCTTGTGGGTATCCAAGAGGCTGCTGGAAACAGTGCTAGTAAAGAGGTAGGTAGCCTTTTTGCTCAGTGTGGAAGTTACATTACTAGAAGATCTCCAAAGTCTCAGTGGACTCTAAAAACCCCCTGACTCTTCTCACAAGTATTCTGGTTATTTTAGTAACTGGATTTTGAATAACCTAGCTTACTCTCAGCTTTCAAGGGGATGCAGTTTCTCTAATTCCTCACTAGGTGTTTGAGGAAGTATTTAGTTCCCCTCCTTAAATACCTAAATATCTGAATTTATTACCATCACAGCCTGATACTAAAGAGTTGGGTAATGTTCCACTCTAGTAGTTAGATTAGTAAGACTCAGATATCTGAGTCTTACTGGATATCTGGAGAACTCTCAAAATCCGAGTCACCTCCTGAATAGATGTAATACACATTTTGCATTTTCCATGCACAAATTGCATTTTATTACAGTGTATGCCAAGTTCTACAATTGCTGCTAACTACAAACAAAGCACAGTGCAATAATGTAGTTTGCAACTGGTCAGTAATGTAACTTGTGCTTTCACTGCCAAGAGAACCTGGTTTTGCATTCAGGTGTTAGTCTCTGCAGCCATTGAGCCACTCACAAAACCACTCAGCCCAGGTTCAATGAAGCTTTGATCCTGTGATTCAGGTAAGTTTCTGCTGGTAACATCACTTTGAAGTGAGGATGCAGCCTAAATCACTCGAGTTCTGACTGTCCCCTAGTATCTTCCCATTTTCCCCTGAGCAAACTGAAGGACAGATAAGCTCTCCTATGCTTCATAGGATGGAACCATCACAAATATCATAACTGTTGTTTAACACACAGCAAAAAACAGAGGATATGACCCACACTTGTGCTGGGATGAGCATACTCAACTGAAAAAAATGTTGTTGGGTAGAGTCTGTATACCTCGGTTCTCAGACCTAAATACTGTAGTGAAAATTGAGAAGTAAAACAGATTGCTGCATGATCCCTCTTGAGTTGCTTGGATTTTGTCACAGACATGGCTTGTAGTAATTTCTTGTTACAGACAGCAGAGGTGTGGCCTGTTTTGACTCCTTTTGTTAAATTACACATTAAACTACTACAGGAATACACGCAACATCCTGTGCTTGTCTGTGATAAAAAACACAGTTGTAGCAATGAGGGTTACAGTGACAGACCTGGATCTGGTTGTACAGTTGCTAATTGCTCAAGTTATTCATTAGGATGAGCAGACAATAGATGCAGAACCCTATTGCTGATTCTCACAATAAGCCTGTTTGATGAGTATTCCCCTAACACGCCAATATGCAATTTCTATAATGTGCTTTTAATTGAGTCTCCCATCCTGACTCTCTCGCTCCATTTTTGTTACATAAAATGATCTTAATGAAGATTCAAATGCCTATGCATTAATTGCTTCCTGAAGCAATTTTCACATGAAAAGTGCTACAGAAGTGCAATGCTTTGTTATTAATGTTTGTTATTAGGGCAGTCTGATGAGAAAGCCTTTCTGCTCACATGGATCCTCATAGCTTCATGGCTGAAAGGAAAGAGATTAAAAACTATACCGAAAAAGAGAACAAGAATCATCTGACAATTATCTCTGATCTGCTCCCACATGAGAGCATGTGGAGAACCCACTTCCATCATCCTGAAGAGATTGCTCTTTAGGAACCACAGATTTAGTAAGCTCTGCTGGCAGTCTGCTCTCTGGCCCTTCCATCTTCCGGCAGAGCAAGACATAATTTTTGTTTCTGAAGGAGGTTTTGGTAAGTCTTTGAGCCTTTCTGTCCACATTGAGGAATACAGACAGATGCACATACAGAAGCTTTCTAATAGAGATCTTCACAGGGCCAAGCTCTAATGGGAAAACAAATACAACAGAAATCTCTGCAGGGGAACACATCATGTAAGGATTTCACCTAGGAAATCTCATTCAACACTTAAATTTTCTATGGCTTTAAATCATATCCTAGGGCCTTTAATATCTCTGTTGGTACAAGTATAACATACATTTATGTATACAAAATATTGGGCAGTGGTATCTGCTTCCTAAATGGGAAGTTTTGGTTTTGGAGCCTTCTGTATCTATTTTGCATTGTTATAAATAATGAAAGGTGTGTACCGACAATTTTCATAGCTCATCTGCTGACAATTGAGAGGTCATCTTCATGGCAAATCTGACAGGACTTGAATGCTGCATACATTCAAATCTCAGCCTCACTGAGGGACTCAGTACTTCAGTTCACAGGGACTCTAAGACTCAGTTGCCTGGACCAAGAGGGAGTGTAACCCCTCTGAAGCATGGAGTTAGTACTGTCCCAGTGACAGTACTAGTCACTGTCTAGTGACTAGACACTACCTACAGAAGGTAATGTCTTCTACCTTCTTCCTTCCATTCTCTCACAGGTTTGGAAAGGACAGATAACTATTCTCATATGTCACTGGGAAAGAATCACAGAGATGCACTTGTGTCCTGTAGATCCACGGGCACGGGATGTGGGACATTCCCTTGAGATCTCATTAGCAAGGACAGCACATGGCCCTTTCCCATCCTGTCCATGTGTCAAGGCAGAGCTAGAGGCCCTTTGCCCCACTGTGGCAGTGAGCATGCTACCAGAGAGAAGAAAGGAGAAAGCAACTAGCACAGATCATTTCCACAGAAGCAGAAGTCAGGCTTTGGGAGTCACAATCATTTCCATCCTTCCCTGGGGACTGTTTGGTCACATTTTAACCCCTCCTCAGCCTTACCATGGTTACAAATGAGTATTACAGGTCCCAATTTCTTTTTTTTTCTCCTATAATTTTGAGAATCTTTCCACTTCTGTTCAGCCCTTTTGGTGTGATTTTGCAGGTTACCAAGACATCTGATGCAACACAAAAAAGCATAAAGCAAGAGAAGGCTGCTGCTTACCTGCAAGATGTAGGCAGCCAGTTCAAACACCACTTCACTATCCACCTCAATGAGTTCCTTGAAAGATGAAAAAAACAAGGAGAAAGACAGAAAGTTCAGTCAATTTGAGCTCCTGCAAGAAGAATATGCATCTCCTCCTAGCTGCTGCACAGTGAAGCATGCAGCGCCAGTTTTTTCCCCTGGCTAGGCTTCAAAGCATTCCCTATGTTCCTGGAGACCAAAGTAAGGCTTAACCTGCTCACTGTGATGTGGAGAAAGCCAAATACTCACTGTAATGACTTGGTAAATGAAGCATAACTGGATGTGGCATAAAGGGATTCCTGTGCAGGAGGGAGAAGAAGGCAGGTGTGGGGGGTTCAGGGTAATTTTTATTTTCTTGTGTGATTTAGTGAAAAGAAGTCTGGGGAAAAAAACATGTTTTCTCTACAAAATACCACCCATGTCTCAGGGGAACACAGCTTTTTCCTTGGCTCATAGAAGCAAGGAAATGAGGGAATTTGTCTTTACTGAAGTTGTATCAAAGCCTATGTGGACCTTTTCTGGCCCTTGTGCAGGCTGAATTCACAGGAAAAAGAAGCATATTCTGTCCTACAGGATGGGAGTTCTGATATTGGCCCCTTCATCTCCATAAGCATTGGGTCTGGGATTGTTTTGGGAATGAGCTGTGAAAACAAATCTCTTGCCAGATCTGAACTGCTCCATTCAATAGAACCCACCACTGATGAAAACAATCGTGGAAGGCTGGGTAAAATTGTGAGGGTTATGCTTGGACACTGTGGTCACAAGAAGGGCTCTGATGGCCTCATCCAGTCCTCTCAAGGTCCATCTTCTATTGTGCCTGAGATGGTGCAGTGTTGGATAGGGGACAGCAGAGGACTGTGGTGCCAGGGTGTAGCTGAGAAATCCAAAGGACCTCTGATTGTGGCACTTTGGTCAGAAACCTCCAGCCATAGTCAGGCATCGCAGCATCTCCCTAGGGACCTATGTGCCATGTACTGGCAGCTGGTGTCATGCACCTGGCTGTCTGCCCCTGGGGAACATAGGGCCACAGGACAGAAGGGCCTCGGCACTGCTCTCTCTGAATCTCTGAATGTGTGGGATATGGATCCATCAAAAATGTTTGGGATGGGAGGTAGGAGTATTAATCTCATAGCCAAGCGCACTTTTCCCAAGTCTCTGGCCCCTGCTTTTGGGAACATAGTGGGCCTCTTCTCCCATAGTTTTGGCCTTAATCCCGCAACTAGATTTCCTATGTAGTCTCCTATGTGGCCATAGGAGTACATATACATGAGCCACTGTTCAGCTCACATCTGTGGTGCTCTTCTGTTGTATTTATTTAAACTGCTTTTTTAAATATTTTATTTAATCTGGAAGGAACTGAGTGATCTAAATATATATCACTATTGTGATCCATGCTCCAGCCAAGCAATGGCCACACCTCATTTACAAGCCACAATCGCTGAGTTGGCTTGTCCCTGGAAAAGTCAAAAACAAAGGGAACAAAACAGAATAGAATCCAGGTGTCCTTGGCTTTCACCAGTGCCAGCTTTTTAAAATAAGCACTTGCCTCACCTCCCTCATAATGACTCCCTGAGGAACGAAGACCAGCTCTGCCATGGGCAATGAACACACCTTCCCCCGTTCAGCTAAACTGTCTGATTCGCACAGGCACCTGCACTAACGATGTGTATGTGCCAAGTGAAGGTGGCTGGTGTGATAAATTGATTCAACTATAAATAGAGCCAGACTAGGGCTTTCAGGCATATCCTATAGCAAGGGGGCCCAGGAGTAGGCCCAGAAGGAATCAGTGTGCCTGGTCTTCCTCTGCCTTTGTAACCACGTGCCAATGTTATGGCTAGTCTATATTAGTAGGCAAAGTGGACCAGGGCCCATTCACTGGCCCTAAGGGTACATGGCACAGTACAGCTCATGGCTAAACACAGTATAGTTCATGGCTAAACAGTGTTTCTTCCTCCCTACTCCAAAAAGCGAGTGTTGCATCTCATCTATATCACCTCTTGAGAACAGGTGTTCTTCTCTAAACACTGCCCAAGCAACCTCTGGGAGAGGGCTAGGTGGCACCGGCCAAAACCCATACCATAGCATGCTAATAACTCAATAGCGTGACTAACAGTGGGACAGTGCTCAATGTGAAGGCCCTTGTTTGCTGTACAGACATGGCTTGGCCTTTCTGGCCAATGTTAGCTGCGCTAATCCTGTGACAAGATTTTGGGTTTGTGGGTCAGTGGGTGCACAGCTGAATTTCTCAGTACACAACAGGCTGGGTCAAAAGGAGCTCTATGCACAGGCAGAGTAGGACAGGGCCCAGCACAGATCCAGCTAGCAACTCTAGAAGACCCACAGCCCCAATCTAATCAGGCATCTCATTTTTCTTTTCTCTCAACATGAGAAGCTCTGTGCATGGGGACATAGGAAGGTGTATGTCTGGAGAATTGAGAAATGTGGGAAGGTCTGAGCTACTAGCATAAAGCTAGGAAGTACAGTTACAACAAACTCAGCATGGCCTTCCCTGGCTGCAGGATAAGACCAGGGTGAGTCCAGTAAGGAACCTTTTCATCCAACAAGGATACTTCCAAGGTTTGGGAGTCTGCAACACCTGCTAGCTGCAGGGAGACAAGCACTGGTTTTTCCTAGATACTGAATCCTCTTTTCTGTATCCAGTGGATTCCCCAGGCATGCAGGCTGGGTGCTCATCCTGTATCTGAGCAGAGATCTTGCACCTACCTTTCAAATTCAACATCTTTTTTAATAATAGAGCAATGCTTGACTGTGGCAGGAAGTCAGACAGGGAAGGACTTGTGAGGGAGACTGGGAAGCCAAAAGGGCTATTTTTGGATAGAGATGACAGTCAGCTCAAATGTGCAGAGTAATGGTTTCAAGAGAGGTCAGACTAAAATAGACCAACCTAGATCTGTAGGCACTTTCTTTTTCTTCTTCTTCTTACGCTTTTTCCGAAAAAAGAACAGCAGTGTAATCTTTTCCTGGCAATACTCCAAAAAAGAACTTTCCCCAGGAACCAAAATGTGATGTTCACTGAGCTTGTTGCTGGAGAGGGCTGAATAAGCACATCTAATTACAGCCCTGCCAGAGAGCAAAGCTCTGCAAAGCTCGGCTCAGCAACCCTGCCTCTTCCCAGTGCACTGGAAAAATGGCATTTTCTGGCTCCCCTTATCTTTCCCTTCAATTTAGGACATGCAAACTTAGTCTCTGCATTTTAGGACATGCAGATATGTAAACTGGTTTGCTCGGCAGTTCACAAGCCTGCTTAGGGTGGTGGAACAAAGGCACAATAACTGGCTGACTACAGATGTCCCTTCCCGCCAGTTCCTCACCAGCAGGTGGGAGGTGAATTCACACAGGTGAACGGCTTCTGCCAGTGCAGGATGAGGCAGAAGGCAATAATCTCTATTTCAGGGAATATGGCTGACAGCAGGCGTGTCCCAGTCCCACAGTTCAAGTCACTCCTCCAGCTCACCTGGCAAAGTCCTTAAGCAACCAGCCTCTGCCTGGATTCAGCAGGTTCTAGCCATGCAGTAAAGGAAACAGAAGGCCAGAAAGTTTCAGGGACTGTGGGGAGGGGAAAAGTCTGATCCTGTAAGGGCTGATCTGGTAGCTCTCAAGCAGGACCTAGCAGGGCTGGAAACCTGCTCCAGGGCTCTGAGGTTGATTTTCCAGACTCTGCCTCTTCTACCTGTGCACTCAGCTTGTCGCATCGCAGGAATCGGCTCTGCAGCTCTGCCACCGGCGCTCCAGCTGGGGTAGCGGCAGCAGCCTGAGCCAGAAAGCCCTTCTCTCTGGCACACGGAGCGCCTTACAACAGGTAGCTCTGGTTTACGGTCCTAATGATAACAGGCTGGTGTTTCCAATAGCCTACCAGGCTGGCCTATTTTTGGCACAAAAACATTTCTCTGTGTATGGCCTGATGCTATATAAAATGACCTTCAATACTCACACGCACAGACATCCCCCCCCTCCACTCACCACACATACTCCACGTACTCACGGACACAGACGCTCCCCCCAAAACACACCTGCAGATGCACACACATTCATACTGCACGCCCATGTACTACTCACACTCATGCACGACACACACTCTCACACACTCTCACAGTAATACACACTCTTGCACATATTCTCCCTCATGCTCTCACAAACCCTCCCTCATACTCTCTTGCACTTCCCTCACACACTCACCTTTGCAGATATACACACTTTCACTGTCACACTCTCACCTTCCCCAAGGCTTACTCATACCCCACACTCTCACACATCCCCTCTTGCACATTCATGCACGCTCACACTCCTGTCACACACCCTCACACACACACACACACACGCACACATGCTCCCTATGCCACACATACACACGCACACACTGCTGTCACACATACTCTCTCATGCTTTCTTCACACACACACAGGTGCACATGTGCACACACACTCTCTCCCCACACCACACATACACACACACTCCTGTCACACATCCTCACACATACGCACTTACACACCCACACACATGCACACATGCTGACACTCACACGCATGCACACTGTCACCCTCCTACATGTACTCTCTCACACTTTCCACACACACACACACACACACACACACACCCCCTCACACGCACACACTGTCACACCCTCTCACACATACTCTCTCACACTTTCCTCACACACACACGCCCCCTCACACACACTCACACGCACATGCTGTCTCACCCCCTCACACATACTCTCTCACACTTTCCTCACACACACGCCCTCTCACACATACTCCCTCACACGCACACGCTCTCTCACCCCCTCACACACACTCTCTCACACTTTCCTCACACACACGCCCCCTCACACCCTCTCACACATACTCCCTCACACGCACACACGCTCTCACCCCCTCACACACACTCTCTCACACTTTCCTCACACACACACGCCCCCTCACACCCTCTCACACATACTCCCTCACACGCACACACGCTGTCACCCCCTCACACACACTCTCTCACACTTTCCTCACACACACACCCCCTCACACCCTCTCACACATACTCCCTCACACGCACACACGCTCTCACCCCCTCACACACACTCTCTCACACTTTCCTCACACACACACCCCCTCACACCCTCTCACACATACTCCCTCACACGCACACGCGCTCTCACCCCCTCACACACACTCTCTCACACTTTCCTCACACACACACCCCCTCACACCCTCTCACACATACTCCCTCACACGCACACGCGCTCTCACCCCCTCACACACAGTCTCTCACACTTTCCTCACACACACACGCCCCCTCACACCCTCTCACACATACTCCCTCACACGCACACGCGCTCTCACCCCCTCACACACACTCTCTCACACGTTCCTCACACGCGCGCGCGCACACTCGCTCCCTACGCCACAAGATGGCGCCCGCGCCGCAGCCCGCGACGCCGCTGCCGCCCTCGGGCGGGAAGGGCTGGCGGCATCAGCTGAGCTCGGCCCGGGCCTCCCGGAAAAGCAGGGTTTTACTGTAAAACCAGGAATTTCCTTTTAAACACAAGCAAGCCTATCATTTTAACAGGTACACATGCCCTGCTGTCCACCTCCCAAGTTATTCCCGGGGAGTTTTACCTCAGCGCATCTCTGGGGAAGGGAAGCTGCACCCAAGTGCGAGGTGGTTAGAGAAGATGGAGGGGTGGGAGGAGGAGGAGGGGGAGGCCGGGCATTGAGGGGGACCGCGATGCCGTCAGGAAGGAGGGGCGCTGATGGCTCCCTATCGGCCGGGGCGCCCGGGCGGCAGGGGCTTGTTTCTGCCGTGACCCCGTCGGGGTCTCCCTGGTGGAGCAGCTCCTCACCTCCTCCCTCATTTCCTCAGAGGTGCCGTGAGAATTTACCTCTCCGAACAGCGTAAACTGGGGCAGCGGGTGTGGACGGTGAAGCCCGCAAACGCAGATGGGGTGCCTCGGCTCTTGCGAGCCAGCATGCCGCCATCGAGAGCTCCCACAGTCCTTACCTTATAGATGCAGGATTTGGCATTCAAGAAAAACAGCTCAATGGTGGCATTATCCTTCAGATAGGAGATGCTCTCAATGTAGAACCTGAAGGGGAAAGCAACAGAGGTGAGATATGTGGGAAAACTGCAGGGCAAAACATGAAAATGGACTCGTTACGTTAGAACATGGTCAACGCATCATGATGAGTCTACTGAAAACACATTTTTCCATTTATGACAGAGAGACTGGGAGGATGAAAGAGGCTTGAGCATGCTCTAGGATGCGATCACTCAGCACAACCCCAGCCATACCAAAGGAATTGGATCATCACATAGATTATTTTCTCATCTTTTGTTTTTGTTTGCCTGAAAACTTCCCTCCCTTCTCCATCACATGGTGGTATTTCTTTTTCTCTCCTCTACCTAACCGGTCCATTTCTGTGCTGCATTTTGTAAAATGTTCACTACTAGAAATCCACTCGTGGATTCCTTTCCTGGGCACTTTAGCTCTGCATCGGGTAATTTTTATAAGGGATTCTTCATGCACTTCAGCAGCTGGTATGTAGCAACTATGGTTGGAAAGTAAGTGGCCAGGAATAGCTATGGACCTTGCACAATTTGCCAGTGCAGTGAGTTGTGATGCTGGGGATGACCAGGAAGGACAATAATGTAATCTTTTGAGCAGAGGATGAAATGGTTTCTCAGAACTCATTAAAAACCTACCCAGCCCAAACCCTCAGTTCTAGAAAAAACACTGACTTGCATTGGCTGAATGTGCCAAATATTTGCAATTACATTGAAAATTTCACCATATGTATGAATCAGTTCAGTATTCCATGTTCTGATTGCTTAAAGCTTTGATTCTTTGCACATATGAACTCCATTAGAGTTTTGCCACTGGCTTGGATAGACTCTAGCCCTTAATTCTGCTCTTTGACCTTTCAGGGAGAGAAGTTCAAAATAAAATAAGTGCAAGGTACTACCTGTGCTAACAGGGAAAGCTTGGGTGGATTCAGAGAATGATTAAGATGAATTTTGCATTTATCTTATATTTTGATTAAAGAGAAAAATACATAGACCTGCCGACTCTGATTTAAAGTTATTTTTAAGTTGTAATATAATAGCAGCAATGTTCCTTACCTAAATTCCACTACTGTCATGCCTTGTCAGGGGCAATTAGAATAGAGAAGGTGCCAGGGAAATGCTGTCTGCATCAGGAACTAAAAAAACCCAATGAGATCCCTTAGAAATCAGGGTTGAGATGCAGGGTCCAGTTACATGGAAATCTTACTGTCTGACCCTGCTGTCTGGGAGCAGAGCTGTGAGACCTGCTGAAACTCCTGGGGCTGCACACAAGCATTAAAGCAACTGTCCATGTCAAGCTATTTGTAGAATCCAGGGCCTTAAATGTAACCTTTCTAGGGGTAAAGGTCAAAGCTTTGTAGTGATTCCAAGTGTCTTCTGAAGACCCTTCAAAACAGTTTCTTTCCTGACTGTTCTAGTGAACTATTTGCCTATTTGAATGAGAGAAACATTTGGAGGGTCTTTTTGTTCATCTGCTGAATTTCTCTGACTCCTATCTCTTATCCTTTCCCTCCGGAATAGTTCAAACAGCAAAATAAAAAGAAAGAAGGACTCCATTCAAATGTTCTCTAATGGATCAAGAATAAAAACTCAACTTTTTCTTATTTTTTTCTAGTTTCCACATGGTTTCACCTGATGTCTCTTTTTTGGCATGTAAAAAGATGTTTGGCATAAGAAATGCAAAAAAAAAAAAAAAAAAAAAAAAAAAAAAAAAAAAAAGACACTGCATTAAAAAGGCACCATCTTGCTAGATCTGCCTTCTGAGTGGAGCTGGCTTTCTGTCTGCTGAATTCATGGAGAAAAATGATAATTTTACACCTACTGCTATTCTTGAAGAACCTCCTCTGCTTATCACCACTACCAATTCTCTCCAGCGTATGATAGGATTCCAGAGTTGGATGAAAGAAGAAAAATCTGTCCCAGTTTCAAATCCCAGGGAAGATTAGCAAAAATGCTTTTTGTTCCATCAGCAGATCAAACAAGACCATCCTGCTGGTCACTAGAGGGCAATATTGTATTTCGTAAGGTTGCAAAGAGCTTTCCCAAGGCATTCCACATAGACCATTTTCTGTGTAAAAATGAGTCTCTTCAGAACCCAGATGATATTCATCTTCAGAAAGAAAACCCAATTCTCAAGTGCTCTGCAGAGTGGAAAGTGTGCTGGTGAGCTACTGGCTCTCACACATGCATCCAGACAAGTACAAAGCATGTGCACCGGGAAATTGGTGCTATTGAGAGAAAACAGATTTGCAGAGAGAACTCTTGCGAGATTTGCTGTGTGGCAGGCTTCAAAAACTCGAACTGGAGCAGGCTCCCTTGAATTCAGTCAGCACTGGAACAACAGAAATGGGAGGGAAAGACACTTTTTTTTGCCCAGATTATGAATCTCTGTCAGACCTCCTCCTGTTATCACCTTTTCCAAATACAGGGAAGGAAAACACACTTTTAAATGAGTAGTATGTCAGTGACTAAGGAGGCAGGAAGAAGGATCCAGCTGCTAAGGCAATGAACCAAGCAAGAAATCTGGGTTAAATTCATAACTCTGTCACAGGTTTCTTTCATGACCTTGAGCAAAGTATTTAGCTGCGTGTGGCTGTTATTTTATGTTTGTAAATACTCTTCCCACCTGTGACACCTCTAGCTGTTTTGCCTGTTAGCATAACAACCCCTTTTCTTACTACATAGTTCAAGACCATCAGTTTTGGGGGGAAACAATAAGACTTTTATCAAGGACTCCCCAGAGAGCAGTATTCCTACATGTGAAATGCACACACTATGAAGCTAATATATCCAGGAAAAAACAGATGGACTGGACAGGGATGTAGGCAGTACAATGTGTCCCACACCTCAGCTGTGCTACCTACATCTCTTACAATACAATAGCAAAGAGCTTTCCCTCAGACAGCAAGCAACTGTTGCCATGAACAATTAGGTGCGTGCTCTGATGACAAGAAGGAAGAAGATCCCACAGGACTTTGTGAATGTTTTAAAGAAAGTTTTAAAGGTTAAGAAGAGAGATCCATCCAATGATAATCCTATTTCTACATTTCCCCTCATGCTGCTCCCCGGTCATTTGTAATTCATCAGTTACATTTTCTAAACTTTAATTAAATAGACCAGTGAATATTATGCTGGGTAATGAACACAAAGTGTCTGTCTTGACTGCTCTCTCTCAGCAGCAGGAAGATAATAATGAGTCCTACAGTAGGTATCTTGGAAGACTTCAGTAACTGCTGCATCTGAAACATTTAAGTCTTTTAGCTGTGAGGACATGTCTTGTACTTACCAATCACTCTGTATTAAGTAATGGTTTACTGGTAACTTGCTCTGAGACAGCTTAAGACCCCTCATGCTGTGACGAATGGTAATTCATATTGCAACCAGCCAAGCACAGACTTCTATGCAGTGGTGCCTGTAACAAGCATCTGTGAAAACTCCCAGTCTTTGGGTGATGGGAAATTTGCTATGTTGTCTCCCTTGCATTGCACAGATTCCCATCTCTGGCTTGCAGCACAGAAGGGTGTTTGTCTGGGCCCTGGACTCACCGATGAGGTTACTGGTTCTTCAGGATTTAGAGAGTCTCTGGTCATTGCTGTCAACATCGTATAAAAACTGAGTTGTGTGTGCATACATGTGCATTTAGCTCTACTGGGAAAGCACTTGTCATTGAAACTGGAGCCCTGACAAAGACAAAGGTCCTCTGCCCTCTAAAGAGTCCTGACCAGGAGAGGACATGGCAGAACCTTCTCTTGTTACCATCTTCTCATGCCTGGCTGCTCAGATGTCTTGCTCAGAAGATGCTCTTGACTCAGAAGAAGGCAGTGGGGTGGCCATGGGAGTGCAGGAGGTGGCCAGGCAAAGAGGATGGCTGAGTGTGTGGCTCCAGCATGCCAGCTCAGCGCTGTGCCATAGGGCTGGCTAAAACAGAGGGGAGCAGCACATGGCAATGACTAGGAGGCTGAGGCTGCAGGGAATGGAGTTGGCACTGGATGTGTTTGTTGCTGATCCAGGTGACTGTGATAACAGCATGAAACTCATTTGTGGGTCAATGCCTGTTTCTTCTAAAGGGCAGGAGTTAGGGACTTAGTTTTGGCAAGGGGTGTTGTTTCCTTCTAGCCTGGTTATACCACTTCCATTCAGGGAGACAGAAGGTCCCTCTTGGGTCCATTACAAATGGGAAAGGGCCGGGGGGGGGGGGGGGAACAGAAGAAAAAATCAAGTGGCTCTCCTCTGCCTTGATGAAAACATTATTTTACTAGGAAAAGGACAAAAAAAAAAAAAAAAAAAAAAAAAAGATAAAACTATATTTCATGGAAAATGTCTAAATGTAGCAAAAGATTTTGGTTTTGATGTGTAGTGATTCTGACTAGGATGCAGGAAAGAGCTGTCAACAGAGCCCAGCGGCTCTGTCAATGGATGGTCCCTTAGTTCATTATTACAAAGCAGTGGAGAAAGGAGAAGACCTCTCTTTGCCTCATCCATCCTGGAGTCTATCTTATTATCCTCTACCATGTCATTTAAAACCTCAGTGGATAATTTGAAAGATATGAGGCCATTTGCTAATCAGGAAAAGAAGAATCACATACATCAGTGTAATGGACTTAAATGTAGATGCCATTATGTCCATGGTTTCATGCTAAATGAGTATTCTGAACAGCTCCAATTCACAGCTCCTTTTATGTTGCATCCCTGTTTGCTAATAGTTACATGGGTGCACTTTATGCGCTGACACTTAAAGCACACAATGGTCGTGTCTGTTGGCCTGTTAAGTAATCAGCCAGGAATGAAAATCAAAGATGCCAAAAAGCTCCATTTACCTCCCCTCTGTGTTCACTTTGATTTCATTCCCATATCCTTTATCCTATGCTTGTCCCATGCTCACACCCCCCCTCACTCAGCATGAGGTGTCAGAGCTGATGCTGGAGATGTCCGTGTTGGTATGCAGAGGATGGGATGGAGCAAGAGACCTGTGTCTACTGTTACCTCATGACAGGGAAGCTACAGATGTTGGAGGGGAATGTGATTCCAGCAGGATGAACAATTGCAGCTGACCAAACTGTGGCTATTATTTAACCTGGGCCACCTCTCTCTCTCTCTCTCTCTGCTAGTCTGCACTGCACTGTGAAGCTGGTTGCCCATTTTCCAACTGCCCATTCATTTTTCTTAAAACTTATGGTTTGAGGATATTTATTCATTCCTGCGCTTCACCTTCTCCACCTGCAAAATATTAACTAGTCTGCTTTGGACAATATAGGACCCAACACTCTCCCAAACTACACATCCTGGGAATTTTTGCACATCATGAAGTGCTCCGGTACCAACATAGAGAAGGAAAGGAATCAGGGTAGAAATACAGGCATATTCTTCCCTAATGGTTGGGTACAACATCAAATATCACGTGGAAAGGCACTGACTTCAGTACACTGAGTCCTCTTCACTCATACGAGGTGGACACCAGGCCTGACGTAGCCATCAGAACAGCAGTCACTCAATATATTCTGCAAATCATTCCATCTCTACAATGCTCCATGGAGTCTAGTTTGCAAAGGAAGTGCAGCTTTGTATAAAAAAGCTGTTGCATCTCCCCTTGGTTTGGAGTGGGTGGTTACTTGTCTCAAGCGCAAGGAAAGAACAGTGTCAGATCATACTAACATACTGTCTTCCTCTCCTTCTGTCCCTCAGCCAGCTCACAACACAACTGACGGGGAATTTCCTCACACAGTCTTGAGCTCCATCCCAGCTCTTTGGGGGCTCTGATCCTAACCAACAGTAACATCTTGACTATTAGAGATTGAATGCTGGGTGCCCTGTCTTGCCTAACACTGTCACGAAGTATATATGGTACATCTTTCATCTGAGGATCTTGAACCATTTTAAAAACAGAAATCAGCCTCCAAACATACTTTCAATGCCATTAAAGTAACTGCTTCGCAGGTAGGTAGCTGGTAGGACCATAGGCATTTTGCAATATATCTTGGCCAGTCAAAGCTATTCAGAGCACAGGCATTTGTTTTAAAAGGTCATTTTTTCACTCTTTGAGCAGCCAGTATCATGCCACCTCTCATCCCTGTGACTTCATGTAGCTGTGTGGAGTGGCTGTAAATCCATCTCTGAAAGAGGCAAAATATGCTGCAAGGTAGTGGAGAGTGTGATTCAGAGCACTTAAAATACAACACAGGTAGTCTGGTTTCCCATGCCATGCTTCAGCCTTTCACTTTGTGGTAAGCAGCACATAAAGGTATGATTCAGCTTCAAAATGTGGTCTGGGTTTACTAACTTACCGGATCTACTCCTTCAGCACTTTTTTCAATCCTATTTTCATGGGACACCCCCATAGCAGACTTTTCTGCTTGCTTCACTGGTGACAGCAAATCACTCCCACTGATGTAAGATATAAATGCACAAGTTGCAATGAAAATGGAAATAATGTCTGTATGATTTTGACCCAGTCAGAGAATCTGTGTGTAGGCATTAACTTAGGTGTTGCTGCTTGATCCAAATTAGGTACAAATCTTACACTGATAACATCCATCATTTCTGCATAGTGTCTATCATGCTGTTTAAATGCTTCCTAAAATTAGACAAGACAGTGCTGCCAGTCTCAAGACATTCAAAATGTGGCTCAAAATAACAAATTTTTAGAGTGCTGCTTTTTCTTTCCCCTCAGGTAGCTGAATGCAAAGGGAAAACAACTTATCCCCTTCTCTAAACACAGCTTGCTTATACAAATATATTCCCAGTTAAGCAGAAAACAGAAATGATGTTATGAGACTCAAGAGCCAGACTGCTATTAGATGTGTGTGTAATGGATGGCTCAACTCAGAGCTGTGTGCTAAGTAGCAGAGCCCCATTAGTTCCCTTCCTCAAGCAAAGGTCAGTTTTCACACAAGTAAATCTTCTGTCTGGACAGAAGTTTCTCATATCTTTAAAGAGACTCAAAGGAGCAAAGCCTCCCCGCAGGCAATTTATTACACCTTCCCCCTGGTGAACAGAGCAGGGGGCCACCCTAAGAAGGCTGCAATAAATTGTCTGCGGGGAGCCTTTTCTTCCAGCACAAACAAGGTCTGAGCGACTGTATTTATACACTGTGGCTGGGTGGGAGGAGGGGATTCACAGGGCTGCCGGCTTTCGAGATCTTCCCCCTTAGACTACACACAGCTGATGCACACCCATCGGCAAAACAAATGCTATACAAAGAGACTGGGCTTATGGCACAGCCTTGTTGGACTTGGCAATGGAGCAGCTCGGAGGAATCACTGAAAGCAGCCTTGTTGGGCTGGGTTAGCTATGCAGATTTAATGTTCTGATTTTTAGTATTGTTTCTACAGCATCCCAGCAGTGTATGGAGTAGTAGAGATACAGTGTAAGTGGGAGAGGCCTCTTTGTCCCCTCTCAACTGAGAATAAGCTGCCTGGGTGCTGGTTGTCGGTAGTTACTGGCTTACTGCTATGGTAGCAGTGAGAGCAGGTAGAGGTGACAGCACAGCTGGAGGAAGCTCACAGGAAGGTGAGAGCACGTCTTGTCTAGGTCTGGCCAGTGGACTTGCCTGAGCTCAGTGGTACTTGTCAGGCCTTTGTACCTTAAGTATGTACAGGACCTAGTTACACCTGAGACCTCTCCTCATTGTCAGCAAAAGAGAACATATAAAACAGCCATCATGGGTCAGACCATCTAATCCAGGATTCTGTCTCTGACAGTGGCCTTGGGAAGAGTTCCCTATGAGCTACCCATAGAATCCCATACAGCTACCAATGATGTTTCCCTAGCATCTTCTCCTGGGTGCTAACAACGGGGATGAAGTATATCCATGGCTGGGAGAAAACCTTGTCACTTCTCTTCCTCTCCCTTGACTACAGAATTGACTATTTGCTAATCCACTCATGCCTCTCTCCACAGTTCCTGGAAACTCGTGTTTCATACCTTGCGTGGAGAGAGTACTGCTCCTTCTCCCTCAGAGAGAGTAAACTGGTTGTCTGAGGGAAAGATGCTTCTACTACCAGCTCTCTTCCCTCATCTTGACATCAGCTTTCTGACAGCTTTTCCTCGTCCCACCAGCTTTCCTCAGAGTCGTATTAAAAGACCACTGCAGCTAAACTATCCTCCTCATTCCTTTCCCAGAGCACAACAGTGGAGCGCCACATACCCTTCTGCAGTGTGGAAAACCAGGGATAGAGAAACACACCCCTTTACATGTGAGACAAATAAATTGCTCTGGTTAATTTAATGTGGTTCTATTCAGCTCTCTATTCAGCTCTTCCTGCCACAGCAGGCTGCTGTCAACACCACCCCCTAATCTAATTTCTCTGAGACAAGTAAAGCTGAGTAGAAGTGAATGGCAAACACAGTGTGTTCTGGGATTGCTGCGAGAGTAATTTGAGCAAGTTAAGAGCAGCATCCATGAAACTATGCCCTGTATTTGTATTCTGGTCAGTGTGGGATGTGCTGATGTGTTTCAGCAACAAGTTGCAAGGTCCATCTAGCACTAAGAGCAATGCCATATTAGCGACCACTCTTTCTCTTGTTTTCAGAGACCACTGCTCCCAAACAGACAAGTGTCCCTTTTATTTTTTAAGATTCGTCCTTTTCTAATGGAATATATTGATGTAAAGACTGGGTATAAAAGACAGCTTAAAGTAATCTAAGGCCTAATTAGCTATTGAAATCTGGTTTAGTTCCACTCAGGCAGTCAGGCAAAGTCCTGTAGATGGGGAAAACTTCCTCAACCCTGGCTGAACTGGCCCTATTTGAAGTAATAATCTTATTGTAAAGGCTGCCCTTGGTGCATATGGAGGGGATTCATCAAGTGAAAGGTAAGTAGCTACTATGTAGATGCATCTAACCAGGAGTCTAAGGTCAGGAAAGAGAAATAGGCTATTTTAGACTGTAGCTCATTGAATCTGAAAGCAGTGATCTAGAATAAGTCATATGAATTATGCCCAAGAAGTGCCTATTTGTCTCAAAGGACTGTACAAGGAGGCTATGCTAACTAGCTCTGACATGGAGCAGTCTACCAGGTAAACATCTCAAGGTTGGTGTGATGAATCCTATCATCTCAGACATCTGTCCCTGCCTCAGACCAGGGCTACTGCCGTGCTCACAGAGCTACGTTCTTCCAGGTTAAGGCAAGTAATGACATATATGAGCTTTGCAGTCTGTGTTTCAGTGCTATTCTCTTGTTTTGTAGTAACTGGTAACCTGCTAGAAGGTCTGGCCTTAGTATTGAGTCTAGAGCCTGTATGGCTCCCATGCTGACTTCAACAAAGCCAGTGTATACAAACACATGCCAGACATTGCTGGACACATACATTCCTCTGTGGGAATACCACTGAGCCATAGATACGAACTCTGCCCAACAGTGTATTTGAATGCTGGGGATTTTTTTTATGCCTTCTTGGAAGAAAAGCTCTTCCACATGAAATATGTTTTGATTCAGTGTGATGACTTCTGCTGTGAGTTGTCAATGATTAGCTGACGGAGCGACCCTGAGAACAGGTATATTAATTTCTGGGAAAAGATGCACCAGTAAAATGAATGTTATTTGCTGAGCTTGTTCATATAAATTAACAGCATGATAAACATCCGGAAGGTAAAAAGATCAGTCCCATGCTGACTGTTCTCTAGCCAGGGATTGCTAATCCTTCAAGGTCATTGTTTGAGGATGAGCTCTTACTTCAAAGCCAGGCCAGCTTTGCTTTCCGTGAATAGCTTGTCTGTGCTCTGGTCCTCTCTTGCTTCAAAGACTTCCACCAAGGGAGTAGCTTTGCCTTCTTTCCCCTGCCCATCGGAGTTGGACCAAAATGCTGCTGCACTTTCCCTTCCCTACTGAAAGTGTGACAACTTTTATTGGAAGCCCCTGCTTGCTCTGTGTTTTCCTCCAACCTCCTTGCTCCTCGTGTTTCCACACCTCACTTGGATTCCTGCCTTTTGCCATGCAGCTCATTTCATAATGTACAATTTCACTGTTCTCTTCTGGTCTCAAAACAACTCTGTAAAGTTGACTGACCAAGCAACTCTCCTTCTTTCATCTCCATCCTTTCTTTCTCCTGGGCTTTAGTTGTGACACTCGTCTGACTTGTTGTATCCACACTGTAGACTCTCTGAGGCAAGGAATGAGTTTCACCTACAATCAAGTGGCCAGGGCTTCAGAAAGCCATACAGGAAGCTAATTCTAAGATGAAAACTACTATCACTCCCATCCTGTTGCCAGATGTCCCACCTCTCCTGGAAGACACATGGCAGTTCCTCTTGCTTTCATGTATCGCTTTATGCTGTGTAAATGGACATTAGCAAAGAGTCTCATAAAATAATATTGCACAAGAATAGCCATAGGATAGTTCACATCTGCCCAAGCAATCCTAATTGCTTCCTAGATGCCTATACAGTTCTCAGTGGAAAGCTTCCAAAGAAGCACTGTAAGATCCTAAAGACAAAGGTTTCAGTGGTAGCTGTGTAAGTGTACAAGGGCAAAAACGATTCCTTCTGAACCAATGCTAAGAACATATTCCTCCTTTTTTCCTAGAGCTCTGTGAAATCTTTGGTCTTCTATTACAGAAGACATTGGACATCAATGCTAGACAATGTCAAGCCTCAAGAAAATGTGTGACAAAACACTATGAAATAGCTTCAACAGTGCTGCACAGAGTTAAATAAGGGAGGAAGAATTCACTTTGCAAAGTCTGTGAAATGTTGTATTTGCAAACAGTCTCTCCAACAAACATGCTTAAAAAGCATGTTGCCCTTAAAATATGCATTTAGGGCAATCTAAATAGCATGGTGTATTTGGTGGGCTGGTTGCCCATCAACATTGCTGCAGGCATTTGAAGGATGAAAACAATTTGATGGTCACATAAAAGATGAAAATGGTTCTTCCATACCTTCCCCGCCACAAGAACTACCATTTACTGTTCTTGCCTGAAGCTTCATATCTTCAGTAGTTACCCAGTGTGGTCCAAATGTACATTTACTTAGACTAGAGGAAAAATCCACATGATTCTAAAATCCTGATTCAGTAAACAGATTTTTCTGTAACGAACATCTGGCACATCTGGTTACCTCTATTACTATCCCCCTGTCCCCCTGGTTAGGACCCCCTGCACCAATCTAAGCTTTTTCTCCTGAAATTCTTGAGAGAGGTACTGCAAAGAATGTATCTGCAAGCACCAGCAGCCCTTTACCAATGATACAATAGATGTTATGGGCACCTGAAAAATTAACACTTATGTAGATATCTAAGGAAAATAACTAGTTATTTCTACTTTCCACCTCATGGCAGCAGGGAGAAGGGAGCTTTCTGCTGCTGATGTGGATGGCTCCATAAACCATTGTGCACTCTCAGACCATCAAAATGCAACCCCAGCTATGGGTCTCTTCACATCCCTTTCTTCAGCCCTTGCTCTAGATCCCAAACCAGAACTCAAACTGCTGTGTAATAGATATGTGCGACACCTTTCCAACTTCAGCCAACTGGCTGGAAATGGTTTCTTCTCCAAAGGCCTTCAACTCATATCAGATTTGGGGATGGACATGGGAACTTGTTACATGCTGGAAAATTGTTGTAACTTCTTGACACTATCTGGCACCCACAGAGGAAGAAAACTAGTAGAAAAAGCCAAGATAAGTTAATGCCCATTCTTCACTCTTGAGCATCTGGCCTTTCCATCCATTTCAGACTGTAATGCAGTGTGGCAATCCACTCATTTCTGCCACAAAAGAGAGTATAACCCCCTAGTTAGTCTTTTTTTTTACACTCCCTCTTTTCAGCCACACGAGTGAGTCAAGCAAGTTCAGCCACTGAAACAAGTCAAAATAAGTCAAAACCCCCAACTTAATTTTGTACGTATGCCATCCCAACCCCAAGCCTCCTTCTAGGTCTTCTAAAGCTGCAAGAACAAATTTGTCTTCTCAGAGAATATCTCCCTTGCAGGCAGCAATGCTATGTACACAAGAGCACTGACTTTTCCGCTATGAATTTCCCATACGGATTATGATTCTAGAATGGGAGAGGTCACTCATTTACTCATGTACTCATTTATTAAACTGTTGTATGGATCAATATTCCTAAGATATCCCTTGGCTAAGATATTGCTAAATGACTTCTTGTCCCTACTGTTTTGCTATCTCTCATAAAACAATACAAATGGCTATATTTAAGCTCATTGAGTCATCCTTGAAATGAATATGAGAGTAGCTCAGTAGCACTGGGTCTTATGCATTGCAGTTCCACTGCTAAAATTTGTACTTAGCTCCTGTTCAGTCAGAGCTCTCCCTGCTTTCTGTGGGATGCCTGCCCTAACAATTTGGCCCTTAGGCAAGATGCCTGAAAACAGAGCTGCTGTGTTCTTAATGAGGTGTTTTTTTCTAGTGCTTTTATTGCTTCAAGGTTAAACACTTTTGGAGAAAAGCACCAACAATTTTATCTGGTTTTAAACTCAGGTGAATCTGGATCATATACACTAGAAATGTTCGGCTCTGGATCTGTCTTTATAATTTGAAGCACCTGAAATGTCACAGGTAGAATAACCTACTTCCTTGGGAGACACTAGACCAGATCTTGAGTCATGGGGACTCCATGTGACCTTGATTTGTCCTAAGATAAATATACTGGTAAATATAGGGACATAACAGAATAAAGACTCTCTTCTCTTGGAAAGCCTCCCTTGTAACGGAAGTTACAGGAATGACAATCACTGTGCAGGGAAAAAAAAACTCGCTGAGGGGAAGAAACTCAGAAGTAAGTCTTCATTTTCTGTGGATATTATGGAATGAATGAGAGTGATGTCAGATGTAACATAACACTGGAGTGGAAAAGCTAATAGAAAAGGCACAGTATCACTTCACTGGCTAGTTCTAGACATGAGCTATCCATTAAAAGCAAGTCAACCCCCCAACATAATTTTGTACATATGCCATCCCAGCCCCCAGCCTCCTACCAGGTCTTTTAAAGCTGCAAGAACAAATTTGTCTTCTCAAAAAATATCTCCCTTGCAGGCAGTGAAGCTGTGTACACAAGAGCACTGACAGCATTCCAGCAGCTCCCAAATGCTAACAGTTCTTGCAAAATTCCCAGATGCAGAGAAATTTTCTGAAACTGGCACAAACTTCATGAAAAGCTTTCAAATCTGGTCCAGTCCAGTCTACAAATGTGTCCTATGCACACATAGAACTGGTTGCCAGGAAATGCCATCGTCTGCTATTGCAGATAATTCATTATGCCATTGTGTAGTTGAATCCAGAATGCAAGTATGACAGATTTATACTGAGATTAATTTGGTCACTGACATAACACACACCTTTGGCAAAATCCAGGCGAAATGGATGGCTCACCAAAGAGGAAGTGAGTATTTTTCCTCCAGGTGGCTGGTTCAGATTGATTATGCTGGCAGAAAGAGGTTTTTGTTTTGCAGCTCTGCCAAGCATGGCCCTTCTAAGAGTGTTCAAAATCCGCAAATAAAAATTTAAATCCATGAAAGACATAACATCTGATCTTTCCTCATACACAGTTTTTCTCAGTGTAGCTATGAGTGTTCCTGTGCCTACAACTAATTTACACATGTGTGAGAGGTGTTTTCAAAGCTGAAGAGCTCAAAAGGAACAGCCATAAAAGTGTTAGTTTGTCTATGGGCATTTCTATAACTTGAGAACTGGACAACCTCATTTCCTGACCTCTAAGCAACAGGTCATTTGTAGGTTTATCTGATAGGAATGGCTTGCTATCATGTACTTACCTGACACAAAAGTACAAAACAACCGGTCCTGACTTTTTGGGGAAGTCATGTTCCAGCACTCTGCGGTCCAACTGAAGCCAGTTCAAGTGTCCCCTGATAAGAGAGGAGACAGTTATGAGCCCAGGAGTAAAGAGATTTCTTGCTACTCATTGCAATGAGGTCTGAAGCGTTAAAAAGATGAATAAAAATGCATGCTATTTGCCCTTGGCTATTGCATGATATTTGAAAAACACACAGTAAATGTTTGAGGAACAGAAACGATATCATCCTGGCAACATTTCAGTATGAGAATTGAAGAGCTAAAGTTCAATCTGTCAGAGTGAAAGCTGGTAATACAGAGCAGAT
The DNA here is from genome assembly GCF_028389875.1 of Rhea pennata. NCBI lineage: Eukaryota > Metazoa > Chordata > Aves > Rheiformes > Rheidae > Rhea > Rhea pennata. The sequence goes on from NC_084663.1 coordinate 7,828,790, forward strand.
AGGACAGAACAAAATGTTAAGAGCTTCACCTTTTATTACAGCCCCCTGGAGCAGATGCATCATTAAAAGTCTGTCAAGATTTTCATTAAAAATCCTTATTGTTAATAGTCACCACAATGCCTGCAATATTTCACTCAAAGCTAAACCCAAATGTATACAGCCCCAGAGAGTTTATTTACCACCCTCATGCCTGAAATAGCCTCTCTAGGTTTGCCAAGTCTTGCTTTTCCTTCTTCGGAGAGCTCCTGAAAAATAGCTGCTCCATGAAGCGTTCCAGCTCCAATTACCACATGCTGCTCTTCTTTTGCCTAGATGGTACCTGTCGCTATTATTTTCTCCTATAATTTATCCATTTGTGCCTTGCTGCTGTAAGCTTTCCTGGGCAGGAGCTCTGTTTGTCATGTTTCACACATTATAAACCACCCTGTGCGTGTGTGGTATTTTATAAATACCATTATTTGTATTACAGTGGCATCTCACTCCCCAGCTGAGATAAAGGCCCCATTAAATTATACACATAGGGTGAAATTCAGGCCCCACTGAAGTCAGCAGGAATTTTGCCACTGCCTTGAGTGGTGCTAGAATTGCATCTGTGGACAATTTTGCTATTGATTTCAGTCTGACCAGATTTCATCCAAAGGGAGAAACAGTCCTTGCCTTCAGCACTTTGCTTTCTAGGCAAGCAAAGGGAGAGAGATTTAAAGTGATTTTGGGGGGGGGGGGGGAATCATGCAGCAAATAAAGCAGGAAATGGAATTCAGATGTTCTGCACTCTGTTCCAGTGTCTATTCACTGGTTCATGCTAATCCTCAAGATTAATCATTTCACCAAAAATGAAAAAAAGCTGTGTTTAAAAACACTGTTAAATTAAGTTCTAAGGTTGGCACAAGCCTTAGAAATGTACCCTGTCAGCAAACACACTCAGTTTTCACAAAGATCTGCCCATTACTCCTTAGCACTGCATGTGCTTTGAGTAACTGAGGAACTGCCTTGGAAACTAAGCAACAACAGCTATTTAACATTTTAACCATATTTGCAGCTCCCTCACTCCTTCTTTTCTAGAAAAATAAATAAAGAGGAGAGTAACAATTTCAGGAGGCTTTGGATCACCTGGGTTCAATTTGATTTTCTGTACAGCTGCCTTGCTTATGCAGATGCTAAAAGGGCTTGGTAGTGCAGGGATCTGCAAAGCCAGACAGCTCCAGGCTGGCAGGAGACCAAAGGGGACATCGTGCTTGACAGCCTTTGGTGTAGAAAGCCAGTTTGCGCTGAGGGGTTCAAAATGGCTTGTGAGCTTCACTTATCACTCCCGTGAGTTCAGGATCAGGCATTTATAAAGAAATCATCTCACATCTGTTTTTGTCTGAACAGCCTATGCATCAATTTGCCTTGGCCCATCATTCCTTCCACATCTCAACTAAGTACAGGTGAGATTTGTGTAGCTGGGGACTTTCAAACTTTTTTTAGACTTCTTTTTGGTGTAGAGAAAAAAAATAACACCTGATTTTTATGTTTTTTAGTAACTTTTGTTCTCTATGTAAAGTATTTTTAATAAGTTTCTTTCTTTATTTTTTTTTCTCTAGGTAGAGGGCAGCCTAAACTGCATATTAAAGGCACACAAACTACATTTGTGCCCTGTTGCTTAGCAAAGGTGCATGCTTTAACAAGGGCTGGTTTTTAGAAGACAGATGCTCTGAGCTGTTAGAAAAGGAACCCCCTTGGAAGAATCCTACCCTGGGCACACAAAAATTGGAGGCGTCTACTCTTCCAACTGCATTCCCCTTCTCGAGGGCTGGCCTTTTCACTATTGACCACTTTTTTTTTTTGTCCTGAGGTCCCATTATGTTTCTCTTAAAGGGGATTCAGAGAGGCAGAAATTAATTTTGAAGGCCACAGTATGCATGGAAATTGAAACTAGACATGTTCACCCGTTTCTAGCCAAAGTATAAAATGAGCCTTTATCCATTTAGACCAAGGTATGAAACACTGTCAGAGCAAGGAGAAGCCACACTAAGCCTGACATCCTATTCCAAACCTCTCCAGCTGCATTTGTATCACCAAAGTAGCAGCCACTAGCAGTGGATGGCATTGCAAACCGTTTCCTGCTCAGACCAATTTGTTAACAATGAATTTACAGTTTACATCTATGTTTATTCAACAGAAATGTCTGGGTTTGCCTTACATGTGCAGTGAAGGGTTTAGAAGCCACAGTGCAGAGAACAGTAATTCGTTTCATGTTATTTCTCATTTTAAAATGATTTGTTCTTTTCATGCTCACTGCATCTTTGGAAACTTGTATCTCATTGTGATATGGTTGGTACAAAAAGAATACATGTATAGACATATGCATACTTACATGTGCATGTAATTGCACACATACATGGGTGTGCATACTGAACAACACAGTTAACTTTGCACCGAGTTTTTGGGTTGAAATCTTTTGTCACTCCTATCTGCTATGAGCTTAAATCCAGAGCTCCTTCACAGGAGGAAGGTCACTTAAATCACTGCCAGGACCTAACTGTTCACTGTACTCAATTACCACTTACAATCTTTCATCACTAAAGGCTTCTGCACTGCAGATTGTCACCTAACTCCTTGTTTCCAAGCATGCATGTGTGGCATTTAGAGAACAGCAGCAGTGAACAATAACTGGTATCTGCCAGTGAACGTTGTCTGTCAGGAGCCAAACTCTAATGCTGTTATGCCACAAAATGCTTTGCTCTGGAAGCTGTCTTGCTGTCTTCAGCAGGACTATTCACAGAGTGCAATCCCATATAAGACAGTAAAATGTTTGTGCGTATAATCCTAGGCATGTAGTAATCTTGGCAGTTTTCATGGACCCATTTGGGCAGTTTGCAGTGGGATCCCCTTCAAACATTCCCATGTCTAGCTGGATTTCCTTCACACTTCAATTTAGAGACTCAAAGTAGCTTTTGTTTCATTATTTCCATTGATTTGTTCATTTGGTGTTTACATCAGTGTATTAACAAATAATGCTGCAAACAGTTTTGAGTGACCTACAGGGAGGCTGAATATTGAAAACCAGATAATTTTTCACCATTCATTGTACCCATGTTGGCAGTTAAACGGGTGTGTCAATAAAAAATACATAATTGCTTCTAGGAAACAGAAACTAGGTCCATTTAGGTTATAGACTGAGTATGGATTTTGGTGCCCAGAGCTGATATTGTTGATTGCATGCAGTAGTTTCTGTTTTCTTTCATCAGGGCTTTTAGTGAAGAGTGGTACATCAGCGAGTACTTTGCCTCCAGGTGGATCTGTTTATACAGATTTACCGGTTAATGTCCAGATTTCTGAAAAGTGGATTCACATTTATTTGTTTTCATAAAGATACTTGGACCAATAAACCAACTCACCTCCCTTCAAGGTCAAACTCATGTTGAACTGAATTTTGAGGAGGACCAATTCACATAATGGAAACCATATATGTTATTTTACATTTCCATTGACCACTAGAGAAACAAACAGAACTTTAAAGATAAGCATGTGGATTTTCTTATTTAAGGTCTAAATCCAATAATGGAAATATTTTTGGAAGGGACTACAAGGCTCTGGAAACTATATGAGGTTACGTAAACAGATTTTTCAAAATGGTGGATTTGGGGACAAATGAACTAGTTTAATGCCAGTGCAGGACATTATTCTAGAGAGCTGGACCATCCATTGAACAGGCTAGGACACGGGACAATTGGTACCTAGTTCTGGCTCTACCACATTGCTGCAAGGCAGGAATAAGTCACCCATCGAATTCCTGGAGGCCAGGAGAGTATTCCAAGGAAGAGTGGTACTCTGCTCTCCCTCTTCTCATACATGTCTGTGCCATCCCCTTATCTACAGGATCTGGGGCTAAATAAGGACATTCTCTGTCTTTATCATGTTAGTATGAGTTCTAGCACAAGTATAACACAAATAATAATGGCATCATTCACAGCCTAATCTCCGACATGGGCCAGTACCAGATGCTGAAAAGGACTGTTGTAGTACAGGGAGCCAACAAGCAGGTTGGGGGTCTGCACAGATGTTTCAGAGCCTCACTTCCTTGCAATTTTTTATCCTATGTATTAGCTAGCTGCTCTGCAGTTTCTGCTCTGGTGATGGAGGAGAAGCACCATGAAAAGGCTTTGGTTGAGCATTTCAGTTTTTGGTTAGGCCCACGGAAAGGAGGAGCAGTGGGATGCAAGAGTTGGGAGATCTCTACGGAACAGGTACCTCATGTCTAAGGACAAGCAAAGGACATGAAAACCTGTCTGTGGCTCAAACGGTTCCTTCTGCAGTGAACAGAAGGGGAGTTCTGACCACTTGCTTTCAATGAACGCTAGAAGGGCTAATGCCAAGGGAAAACATGGTTAGCACAGATTCATACTAAGCTGAACTGGAAAAAGGCCCTTTCCCAATTCCTTTTAATCCATAATCAAGCAATATATGGGTTTTATGGCTTTACATTTGTGTTGGAGCTTAGCTCCACATACTATGCAGAGACACACTTTTGACCTGTGCTCTCCCTCTGTTAATGGCTAATGCCGTAAAGTGTTCCTATGATCATTAAAATAGGAGGCGTTATTCTTTCCCCTATAATAGTCTGACAATCTAATTTTGGTCACATTGAATGCGGTAATGACCCTATACTATCACAAGAAACTATTAAGTCGCCAACGCAAAGGTTGTTCCTATTGATTTTCTTCTCAGGTTGTCATGATAGAGCGCAACTAATGAGTGGAAATCCCCAGTCCAAATCATTTCTAAATAAATTACTCTCATAGAGCTTTTACTCTTAAATAGAAGAATTGATTTAATACTTTAGTGGCTTTTCTTCTTTGTAAACTTGCAATTTAGCCAACTTCAGACTACATTTATGAACCAAGCATATTCTGTGTTAGCTGGTCCCTTCTCAGAAGGCACACTGGGACTCGGAAATGTTATTTGTGAAGAGGAGGAAATTTCTGAGAGCTCACATTACAAAATTCAATGATTTCTCTTTGTATGCCTCATCTGTTCAGAGCATTAACTATAGGGCTATGTTGGGTGCTGTACAAACGCATGATAAGAGACCGTCTTTCCAACTTTTTGAGGAAAGAATTTTTTTTTCGCTTCAGATTCACACTGCAGGTTAATATCTGTGGTATAGACAACCCAGTTGACTTTCTCAAAGTGACATGGGACACCTGTTTCCAACACCCAGTTCAACGCCCCACATATCTTTTTTGGTTGTGGTCAGTAAAATAGTTGTTGTTCTGGAAAAGAGCTTGTTACAGCTGAGGAGGAAATATTATGCATAAATCATCTTTGTAAGTATTATTTTCACAGCAAACAAGAAGCCTCCATGTAAGGATCAGGAATTACTGTGGGGCAGCACTAGGGCTATAGACCAAGCTTTATATTGGCTAGAAATTTCTGATAGGTTATTGGACTCTGTTCACTAGATTTAATGAGGGTGTCCCCAAATCTTTCATCTGGGCCAGCTGAGCTCCTGCTAAATTCTTCTTGTGCCATCTTGACCAATTTTTTAGAAGATGAACTAGGTGAGTGGATGGCATCTCACTCACCCTATGATTCTTTGAAGTCCTGTTACACAATGCTCATCCATCCGAATCCCTGATTCTATCATTTACACCTGGCTTTCGCCAGTGCTTTGCATGCTGGCTCGACAACCTCTGTCAGCCTCTTGCACTACCTTCCATTGCTAACTGAGGTATTTGCTCACACCACTCTCTTTTAAACCTGAGGTGGTCCCTGGGGAGAATGAGAGACTCTGTCTCTCTCGTTGCTGACACCTCCTCATGAGCATCCCATGCACTCCTAGGGGAATCCTGGGCCCATTCAGCTCAGCTGGCAGCCAGGACCTGCTCCATCGCTGTATGGTTGCAGATCTCTTTCTGCCCATGAACCTGTCACATGTTTCCTCTTTTTAACCTGTGCTGTTGGGGCTGTCAGAAGAACATTTTCATCCCTTCGTCATCTTTAGCTTCACTGCTTCATTTCCCTGCACCCTTCAGCCAGCACCCTCTGAGTAACTCACCATGTCTGATAAGAAATAACACCCTGATGAACAGTCATTTTCTTTTGCTGCTTCAGTTACTTGCTGATACCTCTCGCTCTTCCTCATTTGAGGGCCAGTCTTATTTTGTGTTGGGTGAAAGATCTCCTACCCGTGCTGAACTGCTCATGTCAGCAAGATTGCACAGATCTGAGCTCTCCCTTGATTTAGGTCTCAGTTCTGCACGTGCCTGACTTTAAGTGTCCTCCTGCACCAGGAGCCGTGTCCTGAGATGGCCTCAGTCTGCCCAAGCAGACACTTGCCAGGAAAACTGGCTTCGAAGGGGTGATTGCTGCTGCGTTCAGTGGGGGCATGTATGTGCACATTAGGCAGCTGCCGCTGATTACCTGATCGCAAATCATTATACCAGTAGACAATTTACATTACTCTGCCACTTCAGCAAGAGAGCAGAGCTGGCCCGTGACAGTAGTACTGCTGACTCAGTTATATTGGGAAGACAACAGTGACTTGAAAATCTTGTTTGTCAGAAAAAAACAAATGTAGGGTCTTTTCCCAATTATTATTAGAGAAAAATCACAAACCGGGGTGGAATATAGTAGCTGCCGATATGAGACACACTCCATATGCTAAGGACAGTCTAACTACAGAAGGGAAACAGGTAGCCAGAACAGAAGTAACAGGCACTATACAGTAACACTGAAAGGTCACAGTCCAGGAGTAGTCATGGTAGTCAGACCCTTGATGCTTAGCCAATGTAAATTTTCTACTTGATTTCTGGCTTTTAAACAAGAGGAATTCAACTTTTCATGCTTTCCTTTACAAACACAAGTCATAGAAATGTCCGGTCTAGGTATGAAAGCTCAAATTTTGTAGTAATCATAGGACCTGGGGTTTGAGATGAACAATCAACATTGTCTGAGGTGACTGCGCTGTGATAGCCCCGTTCTTTGATTTAGCTCAGCCACAGGATTATTTGACTTCTAACGAAGGTCAAATCCTTTTTAAATGGAAATTTTATATTTAAAAGTCATTTGGTTCACATTAAATTTATACCCCTTCCTTTCCCAACTTTCTTCTTTCCTTTTTTTAAGAAACTCTAATCTAGGATCTAAAACATCAGAAATAGTAATTTTTTGAGTTTTTTTTCTTTCCTTGAATTAATTTAGCATTAGTTTTAGTTTTAAAGCTACTTGAGTGAATAAACACATTAAAACTTTAATTGTATAGTTCTGCCAATTTGGTAATAATATTGAAATAGCAATTGGATATTAAGTCCAAGAGAGCTTAAGTCAACTTTTTACCAATGCCAAATGACAAGAAATCTTTGAACGTGTGATAGGAAGGGATTGTTACTGTCTCTGTAAACCCCCCAACAGTGCTTAATTCACTACTAGAGACCTCCAGCACTCTGCAGAAGAGAAATTACAAGAAAGACTGATATGAGGCCCTGTCTCCCTGGACTTTGGTCTAAGACCTTAGAGTACTCAGGTCTTCTGTGCTGGTCCTTTTGCTTAGGCAGAAATTCCACTCAGTTTTCCTGTGATTTAACAGCTGCTTCTTAGGTCTTTCATTCATGGCACTTACGTTTCATCTGTGAATGCAATTCCAAAGTACTCTTTTTCCTTCAGGTTGAAATGAGATGCCACCAGGTCAAGCAACTCCTTTGCCAAAAGCTTTGGCTGGAAAACAAGAAAGAAAGTGATCAAAAAGGAGAACTTTGATATAACTGCACTATGTATCTGGAAGGAAATGCTATCTTTGGAGGTGCTCCATTGCCTTTTTTTAATGTTTCCCCTGGTATTCAAACTAAAATTTCAAGCAATGTTAGCTCCTTGAAATGAGCAATAATTTCCCTCCTAGGTAAATAATAAAAAAGAGGTGACTCCAGCCTCTTTGGTACTTAATTTCTCTGCAGAGAGATGACCTACCATCTGCCAGTGTTCAGATTTACTATGAGCGACTCACTCATGCCTCTCTAATAATCTAAGTTGTTAAAACTTTTTATCAGAAACCTTTACAAACACATCTCAGACACCCACTCTCTCTCACACACAGTGCAGATATATACTCGTAACACTAATACAAACATAGTGCCAAAAGATATGATGTGACAGGACCAAAAGAGAAGTAAATTACAAAACGGAATATTTTCCTGCTAAGTATTGCTTGTCATTTATGGATGAGCATTTGTCAAAAAATGAAGGTACTTGGAAGCAAAGAGAGGAAAGTAACACACATTTTCAAAATGCCCTTTCTAAGAACATAAAAGCTAAGCGAAAAGAAGCTGTTCATCACATACAGAGCACTACGGGGTACTACAATGGGCCAGTTTTGCATTCTGTGCAAAACCTTTGACTGTCTAACGCTACCTTATCTTTGTGTATTTCCACCAACTCTTGTCAAGCTTCTGTGTTTAGTGCTGTGCTGCTGAAATCTTGGTACTAGATCTCTTATCATAGAATCAGTGAGGTTGGAAGGGACCTCTGGAGATCATCTAGTCCAACCCCCCTGCTCAAGCAAGGTCACCTAGAGCATGGTAGGCAGGATTGCATCCGGGTGGGTTTTGAATAGCTCCAGAGAAGGAGACTCCACAACCTCTCTGGGCAACCTGTGCCAGGACTCCGTCGCTCTCACAGGGAAGAAATTCCTCCTCACATTCCGTCAGAACTTCTGTGATTCAATTTCTGCCCATTGCCTCTTGTCCTGTTGCATGGGACAACTGAAAAGAGTTTGTCCCCATCCCCTTGACACCCTCCCTTCAGGTACTTGTACACACTGATCAGATCCCCCCTCAGTTTTCTCTTCCCCAGGCTTAACAGGCCCAGCTCTCGCAGCTGTTCCTCATAGGGCAGATGCTCCAGCCTTCTGATCATCCTTGTAGCCTTATGCTAGTCTCTCTCCAGTAGCTCCATGTCTCTCTTGTAGTGGGGAGCCCAGAACTGGACACAGGACTCGAGATGAGGCCTCCCCAGGGCTGAGGAGAGGGGCAGGATCACCTCCCTCGACCTGCTGGCAACATTCTTCCCAATGCACCCTAGGAGACCATTGGCCTTCCTGGCCACAAGGGCACATTGCTGGCTCACAGTCAACTTGTCATCCACCAGTACTCCCAGGTCCTTCTCTGCAGAGCTGCTCTCCAGCGGGTCAGCCCCCAGCTTGTACTGGTGCCTAGGGTTATTTTTCCCTAGGTGCAGGACTCTGCACTTGCCCTTGTTGAACCTCATGAGGTTCCTCTCCACCCAGCTCTCCAGCCTGTCCAGGTCTCTCTGAATGGCAGCACAGCCCTCAGGTGTGTCAGCCACTCCTCCCACCTTGGTATCACCAGCAAACTTGCTGAGGAGGCACTCTGTCCCCTCATCCAGGTCATTGATGAAAAATGTGAACAGGATGGGACCCAGTACTGAGCCCTGTGGGACGCCACTAGCCACAGGCCTCCAACTAGACTCCACTGAGCCACTGATGACGACCCTCTGAGCTCTGCCTTTCACCCAGTTCTCAATCCACCTTACTGTCCACTTGTCTAAATCACACCTCCTGAGCTTATCTAGGAGGATGTTATGGGAGACAGTGTCAAAAGCCTTGCTGAAGTCAAGATATGCAATGTCCACTGCTCTTCCCTCATCTACCCAGCCAGTCCTTCCATCCCAGAAGGCTATCAGATTAATTAAGCAGAATTTCCCCTTGGTGAATCCATGCTGACTACCCCTGATCACCTTCTTTTCCTCCATATGCCTGGAGATGACATCCAGAGTGAGCTGTTCCATCCATCACCTTTGCAGGGGTGGAGGTGAGGCTGACTGGCCTATAGTTGCCTGAGTCCTCCTTCTTGCCCTTCTGAAGACTGGAGTGACATTGGCTTTCTTCCAGTCCTCAGGCACCTCTCCAGTTTTTTTTTTTTTTTTTTTTTTTTTTTTTTTTTTTTTTTTCCTTACTGTCCCTGGTAGGAAATTGGGGTAGAAGGGATCTGAGTAGATGTGACCTGTGATCCCACAGACCTGTAATAGTCCCAGATTCTAGAACTAGGAAGAGTCACAGTAGCTTTGATACAGCTGAGGCCAGAGATCCTAACAGCATTTTCAGATGACTGCTTATAAGGGCTTGATCTACAAATCTCTACTCCAGACTTCAGTGAAAATAAAACACTCAGCTGTCTTTACTGCCCCAGCAAGTCAGTCAAGCAGCTGAGTCATTTACCCTTGCCAGGAAACTGTTGTTGGGTGGAGATCAAATAACTCAATGATACTGTACAGAAAATGGGTGGCAGGATCCAGGGAACCCTGCTATCCTAATTGCCTGCCTATCTGTAAATACAGATACAACTCCCATGGGAAAAAAAATCTTAATCTGTATTAGACTCCCAAACAGATTCATAAATCTCTCAATCTCTATTTAAGACTGTCCCTAAACTGAAGACTGTCCTAGTACTTGACACTCCTGAGACAAATGGCAGCCTGAAATACTTCTCCGGTGCTCATGTTTTATACTGGCCTCCACCCTGCTCTGTCTCCCTGTTACAACCTGGTGGAGCACCGCAGTTTAAGAGAATGTCTGTACTCTGAATTTAAGAGAATGTCTATGTACCCAGAAAAATGGTGGCTTCTAGGTCAGCAAAGAAAGAAGCAATATCCATGCTTAAATGCAGTACTAGCACAAACCAGCTCCTGAGCAGGATGTAAGTTGCTGTGTAGGAGGAAGAATTGGCAGAAAACAAATTAGGTGGGACTTAACAAGCCTCATTTTAATTCCTAAATCAGACTTCTCTGGCACTGTGAGCTTGTGATGGAGTCTCTTTGACATGTCTACATTACCTGTTGCATTGCCTTTCAGAGATTCCTGAAATAGCTCCTGACTGGCAGTCAGAGCTGAGCAGACCAGGCACAGGGCCATGGCAATGCAGCTGAATGGTTTCAGGGATCCAAGCAAAGAGCACACCAGCTTCACCTGTCTGGGGATTCAGCAGATACTTCTGTCTTGGCATTATCCTGAGTGTGATAGACATTCCCAGCCTCTCTATTACCTGTTAAGATGAAACTTCCTTCACTGGGACATTTTAAGGACAAACTGTACTCTTGCTTATAAGGTACTCAAATACTGTGACAAAAAGGATGGATGTTAAGACTGCCAGATGCATTGAGCTACAGTAAGCTCTGCACATATATTTACTGGGGGTGTTAGATGAGTTTTCAGGTTAACAACAGACAAACTAAGACAAATTTGTTAAAGAAAGAGAGGAAGGGGGCGTTGTGCCTGTGCCAATGTGCAGGTTCAGAGCCTAAGCCTGCATTACTATAGATGGTCTTGCTTTTCCCATACCCCTCCCATGTCTCTCTGCTACCTTCTTTCCTGATCAGGAAACCAATCAGACTGAACTCTCTCTGCCCCAGAAAGGGATTTCCTTCCAGCCTAGTGCTAGAACAAGAGGAGGAATGGGGAGGCATGACCAGAAATGAGTGCAGGAGATGGAAGGCCTGACCTCAAGCAGCAATGTGGACTTTGACCAGCTAAATGCCCACTTGCCCCAGATAGCGCTGTTTTCAAATCCTAGTGCTCCGAACCCTAGGTGTCCTCAGAGACAGCAATGAAAGGCCAGGGTGGATTAAAGACCTACTATCCTTGCATAAGTATGGGGCAGGGACTCTGCTGCACATGATGAGAACATGATCGTTCCTTCCCCTGCACCCTGGGGATAAAGCACTCAGAAATTTATCACGTTGGCCTCCAGTGATGAAACATGTTCTGGGTTAGAGTCGCAGGAACAAATCTAATTCAGCTCTTTCACTGCTTCTCCTGAGGTCCTCACCACTCCTGCTCTGCAGTCAGGGACCAAAATCCCAAGTCCTTTTCCACTCCAGTCTCAGCACACAGAGCCTTGACTGATGCTCAGTGTTGCATCCAGATGACCATCGCAGAGACAGAAGGAGGTGGGGAGAAGTAAGGGAGAGAAAAAGGCTTTTTTGCTCTGACATGATTCTATAAACTGTGGGCACAATGGCACCATTGCCTCTGCAGCCAAGGCCATTGGTGAAGGCAATTGGTGGAACTGAATCTGGGCAGCCCCACAACAGCACATATTTCAGACACTGTGCTTTGTGGCTGGCACTGCCTGTCACCCACCGCTCTGTAGTGATCTGCAGTGACTCAGATATTTGATAAATGAGCAGTTGTGCTGCTGAGCAGGGAAGCCAGACATCAGCCAGCCTCACCATGTGTCCCAGCTGAGAGGGCATGGGTGGGGAAGAAACATATTAAAAACACAGGAGCATTTTCCCAGGCCTAGAAGCATCACTTGGAGGGGATAGGTTGGGATTTCATATACCACAAGAGAGCAGAAAAGAGCAGTAAATGTATGATGTGAAACAGGCTGCCCATACACACGGGGAAGTGATGGGTCCCTCAGCTTCAGTCAGTCAGCAGTGTCATAAGAGGTGCTGGAAAAGGGGTAAAAGTCCCTTCTCCTGATGTCCAGCCATGTCATGGAGCATTGACTATGGGGCTGCACAGCCTCCCTTGCCCCACACACTGCTGCATCTGGCCCCAGGGTGTCAAGTGAGGAGCAGGACCTGAAAGCACCAGCCTTTGGCCACCCTCACAGGCAAGATAGGTAAAGGCAAAAAGTGCTGTGTGTAAGCTGTCTTTTAAGTGCTGCAAGTAAATGCTACTCCTTAGCGCTGCTGAGTGAGACCTCACAGCTGAAAAAATCGTGGAGGTTGGTGAGCATGGTGTGGCAGATTTCCCTGTGGCTGCTCTGCTCCCAGCACAACTCCCCCTCCGCAGGTCTTGCCAGGGATGGAGACAGGGGAGCAATCTCCACAGCCCTTGCTTTGGGGCCTCATTCAAAGCCTGCTGCATCAGATAAGGGAGGATAATTCTTGTCTTGCAAGATAAGGAAAAAGAACAATAGATGCAAACCCAGCACTGGAGCAGTGCCAGCTTAGTTACTGGCCCAGTGTCCCTGAAGAGGCTTATAGCAGTGAACTTAAGCCCTGCTAGTCCCCTTGAAGATTACTTTCCACTCTCTTCTTAAGCTCTGCAAGGTTATTGTCTCTTTTCAGTGCTGTGGGATGAGCTCTGTTTCCTCTCTACGCAGATGGGCAATCTCAGTCTTTGGTGGGGGAAGGAGGGAAGTGCTTTCTGTAGGTAACAAAGACTTCTCAAGACAAACCTGCACAGCTGGCTGTAAAACCCTGGAAGGCACAAGCTGAGTTGCAGCCTGCCTTGCTGTCTCAGGAGAGACCCATGCGCTGAAAGTTAACGGTTTAATCGGCTTGTAGTTCGGGATGGGAATGGCTGAGCAATGACCTCCTTTCATGTGAGCCACACAGACAAAGAGCTCATTAGCGATGCCTGTGGCAAGTTGTTTTAATTCATTATTAATTTCTGGACTTCATTTTCCAGAGGGATATTCATTTTGCATTAATAAAACTTCCATCACAGACACACCAAAGAAGACGGCACTGGTCTCTGAGAGTAGGGAAGTACATAGAAAGTGGACCCAGGACCTTCTGCATCCCATGTATCAGGAAGGTCCACAGTCTAGCCAGTGAATCCGGCAATGTAAATCAAGAATAATGATGGCATTCAAAACAGAAATTGAATCATGTCCCCAGTGCTGCAGAACTGCAGAGCTGGACTTCAGTGATTGGTGACTTGCTTGGACAGCTGCTGACACACCTCTGCATCTGCTGGTCTTTATCTCCTTCCCACGAAAGCTGCTCCACAATCTGTGCACTTCACTGCCCTCAGACAGCTACTGATGGAGAAGCACTAGGGGCAAGAATGGTTCCCAGTATCCTCTGTATCTGCAGCCTGCTTCAGCAAAAGCAGTCTAGGGGAGCTTATCATTAGCTCTAGCTGCCTGACCTGAACTCGTGACAGGGTACGCAAGCAGAAATTTGTCGGCTGGCACAGTGCGGGCTGAGCATGCTTTGCTGGTGGGGGATAGATTATCAGAGCAACATAATTCTGCCAAAGTTTCACCTCCTTCTGTCTCACACTGTAAAGCTGTCTTTGCAAAAATACACATGAAGAACAAGGCACTATAACTATAACTAAACTGGTCTTTTTTACTAGAGAAATCATCATGGCTCTGACAGTGGTCCCAGCACTTGGGACCTGTGGCTCCCGGAAGAGAACAGCCTGCTTCTGGCAAGAGCTCTCCACTGTGAGGAGGATGGGCTGAGGGACTCACGCCTAGCATCTTGGAGCCTCTAGCAGAGACACTAGCCCTTCCCTAGCCACAAGTCCTGTCCCCAAGGCTTTTCTGCATGGTACAAGCCAAATGCTTTTACAGATCTGGATTCCTACCTGCAGTCCCCAGTTCCTACTCCAGCCATGAAGGCAGGGCAGAACTTTGCAACCGGGGCTCCCTGGGCTTGCAAATACAAGGACAGCTTCCTCTCCACATGGTCCAAAAAGCAAAACTTCATATCACAACTCTGTGACAATGGCCGCGCTAATCATAGATCCACCTGACTAGCACAATAACATCATCCAAGGGAATCTCCTGGTGACATGTAAGACTGGGATCAGCCTCCTAACATTAGCTAACATAGGCCTGATACTGCTGTGTTATGGACACACATTGGCCACAGGAGGAACGATGAGGAAGAGGACTTCTGGGGAGAAGAATCCTCTCATAGCCTGTGGGAAGACATAGGAGAATCTGGTGGAAAACCTGTATTATCCTAAAACAGGCCAAAAGAATCAAGTCCTACAAATAGCTATTTTTCTTTAGAAGGGCTTGGTGATGACTCAGTTGAGGAGTGACGCTGTAAATACTTAGAATGACTCTAGTTGAATCCTGCCCGGAGAGAGAAGTGCTGCTGTCCAAGGAGGCTCTTCTCAGGTGCTACAAACCAAGTAGCCTAAGCTCTCCCATGGGTGCGATCAGCAGATCACTCTGTCAGATGTGTAAAAATACAGCAGAAAGCAGGCATTCCAGTATTAAATATTCAATATAATTAAAAGACAATGTTAGTGGGATGTGAGCAGCCTGAGGAACTCCAGAGTCATGTCTTTCCCCAGTGGAAAGAAGGGCTGCCCACTTTTGGCAGAGAAACATGTTTCTCAATGACAGCTTCCCATTACATTTAGAAATGAGTGAGTTATAGAGAGAGATTATCTATCCACAGTCCAGCAGCGCTATGAATAAAAAACAGATGACATGGTATTAGCAGCTGCTGGTACGCCCCTAGAAACGCAGGCGCAGACAAAGTATATTTTGTTGTTTTATTAACTGTCAGACAAGCCTATCTGTTCTCCCTCCCCTGTTTCATAGCTTTTGCCTAATTCTCTGTGGCAGAAGGTTTCTGGGAAATGCATAGTTTCAACATATGGACAGATGTCTGCTGCCCAAATCCATCTAATACAGAGACACACTGAACTGTGGGAACCAGGTAACTAGATCACACTTAGTAATGCTTCGTTTCATTAGATTAAAGGGCCCATTACCATCTACTGTATTCTTCCTTGAAGAACTTGCAGCTAGATACATAAAGGGCCGAAGATGCCGCTATGCCAATTGCTGCAGTACTAAATACTGTTTACTATACCTAAAAATCAGGCATTCAGCCCTGGAAGAAGGGAGCAATGCTGAGATAAATGTCTAAACTCCTCATGACATTAACAGTGGCATCCGCAAAGTCTAAGGTGGTGAGGTAGACATGTATATGCCAAATACAGTTTGTCCAAAATCCTGGACTAAGTGACTAGTAGCCCTGAGACAGCTGCCTGTGCAAGCCCGAGAATCGCAGTAATTTTTGCTTGAGCTGGGTAGCTAATGTACCAACCATGGCCAGGCATGGGTTCCAGGGCTGTCTCAAATCATCTGTATTTAACTACAAGCACATGCTGATGTTGGCATCAACACTCTTCCAGCCAAAGCCCAGGAGAAAGCATGGGCCAGAGACTAGTCTCAAAAGCAGCACAGACTAGGTCACCTGGTTTGAGGAAGAAAGAGAGTTTACCCCTGATGATAAACACAAGCTGGGCTGTGCCATGTGGCTGCAAGTCCAGACAGCAAGCCCCAGCCTATTTTATTTATGAGCACAGACATAGCAGATGTTGTCCAATGTGATCCCGAGCAGGTTGGGTTGGTGCAGGACAGATTGCAAAATGTGACTAGTCCAAGCCAGCCTCTTGTGTCTTGTTGACTCAGTCCAGTTTTGCTAACATTCAAGGGCTGTTTTGCTGTTTGCGAAACATCTCTTCAGCTACTTGGGTTGAAACATAAGAAATATAGGCTCTGAAATGTGCTGGGTAGCCATCATCTGGAGAGATGAAGTGGAAAAAGGACCAATTTGCATGAATACAGAACGAGTCTTCCCTCAGCCATACCCAGAGCCATACCACGAGACTCCCATGTGGTAGGGTGCGACGCTCCGCAGTCAGCTTACAGCCGCTCTCAGCCATCTCAAACCTTGGGCAGTGCAATCAGAAGGAAGTAAATGTGCAAAATGGTGATTCGCACACAGTTCTCCCCCCTCCACCAACTACTGTAATTTGCTAATAAAGTGGAGCTGCTCCTCTTTGCTGTAAATTCCAGGCGCCCTCCCTGAATTCAATCGCCTATGAAAACCGGCCCCAAAACTATGCTCCAATACCATGGTGATAAGTACAGATGTCCTCATAGACAGTGCAGGAAGCAGCGCACGGACCCTTTGTGTTCCCACTCTGTTTCTAAAAGGGGTTCGTTAGTGGCCAGCAGCCTTATCTACTAAAGGCCAGCAGCACGCATATACCCATATGCATTAGGCAGTACATATTACCCCATGATAGTCACGGACCGTAACTCCCTCCCACCCCTGCTTCCTTGTGCATGAAATGCTGAAATCTCTCATCCAGGGGCCATTTAACTGTCACTCACTCACAATTCTTTTCTTGTCAAATTGACTGTGCCAACAGCTTAGTCACCCAGTTCTTTAAGCCATTTTATGCACTTCAAAGAAAAGAAAAAATCCAAAGTCGCTCAATAGTAATATTATGTAAATACTAAGTAACATTTTTTTTCAGTTACTGTCTCATCTGAATACAGTGTAATAACATTGTACAAATCCACTCAGACTGAAGACTTGGGGCCTTAGGGGTTTTCGGCTTTGAAATTCCCCTTATGGGATAGATCTACCATTCTTTAATTCTGCATTAGTGTGTCAATATACAGGGCGTACGTAATCAAAACAGGCTGAGATGTATTTATGTGAAAATCACTCATCAAAATGCAAGATGCCTGTAGAGGGAATGCCTTGTATTTTAACAGGAAACAACCGAACTCTGTCCACGTTAGGGAAAGATGATGGAAGCGCTGCTCACACTGGCACGAGCAGCACCTCTTTCACAGAGTCAGTGGTTGGCTCCAAAATGTATTTTCCTCATTTACACAGAAGAAAGAGACAACCTGCCTCCAGTAACCTCCTTGGGAACATGGAGGGTGGTGGCCGAGTGTCACTAATGCTTTTCTTGAGAAGTCAACACCTGCAAGATGTGGGCATTAAGATTTACTAGGGTCAGAGAGACAAAGACAAAATCCTCAAGTTTTTTTGAAAAAGTATGTTTGGGAAAAGGATTAGAAATACCCTACTGACAAGACTCCTTAAAAATATTCACAGTTAGCTGCATTTCTAGGTTCATCTAATATCTGGCATTCAATATCTTAAGTCAAAATCCATTACTGATACTCACTAATTTCCCTACTTATTAGCAATGTGAATCTGCTTAAATATTTTTGTACTCAGAGAAAGCAAAGCAGAGAGCATGAGTTGGCCAAGTCTGGGGGGCAAATTCATATTGAAGTCAAAATGTGATTCCAGATGTGGATTTACCAGCCTGTGGAGAAGGGAAAGCAGTGGGTAGGAGGAAAAGTACACTTTGGGTGTCTGTAGCATCCCTCCTCCCCTTGTTGCCTGACACAGTGGCAGCTGCATGTGCCCCTATTCAGACTGGGTCGGCATCAATGCCCAGTGACCCCATTCCTGATCGTCGTCCACTGGATCTTCCTGTGGCTCCAAGAGTGTTTCCAAGTAACTGCATCCAAAGAGACTGGCTAGCCAGCTGCCGCTGTTGCTGAGACAGAATAACTGCCCATCTTCACTGCTCCAGAGCTCAGGTCTTCTCTCATGCATGACAAAACCCTCAGTGCTTTTCTCTCTCCTCCCTTAGACCTCTGCCTGCTCCATCTACTCCCTGTCTCTCCAGGAACTTGCAGCTTCAAATCCAAATCCACACGAAGCAGCTAAAGTCTCCCAATACAGCCAAAAGAGCAGGCTGATGGACTGAAGACAGAAAAAGGGTGAGCTGCATTTGTAGCTGGCACTTGCTTCTTGTGTGTTTTTTATCCATACAGCTGAAGCACAGCAGGAGCAGCATGCCGTAAGGGTCACCCTATTTCTGTCTTGGATCCCCAGAAATAAATATCTTTACAGTCTGGATGTGCTGGCTATGTGCACATCACCTTCTCAGAGCATCTGTGCCAGGTCCACTGTATCTCAGTACACTCACATATGCCAGAGGGCTGATCAGAGCATACCCAGGCAGCCCTCTGCATGAGCTTTCCAGAGGCCTGAGAATCAAATGCAAGTAGCCAAAATCTTTACAAGTACCCCAAACTGGTATTTTGGGGGCAGTAAAAGGGGTTGTACAAGGTAGGCTCGTAGGTAGGGTAACCTCAATCATATGTATGCCTCACAACTCATACTCTGTCTACAGGTTTGTATTGCACATAGGGACAAATTCCCTTTCACCTGAATATCAGAGAGAATATATTTTGTGTGGTGGCTTTGCTGCTCACACCTTCTCATTTCCATCTCTGATTCTTAGTTCATCTCACTCACAGAGATCTAATTGTGTCACTCATTTTTTTCCTGCTTCATGGCCCTTTCTCCTTTAGCTGCACCTTCAGGGAGCCAAAGGGCTCAGTAACAGTGCATCACCCTTGAGTCCTTTGAATAGTGTCCAAAAGCATGAACTGAGAGAGATCTGAGCAACCACAGATGCAAGCCCGGTTTGCAAGGGCAAACAATCAGTA
The DNA here is from genome assembly GCF_028389875.1 of Rhea pennata. Lineage (NCBI taxonomy): Eukaryota > Metazoa > Chordata > Aves > Rheiformes > Rheidae > Rhea > Rhea pennata. The sequence goes on from NC_084663.1 coordinate 7,847,827, forward strand.
TTTTATATGGGATTCAATAAGGAAAGTGTAGAATTCCTTATGCTGACTGATGTAAAAATTGCTTTTGTAGCACTGCCAAGGTCACTTCCAGCTCAGCTAATCAACCAAGGAAACATCATTGAAGCAAGCTGAAAAGTTGCCCCAAGTCAATTTGCACATGCAACTTTTATTATTCTTCATTTCAACTTTCTAGATTTGTCTTTGGATAATTGGAGGAAGTGGATCCTTCCTGTATTAATTGTTTTTGGGATTCTCCCAAAACCTAAATGACATCAAATTTGTGTTGTCCTTCACAAGACAATTCTGAAAACAAGCCTGTCTTACTGTTTAGTTTGCTATGTATTTGCACTAACAAACACTAGGTTCTCAGGGAAACTGCTCTGGGGTCTGTGGAACATTTTACAGTAACGCGAGGAGCTGCAGTCTGTGGATTAGTATGGTTCTGATGAAGATTCAGTCCAAATTTGACAGTTTTTGGCTGAGATTTCATTGGAACTTTCAGGGAATTCAGAGCAAACTTATGAGGCACAAGCTTACAAATAAAGCTATCTACTTGCGTGAACCAAAACAGTCAACTTTCAACTTAAGTTTTCACAGAGTAGAAAAAACCCCACCAGGCTGTGAAGGCTAGATTCACTAGCCCTTCAAAGCTCCATTCTCAAGGTCTCAAGCCCATTAACGCTCGACGTAACTCAATAGCTTACCATCTCCCTCTGTACACACTTATGGGACTTCCAGCTGTAAATGAGAAAAGTATGGACAAGAGACAAGCAGAGCAGGTATCCACAGGCAGAAGGACTTTGCTCAGGTTGAAGACTACCTATTTCACATAAGCAAAAGACAGAAGCTTCTCTGCTTCAAGACAAAAAAATACCGTATTCAAAGACACAGCAGCTTAAACTGAATTTTAATGCAAAGGCATCCAATTGGTGAAAGACATCTCTACAACAGAAATATTAACATAGACGTTGTGATTGAATTTTGGATTTTATTGCCATTAATATTATTTGTAATCAATTTAAGCAAGCAAAGACATTGGTGAGAATAACCATATCTCATGCTTTTTGCACAGAACTGGAATTTATGGAGAATTTTTCACCTTCCATTGCTCATGACATACATGAGCAGCGATGGATATAGAGACCAGATTAGATGGAGCTCTCCAACTGGAGATTAACGCTAAATTAATACAAATTGAAGCAGCTCAAGATGCAAATTGCACATACTGCAGAGTTAAGAGGGTTTGTGTACAGGGCTTCAAGCCGTTGTCTAAATAAAAAGAAAAAGGTACAGAAATGGCATTCTTTACAGCATGAGGGGCTGAAAGTTACACAGCCTAGTTCCAGCATGACAAATTTATGCAGCTGATTTGTAATGTAAATGATTGCCTAAAGTATTTTGGGGCTGCATGTTTACTTGCCTTTCAATTTCTGGAGATCTGTATAATTTTGCAAAAGACTCGTCAATTGTTGCAAGAAAATAATTTGTGTTTTAAACTGTCCAGCTGTATCACATGTGGCAAACCAAACTTTGAACATGAAGGGAGCTTCAGAGCCAACTTTAAGTGGCAGGAATCCATTTCACACTCAGCCACCAACAGGGTTTGATAAGAGCTCAGTTAGTGTGAATAACCAGCTGTCTTCTATATATATTTTGCTTTGGTAGCATCTGTTGAAGTTTTGTATCACTGAGGGGTTGTTGGTTTTTTTTTAAGCGTTAAAGCTACCTTGACAAGGTCAACAACAATTTTCACAGAGGTCAGCATTTTTTTTTGAAATATTTGATCATAATTCTATCAAACATTAAAGAAAGAGTTTGGTGAGGGCAAATAATGAAATTGGACAGCTCACACAATCCATTTATCTTTCAACTGTAAACCTCTGAAGTGCTCTAGTTCATCCAGTTTCAAATCAACTGTAGAAATGTCGATCTCCCTTCATCCAGCCTAAAGAAATTGGTGTTTGGAAACGCTGTTGATCTCTTAGATGATGATGTGGAAAAGAAAAAATCATTTCCGAGACAGACTAGCTTGTCTACATTCTTATGTTCTATTTACTTTTAAAAAATCTCTTCTGGGATGTTTATTTCTATATTGAGGCAAGATCACTTTTTCATTGCTCAGTGTAGTTAAGAAAGCAAGTAAATGCTCATTTTCATAGTGCATTTCCTAAACACATTAGAATCGTTTATTAAAAAGAATGCAGCAAACCTACAAAACCAGCTTATGAATGGTGATAGACTTGTTCAGATGTTAGTAAATCTATTGGCAATAAAAATAAATAAAATCAATAATAGCACTAGGTTTAATGTGCAGAATTAGATCTTTCTGCGCATAGGAACGTGCAGGAACGTAGGATCTTTATATCCTACACAGCATTTGTGAGTGCAGAGAGACTAATTAAACTTAGTGAGAGCTATGTCCTGATGTGCTGAGACTGGGGAAGAGGAAATCCTTCTGAAGTGTAATGGATGCAGAGGTTTTTGTGCCTTCATCTTCTTTAGCCTTTCTTATACCTATAAATGTAATCATAAGAGCAAACTGGACTGTTACACGCTGTATGCATATGGCAGTATTACTCAATCCCTCTCTTAAGGAACTTGCAATTGAAGCATATTGGTCTTTCTGGATGCTCCCATCAGTTTAATTATCTTTTATATACCATAACATTCTGAACCTTCTGACTTAACACACTCAAATGTAAAACACACTATGAAAATACTACACATATGGACAGTTTTTCCCCTGGGAAGATCAAGAGAGAGATGCTGAACTTTACTTCCAGATGCTGGTTGCATTGCTTAATGCCTGATGCCAAAGCTCAGATACTATGGGGAGCCATGTGGTCAGACACCGCAAAAAATGGAATACAAACTGCTTTAATCTTGAAGCAGAATAAAGGCCTAGCTCTCAAGGGGAAGTAAATCAGTGCTACTCCACTAACATTCCCACCTACAGTCTGGCTGCAAATTTCCTTTGCATAAGCGAAGCTCTGAGTTCACCAAAGTGATGGTTAGGTCCTGCCAGTGGCAGTCATGGGCTATATGGGAGGGTATAATACACCTTTACTGCAAGGCAGGGGGACCCCTCAACTCCTTGTCACTTCCCAAAGGAGTCTTTGCCTCTTGAGCCAGCATAAGATGCTGAATATAAGCAAAGATCAGGCTTGTATCAAAACCAAGGGTATTTCACAAGGAATAGAGAAAGGCGCCAACTTCTCATTTAAAAAAAGGATAGAAAAGTCCCTTCCTTTCAGGTACGCATGTTAAGCACTACCTGCTGTTCTCCCTAATGAGTCCATATGTTAAGAGTCTATATATGGAACCAACCAACTGACTGTGTGTCCCTGAGAAGCAGAGGTTTCCGTGTCCAGCTGTGCTTCAGGACACAACGAGGAATCTGCCTGAGTCATCAGTGCCAGTCACCTCCATCAGTCATGCTGGCCAACCCATCTAGCAATCATGTGAGTTGACAGAAAAGGGATGGAGATGGGGCATTTCATGAAGTGCAACGGAGGAACCCTGGGCACAGGCAAGTCCTGCATCTACCTCTAGATGATCTGAATTTTCTGTGGATTTATAGAACTAAAATGGTCCCCTAACACTAGAGGAAAGATGTAATTAGTGCTCTTTTTAGGCATCTTTAAATATTTAGCAAATGATGTGCAGATTTGTGTTGGAATTGTTATTAAGCCATGCTGGGGTCTGATTGAACTCATAAATTTCACTTCTGAGAAACTGGGTACAGGAGAGCATTTACTTTGATATATCTAGACCAGACAGGAGAATGGATGGCATCTGTAGGAAATGAGAAAACATTTGAGGATTTCTCCCCTTTCAGTTTGCACACATGTCATCATATCCAGTGTAGACAACTCTGGGCCTAGATATTACCACTCATCTCAAAGCTTCTCTGTCAAAAATCCATGTGCATCCATTCTGTATCTTGTGCAAGGAAATACTTCCTTGAAGAAAACCTGCAAATTAGTACACTGACCTTATTCAGTCCTTCCTTACCAGTTCTTATCGCCCTTCTCCTCCTGCGATACCTGCTAAACTAACTCAGGGAATGCTAGAACTCAGTGTGGCTGAAACACGTGGATCGCCTTCACGCACAGCTCAGGACTGGCTACTGTCCGAATGGGTCCAACCACTTCCCCTTTCAAATGGCTCTATTACTAAAGCACAATCTGCTGGTGGATAAGAGGGGGACAAATTTCTCCTCTGATATGGGGATTCATTTCCTGACTGTAGTCTCATCATTGTCACACAATGACCCCCATAAATAAAGGAGGAGACAAAGGAGCATACTGATAACTGGCCACAGCTCATAAGGAAAAAAAAAAGCAAAATAATACTTGCTCACCCTAGGAATTAATGGGGGATAAGAAAAGCTTATTTCCCCTGATATTTGTAAAAAGAAGTGCTGATGATAAAAGAGGTTCATTAAAAAGGAGGAGGATTAAATGAATGACGTTTCTAGACCACATGAGATAGTGAATTTCTTTTATTATTAAAAAAAATCTATTTTCTGCACAGAAAAAATAAAGAAGACATAAGATAAACAGATTAGGAGAGAACTCAGGCAGGGCAAAAACTGTTAGCGATAAACAGCTGCTGAAGAAATAATTGGAAATGTAAACGCATACAAATGTGGATGATGACCCGTGTACTTGGGTGATAGTAGAATTAGCCAATAAATGTAATGGACCATGGAAGGAGAAGCTTGGAGACTTTATGGAGAACTGAAGAAGATTTTTCCAAGGAGGAGAGGGGGAAAAGCAAACAAAGGCAGGCTGATTTGTGAGTAGGAATGATTGTAGGCTCATGGCCGGCATAAAGTCGGCATGGTAAATGACATGAGAAGAAGGAAGGGGAAAATGAGCGTACAGCATCAGCTGAGGAAAACGATCTAGGGAGGGATGCTCATGCCAGCTCCACTGCTTCCCACACTTGAGGGCAGGAGTGCCTCCAAGCCTGGAGTAAGGAGCAAAGCCCAGAAATGGTTATACCACTTTATGTCCCATGAGCACTTGTTTTAGGTAGGGGGAATCCTTGGCCTCACTTTCTGTCCTTTTCACAGAATGGAGTTTGAGGATAGGGTTTGTAACTGGTCTTAATATTCTTACTCCCATTTTGGGAATGAGATGGACTTCCAAAGGTGGTCAGCTTTCTGAAGCGTTATGGGTATCTGCCCAGGTTTCATGTCCTAGTGATGTGATTTGGGGCATTTTCTGTTCACAAACACTGCAGAGGAGCCACGAACAGATCAAGTGGGCCATGCAATGGCTTGGCACAAGGACCTGCAAGCCACGAGCTGAGGCAGCTGGAGTTAGGGGGTTTAACAGATGCTGCCATCATGAGCAGTCAGCTTGAATCCAAAGAAAATTCAATTCAATCAGCTCATTTATTTCTCTGCTTGAGAAATAGGTCTGGGGAACTTGAGTAACAGTGTGGGGGCATGTGGGCAGGGAAAAGGATTTAGATGTCTGAGTCGTTGGTTTGCCGATGCTCCCATAGTGTTTTACTTTATGGTGTTTTCAAGAGAATCCAGACAATGGGGTAGACCTTATAATACAGTCCCAACTTGGAATTCTTCAAGATCATTACATGGATGAAAATTAAATCTGTGTTCATGAGTACAGGCCCTCAAAATTTGTCCTCTCAAATATCTAAAAGCTTTCCCAGCACTGTGAAATATATAACTACCAGGAATGGGAGGATGGCTTGGTGAACACTGACCCAAACCTTACAAAGAAGAAGACTTCAGCCAATACTGTCTCCATGTGAAAGGACTTGCCCTACAGTGCCTCTTGCCCTGAACACACCTTTGTGAGTTGCTGAGCTCAGCAACTGAGGTCCTCTGCCACTGCTGGGGTTAAGACCCCCCTTCTGTCATGGGTAAAAGAGCAGCTGCCTGCCCTTGAGGGAAGCTGGAGTCCTTCCCCTTCCCTGGGGAAGAGTCAAACCTTCCTGTCAACATCCAGAAGACCTCTTTCTGCAGCTCATCCAGACACATCCTTGCTGTGTGTGAAAGCAAGTGAGATCCAAGTGAGATCGAAGGCTAAGTAACTGTATTCCTGTTCTTGCTGTCATTAAACCCAACAGGAAAAAAATGGGAAGAGCGGATCCTAAAAAAGCAGTGCAGAGAAATGAGAGAGAGGCTCTTTCCTGCTGTTTCTTTGAGTGACATGGCCAAAGTCTGATCAGCTGGGCCAGCCTGGAGATCAGAGCCTTGTCATGCTGCTAACAGATGATGCTGTTGGAAGCGCAAAGACTTTCAGAAAATGACCGTGAGGATCCTGATGGCTCTCTGGGAGCTGAAAGCATCTCTCCTCACCAGCCAGCCATAATCCTGCCTGAATGACAGGTGTGACAGTTGTTAAGTCCTATCACCTGGCTGCAGCCCCAACACAAAATTTGCTCCTGAAAGTACCTACTGCAAGGACTGCAGTTTTAGAAAGAGCTGCACGTTGTATGTGAATTAAGAACTCCATTATTTAAGTGGTGGGAACTACATTTCTGTTATTTTCCTTTCCAAATAACTTAAGCAGTGGTAGATTAAGTGAAAGCCTTAGAAACCAGGTAGCTGTCATCTCAATTTATATCCACAGTCTCTTCCGAAATCAGTATTAATTAGGATCAACTCAGCCATTTAGCAACTCTGATCTTACATCACGAGAAGAAAAAATGGTTAACCCCTGTCCCCTTCCCTGAAGTGCATAGGTAACACATCAGAAGCAAAAGATGCTGAGTCCTGTGACTTCAGCTGCAGAGTGGGAATAACCTATGCCATTAAATCATGCCATGATATGCACTGGTTTTTCATCTAGAGCCTAGGCTCATGAGAGGTTTGCAACTGATTTCAGTGGGAAAATCTTTGTGGAGGGATAGTAGAAATAAAGATTTAAGGCCTAAAGCAACATCCCTATGTATAAACAGAACTTCTAGGTGAGCTTCTTGGTCATGCTGAATGTCTCAATGGCTACACTTGACCTAGATTATTATTAAGGGCTAAAGGAAAGGCCATATATCTTCGGAAAGACATTCTCCATTGCACTTGCCATAGGGATCTGGAAAACATTTTCCTGCCTGTCTACAGTGATGTTCTCTCAAGAAGCTCAGAAGATGTAGCTGCAGTTTGTCCCAGAAAGAAGATGCCAGTAGCACTTCAAAGAGAAAAGAAAGTAGCTAGCAAAGATGTTTGCCCTGCAATGTCTGAAACTACAAAGGAACCCTCAATGGTAGAAAAATATATATATATAAAAAAAAAAAAAAAAAAAAGGGAGAAACTACAAACTTAACCAACAGTACTAGCCAGGCAAAAGTCTCAAATGCAGACCTGGTCTTAGGTAGAAAGTGGTTACATGAGAGCAAAGATATGTTATATCCTTACAGTGTAAAATACTTCTGCTCAGTAGAGATTCATCCATCAATATCAGAAGAGAAGTCGGCCTATGGCTCTTTACTGATTTGCCAGAATTTTATTAAATGCATAAGAATGCCAAGTCTGTAATGTATAAAAGTGAATTTATTTAACAATGAACTCTTTGAACAGAGAGTCCCAGATGTGAAATTAATAATGAATCAGTGATCTGAAATCTGATCCAAAGACTACTCAAGCTGATAGACAGACTCTCTGACTTCAAGGAGTTCTGAATAAGGCTCTCATTAGTCAAAAGAAAAAAAATTAAAAACTGAGCCAGCTGGTTAGTTAAAAAAATATTATAGCTTGAATTCTGCTCTTAACAGAGACCTAGTGTAATCTGCACTGCACAGAAATCCCCTTTCATCTGACAGGGAACTCACATATTTCTGTGTCTGAAGCTGAACTTGATGTCCAGGAGATAAAAAAAAAAGATCTCTAAGACAATCCCCAAAGGAAAACCTCCAGTGGTTTGAAACACAGCTTGTTTCCTCTTGACATGAATTGGGAGATAACTGTCATATATGTATCATTTGGTGGCAGCAGATGCTGCTCCTGATGCACACTGGAGCGCTGCTCGCACCCCTAGCCCGCTCCGGCTGACGTCCAGCCCAGCCTGTGTGTACCTACACCACTTTCCATCAGCTGCCTCTAAATGAGCTACATGCAGCGTATGCTCATGGAGATAATCAGCCCGAAATTCTTGCCAAGCTCAGTGTAGCATGGTGTTTGGGGAGAGGATGCAGGTTGTCTTCCATCAATGCAACTTAATTCAATTTATCAGGGATGCAGACGGTTTGAGCGAGCCCAGTCCAGCAGCACTTGGTCACGGCCTTCCCAACATCAGGTGAATTTGGCGTAAGATAGGGTTGTTGCAATCCCTAGTCTCCTGTTATTTATTTGCCTTTCAGTATGACCGTAATGGGGAGGTGGAAGAAATGTTTATTGATGAATGATTTTGTTGTTCCATGGCTTTTTCAAGAGACAAAGCACACGTATTAAATCATCCCCTTGAGTCAAATATTTTTAAGTGCAGTAACACAGCTCATTTTTAGATAATCAAATAATAATTAAAAATAATCAGCTCCCATTTCTGCTGAAGAATTAGTATGTCTACATTGAATTTACTTTTTTTTAATAGTAAAATGTAACTCAATCTAAATGTAAATTCCTGGAGAATCTGCTATCTAATTCTCATTATTTCCACTTGCTTAATGCAATTAGAAACATCTGTCACTGATCAACTGTCCAGACAGTGAAAATAAAAAATAATTCATGCTATCTGCCTCTATATTGTTGTTCAGGGAAAGGACTGAAAAGAGCGTTAAAATCATTCTTTAAAGCTTGAGAGCTAGAGCTGTGTAAATGTTTGTGACAAGCTCTGAATCACACAGAAGTTGCCTGATTTTGAGTTTCTCTGAATCCTAGAGAAATATATTGAATAATTTGAGAAAATCCTGTAAATATAAAAAAAGCGACCACCCCAGTTTATGGAAACATTTGGCACTGGATTCCCAGTCTTCATGGATATATTGTATCCTGCTGGAATCCCCAAGACGTCTGTGCTTTCACCACTAATGAAGCAGGCGAACCGCACACGTTTTGGCTGAACTTTGAAATGGTGCTTCCTAATCTTTAAAACATATTAATACATCGAACCTCTCTGTATAAACTCTCTGGGTGCTCAAATGCCAGGAATAATTGGAGAACGATAGAAGACAGGCTTGGACTGAATCTCAAGAAATTGGCTTGCTCACTCCCTGTCCTCTAATAACAGGGATGCAAATAGAGTAAAAAGCAGAGTTTAAGTGGAAAGGTATTCTCATTAGGTATCTACTGCTGAAATGTTACCAAAACAAGGAACTAAATTAATCCAAAATCCAGTATTCCTAGTAACTAAGAGAAGCCCATTGTCACCGTCAAAACACTTAATGTTTTTGTCTCTAAGCTTTCAGCAACCCTGCTTTCTGGAGTTTCTTCCCATGCAATGTCTTGGCTGTTACACATGACCGACGAGTGAATGCAGAGGATGCAGTGACAGTCTCCTTCAATAAACATCAAGCAAGTAGGGGAACCATGTGCAACAGCATTTCCCAAATTGCCGTGTAGGTCAGAGTGAGTCTATGCATGAAATGCTCATCCCAGCTTCAAAGCTAAGAGGGGGAAGTGAAGTGTAAATGGCTTAGCTGGTTCATTTTATTTTTATTTTTAAGAATGGCAAAGGCAAATCTTTTTAATTTTTTTTTAAAGGAGACAAGTGATTCTTAGAGATGCTGTAGGAGCTACTCTGACAGGCTCTAACACTGTCTGGGCTGCCAAACCACGAGGGCAGAGATGAACAGAATGTTGCTGGCACATTCATGATCTCATCAGGCTGCATGTAGTCAGTGCTGCATCTCCTGGTGCTCCCCATGCTCTTCTGCAGCTTCTGCCATAATCACCCAAGAGTCTCAGGCACCTCTGCAGCTTGGTATCCTTTTGAGCCAAGTAGTCCAAAATGTCAAACGACCCCAAAAGCTTAGATGAATTTAGTTCCCTTTATTTACACTACAGGAACTCCTCTGACTTACACCTCATTTATGAATGGGAGAACTTTGGGAAATGCTGCAATGCAGAAAACTTAGCAGCTGTCATGCTCAAAGTATTTTATGGAGAAACAGAGATATCATGGTTGAGCCTATGTCACCCTGCAGGTGGATGACCAGTGCAGGGACAGCAGCCAAGTCTCCTGGGTTCTCCTTTGGTATTTCTTCTGCAATTTACTGTTGGCCTACAACATGCTTGCAAAGAAAGAATTATTCTTGTAGAGCTAGCGGGATTGTCAGAGATGGGAAGTGTAGCAGAGGGGAGAATCCTGCCTGAAAACAGGATGGATCACTAAAACAAAATCTATACTATTAATCAATCTTCCCAAAGCTAACAGCTTCCAGAGTTGGTGGCTTTGTTGGTTCTATTTCCAGGTGTCTAGTTTGACCTGTTATCAGGATAACATCATCCTCAAATGTGGAGCAGACAGTGAAACTTTCTCCCAAGACAGGTTTAAATCTGTGCTTCTTTCTGCCCAAATATGGGCATTTTCATGGCAAAGGTAATAACAAACTAGATATTGTTGAAACATAATGGTGATGAACTGGTTATGAGTATAGATAGGTGGGGAAGTAAATGTTGTCCTAACTCTACTAACAGCCTCTCATCTGAAAGGATTGCTTCTTTGGGGAGGTCAGGAGAGGAATGTAAGGGGAGAATGAGCACAAGTCTTGTTTCTCTTGATGAGGTCATACTTTATTTTTTAAAATCATGACCCAATTATAAGCCAAGAGCCATCTCCTCTGTCACGAAAATTAGAAAAGCTGATGTTTTTTCTGATGACATCCCATATCGTGGGTGACACAGACACACACACATGGACATGCACACGAATGCCACAGGCAGCTTTTCTGTGCTTGCAGGAGGACGTTGTTCTGCAGGCAGAGAAATCACAAGAGTGCTGCAGTCAGCAAACTAACACATCCCTGGGGGAAGAGGAGGGAATTCAGGAAAATAAACTGCAAAAGAGAGAGACAAATCCGTTTCGACATGAGATCTCCCTTCTAGTCAAGTGTCTTGAGTAGACACTTCCCCCAAATAAAGACAGAAGGACTGACAGGCTGCATGCTGGAAAAATTGCAAAGGCTGGGGGAATGGAGGTACGTTTTATCACTGTGGATAGCATTTTGCACCATTTCCAAAGAGACTGGGCCTAAAAAAGAGACAATCATCTTTGATACATCTTTGGGTCACTCAACAGAAACAAGTAAAGATTGCATAAGGAGAGGGTGGGATGGGCAGGACTGGGGAGCCCCAAAGTGCCTTTGGCCATATGGAGGTGCCTTCCTGGCTTTCTAAGGAAGGGGGGCCCTTGTTGTTCGCTGCCTGATGTGCCGCTCCACCGGAGCACCCATAGGTTGTCACCTCTTGCAATTATCTGCCCCAAGGCAAAGAAAAGCATTTCCCAATGAAACAGTAATGGTTTAAGATGTGTTTTGCTCGTTATATGCAATATTCCAGAAGCCAGTGCTCAGACCTCAGGACAAGGTTTTCATTGCACTGTGCAGAAGGAAAAGCCTTTCAGCTGTAAGTTTAGATCTTCTGTCTAAATGGCATTCACTGATATTTAAAAAGGAAAGGAAAACAATTTTCTATAAACCAAGTAATGTAGCTTAAACAATCAAATCTGGCATCTCTCATTCACTGTCAACCTAGTATTTATACCGTGCAATCCGATGGCAGCAGTAATGGGAATCTCTCCATCCTGAAACACTACCTGAAATTGGAAATACGCTTTTTTTTTTACTTTGGATTGAAAACTAATGTGCTGTGCTACCTTGTTAGTCTTTTTTTCCAGAGTACTTTGTTCCACGGTGTTCAATATCTCCTGAAATCATCCAGTACATGTATTATTATTTTTCAAAATTACTCGCTCAGAATGTGCTGTAAAAACAATTTTCTGTTTCCATTTTCATTACCTCCCAAGAGACAGCTTTTGTCCTGTGCCATATCGAACATTTTCTTACCTGAATTTACTCTTTGAGTTTCCTAGTCTATTCAGGAGGATGTGAGAGTGGGAGTCGGGGAGCCGAAGAGGCATTGATCTGACTGTGCATAAACACCTGCAACGTGAACATCCATCCAAGAGCTAATTGTGGAGACTCCTTTTGTAGTCAAGGAGAGAAATGGGCACCTTTAGAGCATTGACTCATTTCAGATGATCTGTCTTAGGATGTGCTTGGCTGTGCCCTGGAAGTGTCCTGTTCTCCCCGCTGCCTACAAAAGAGCAGCTCAGACGGAGACGCCAGTGCTGTACGTGTCTCAGGGTAAGTGAGATGAACCTTGCCGCCAGCTCCTCAGTCCCTGCCTGACACAGACTGAATCACCAAGGAGTTCAGGCAAGCCAGGGCCGAGGGGACAGGGCGAAAGGCTGCCCATAGCTGGAGCAGCACTTGGCAGCGACAGCAGCGTGTTTCACACCACTGTCATCTGCTCACAGGTTGTCTCTGGCGTGAATAATAGCGCCACTGAAGTCATGGAGTAGCTGAGCCAGGTGGAAACAAAAGTGAGTTTTTTGAACTACTTGTGTGACTTTCTCCGAGCAACTGTGACAGAGACGTTTTTCTCTATAACAGATCTGTGAGACACTGGATGTGTAATTTCAGTATTGGTGCATGTGGTGGGAAGTCACCAGGATAAGCTAAATAGCTTGTTCTGCAAAACTTCAGGAGCTAACTCATCAGAAAGGGAGGAGCTTTCTCAACAGCACTATAGGTTTTTGATAAAGGAAACACCAGTCATATATTTTACTGGAAGAATCATCAGCTTTCCCAGTAAGTTTGCAAAGCTCTATCTTTGCTCAAGACTAAGGCTATCTGACAAATTTTAATGGAACAACTGAAAAACAATCACAGAATATTTTCACCCATATTTAGCCAGCTCTAAAGAATATCCAACTCTCAACATATGCGGTATGAATAAACATATATCTTCAGCTTATCTGCTTCCCAACAGCTCATGGATAGCTCTCCAGTCTGTGTTAGTTTAAATGTAATTTATTCTGGAAGGCTGATAATAGGGATATTGATTATGCAAGACCTTGGAAATCACCCTCTCATGTCACTCCATGGAAGAGAATGATTGTCATTCCCTGTTTATTCTTAGGAGGCCCTGAGCAGTTACCTTGGGGGTTTATTCTCTGAGGCTCCTAACGCAGCCCATGATAGACATGCAGAGCTCACTTGCAGAGATCTCATAGCATGAAAGAACAAGGACAAAACCTGATCTCCACTCTGTTTAAAAATCAGCATGCAGTTTGGGGAGTGGGGGATGCACAGCATTGCCGTGCCAGGGAAGTATGATTTCTACCAGTTATCACTCCTAAAGTTACAGTAGTCCTTCTCTACCATACTCTTCCCTCTATTGCAAGGTTGGTTAAAACCATCTGACTCCTGCTCCTAGGTCACTTTGCTCCTAACGGCTATTGCCCCCTGCCTCCACTTGGCCCATCTTCTGCTAATTCTCCTCCCAAACTCATGCCTACCCGCAGGCAGCTGAGTAACAAATCTGGAGAAACTGAGCTATTCCTGCTGGGTTTCATTAATTTCCAATCTTGCCTTGACCTATACATAGGCTAGGTTTCTTTCGAGCTGCTCAACCAGAACGACCTTAGCCACATGCATGAACCCTCTCTGTGGCTCTCTTTGGAGGGTCTCCATGTGCCCTGTCCATTTGGGATCACTATTAATCAGTGCCTTGATGCTTTGCACCCTACTTTGCAGCCCCTTTTCAAATTCTGCTCATGGTGAACCTCAAAAACTAGCAGGACTGCTAGCTTGCTCCCCTTTGCCTCCCCTGTCTGTCTCTGTCCTTAGGACTCCTCCAGCAGGGCAGTCTTTTCTGTGATGCCTGTAGCACAGGGGCCATTTTCATCCCCAGTGAAGATGGTGACCATACCAAGAGCTTGTGGGGGCCTGGAGCCCTACCACGGTGCTGAAGCAGTTCTGGGGACTGGGCTTGGACCAGCTACTGTGAGCGATCATCACTTCACTGGCCGTGCTGGCACTAAGCTGCTCTGCACCACAAAGATCTGTCTGCCCACAGTTTCTGAGCCCTGCCTTTGAGGTGCTCATCTCACCTTCCAGCCTGACCCTGGAGTTTTTCACTTTTGCCATCGTAGTTAATCCTTCCCCCCCCCCCCGAATTGGTCTGTCTAGCCACCTGTTGGTGCATGCACATTACCCTGTTTGGAGTTCCTCTTAGATCTTAAGCTAAACTGCTTGCTCCCCAACCTTCCACGCTTTTCTGTTCTTATGCTCTTTCTTTTGCTCTTCCCAGCAAATACTCTGCCCTTTAGGCTTAATTTCTGTTGGCTTTTTGGTTCATGGGAGCCTAAGCTCAGAACTGAATTCTGAAACTGCAAACCTATGTGGATTAATATCCAAAGAAATTTTCTCATCTAACTTCATTTTGCTGGTGATCTGCAGCTCTTGTTCCACACATTTAGATTCTCTTGTATGTCTCCACCAGCCATCAAGCATCTCCTTGAGCCTCTCAGGCATTGCCACTGTCCTCCAGACCAACATCAGACATTCAGTAAGCCGTGGATGGCAGTAGTGGATGCCTTCTGAGAACGTTTATCAAGGGTCAGTGGAACAGCTTGACACAGTCACAGCTTACCGGCTAAAAGACAGGGTTTGGGAACAGACCTGGCTCTCCTGCTCCATTTTTCATTTGTCCATTTATCTGATCTTAGGCAACATCTAGGTATCGTGCAGAGACTGTGTCTGCAGGAGACATGCTGATCAGGAAAGCCAACAACATTCCCAGCACCACGTATCCCTCAGAGCACTGCTAAACATATTTTCCTAATACACTATTTTCTGCTAAGCAGCCAACTTTTCAGCAGAAAAGCGTTTAACTTGTAGCTCACTGGTTGCTCAGCAAGAGCACCAAACTGCATTGCGAGGCCAGGCTCCCATATCGAAGTGATTTCTGTCACTTCCCACTGTGCAGCAACCAAACCCAGCAGTACTTTTACCCCATTTACAGTCATGCTCGCTACACCAGAGACAATCAGAACTCTCAAATGAAGACAAGTGAATTAGTAAAAGGTCAGGAAGGAGTCTGTTCCCCAGAAGAGAGAGCACTGAGCACAGTTAATCTATCAGGAGTGACAGGCTGCTGAGAGGGAATCGTACGGTTCGTTCTGGTGATGTAAATCCTACTTGAGACACTGCTTGGCAGGATCCTTCTAAGATTCCCAGCTCAGTCCAAAGCTGTTGATCTCAGTAATTTTTAATGCCAAAGACTCTCAGAAATCTACTTTGCAATTTTCCAAATACTTCCTGAGCTGGACTACAGTCTTACTCTCACTATAGTAAATCAGGATTTGTTTCTGAAATCAGGAGACTTAGTGTTGTAGTTAGGGAAAATAAAGCCTCCTTTCCAGCATGTAGATCCAAACACTCTTTCAGCTCTGGCCTATTTTGAATTATGATCTAAATCCAAATTTTGCACATTTTCTCAGTGCAAGGGTTTTCCTACCAGAAAACTCCACTTCGGGTCAGTCTAGTCTCTAATTATTTATCTGCCCTATGGGAAGGACACTTTTATTTGAAGAGGGGTGACAGATCAACACACAACCAGAAAGCCACTTGGAGGATACCTAAGAAGCCAGCGCTGAGTCCTTGTGTTAAGCAGAGGGATCACTTCCTTGGCTTTATAAGGCTGCCCCTTTGGGGATGCGCAGAGGCTGGGTGGGAAGAGGGGATGTGGACAAGATCCCAGCTCCTCTTACTCTCCAAGGCAAGACCTATGAGCAGCCCCAGCAATATATTCACTGCACTGTTTCTCTCGTGGGTGTACAGAATCTTTTCAGCAACCCCTAGGCTCTTCCTGTGGGGAGAGCAATCCCAAACATCTGGACACTTGAGACATATTCCTTATGCATCACCTTAGTGACAACCCACCAACCTGCCCTCAGCCACTTCTGATTCATGGAGAAGAACCAGCAGCTCCGTGCTCACTCCCTGCAGTGCCTGTGCAAGCCCTGGCCTGGCTGTCGCAGCCCCACAGTGGGACTTTGCTGGCTGTGGAGCCAGCAGGGCAGCACTCACCTTCTCACCCCCGCCTGCCTCCTTGCTCCTAGACGAGTGCCTGGGTGCTGCTTCCCTCCGCAGCGATGGTTAAAAGCACTTTTGGAGCTGAGCCTGCAAATGCTGCAGGGAATGGCAATGACTCTTTCACGTTGCCAGGATGGCTGCTGACACCCAAATGTCTCCATTTATGGTCAGGGTAGCGTGGCTGTGTTTCTGCACTGGTCTAGGAGCTGGTCCTTTTAAAAGGCCAGCAGGTCTCAGCCCCATCCTGACCGTGGCATGGCACCCCGCACCTGCTTTCAACAGGGCAGCAGGCAGGGTGCAGGGCTGGCACCTACTTTTCTGTGATCCCTGTCACTTCCCAGAAGTGACTTAGTCCATCTTGGGGCTTGCTTTATCATGCTTTGAGGCTAGGGTGTATTGCTGTGGTCCTCGCACAAAACCTCTGTCCAAAATCAGAGATTCTCCCCAAGGGCAGGTAGGTGCCATCCTCAGTACTAAGAAAAGGCTGAAGGGAAACTTGCACTATTTTCGTTGCGTCAGCCCTGGTAACTGCCCCAACTATTCAAACACAAAAGTGAGACCATAAAACACAGGTAAATCCCAGCTGACTGAGATTTCCTGACCATGAGCAATACTGAAAAGATTACAAAAACTGTAACAGCATCTTTTGAAGAGGGGGAAATATTTAATTTTCCCCTCTTACCATTATTAGTGGTAATAATTGAGCAAGTTATTTCTTCCAAAAAATACTTCATCTTCTGGGCCAGGCCAGTAACCACCATGCCTCAGCCTGGCTCGAGAGAGACCGAGTCTGGTGGTGCGAGGGACAACTGTGTGCTCTGAGCACATCTCCACTGGGACCACCGAGCTGATGACAGCCGTCCCCACAGTGAGTCACCAGCCCTTGAGGCACCTCAGCATACACCTGGCGCTGGCTCCCAGCTCCCAGCATCTTCCAGTCTGGCTGGGAGGCATTCCCTCTGACAAGAGGACAAGGCATGGTTGGCACGGCAGAGACAAGTCCTGGCCCCCAAAAGACTCCTAGATGGCTCAGGCAGAGTCACTGTGCAAGGTGAAAAGCCTGGAAAAGCATGTTCTGCACATCTCAATAATTTTGGCAGTGCTTGTACACATACCACTATTAACATGTTTTTGGATGTGCCTCCGCTGCAGCTGGGAGATAGAAATGCTGTCAGCATGTTTCACTTACCCTGGGCTATTTGAGTGGCTGGAATTAGCTAAAAAGTGGTGAGACAGACATCCACGTGGGCTAACGGCCCAAACACCGAAGGACGAGTGCAGTGCTGACCCCACGCGGTTGTGCACCAGCTGCTCTTGGTCCCTCATCCAGCTGCCCCGAGGCAGCCTGACCCTGTCTATCTCCTCCAAACTCACTTTAGGGGGAAGGTTAGACACAAAAAGCCCACTATTTCCTACAGGCAAAATTTCAGAGCCCTCCAGACCCCACAGAGAGCTCTACTATAGGCCTCAGATGAGCTCCTTTTCTGTAATAATTCTTCCAGAGAGAAAAAATGAGGAGACTTAACACTTTCCAATGACAGGTTTTGGAACTGCCGTCAGATAACAGGCGCAGGCAGCCCGCACAGAAGCAAGGACAGGAGTGAGCCAGGCCCCATGATTCAACCAGCGCATAAAAAACAATGTTTATAAAACCCAACATGAAAAGGAACGAATTGCCAATTACGTAAAACGCTCAAATAAAGCAACGCAAGCCTTTTATGTGCAACAGACAAATGATACACAGCAGCACGGAAATAATATAACAGATAGCAAGTCTGAGACAGGGGAATGTGAGCAAATCCATTTTCCAGAAGCAGGAATGGGGGACTTGCTCGCTGAAAAGGATTAACTGGATAAAGCCAAACACTTTCCTAAAAAACTTGCATTAGAAACTAAACACGCATCAAACAGAAACAGAAATGAGAAAAAAGCAGAGTGTAAGAAGATCCAAGGAGCCAGGCTCTGCTGCTTCTCAGAAAGAAAATGCTGTCAAAAAAAAAATCCTATGAAAACTTGCCACACACAACAGAGCATCAACAGGCATTTATTAAACGAAACACATCCCAAATGCGACTCCTCTTCATAATCCCAAGTCAAATAGGCTTTGAGTTTCACACCCTCAGGAAGAGATTTCCATATGATCATACTCTGCCTAGTTTATGATTAGACCTTCTAAATTTCAGTAATCTTCCAAAACACATTGGGGTGAGCTTTCTTTTATCTGCAAAGTCTGTATTTTTGCCTTTTTTTTTTCTTTGCCGCTGCTCTACCATTCTGCAGCCACTCATCTCAGGAGAAAAAGACTCTAGTCAAGATCATTTGATTGACTGAAAACAGGAGCACTCACACCATGGTGGTAACTCCAAGCCCTCGCTTTATGTGCCAAGACTGAGGCAAGCCAACGTTCACAGAAAGGGTTATAAATGCTGTCTTTGAGCCAGAATCTCACTTTTGGGGATCAGTAATGAAAACAAAACATATGTGCATGAGGAGTCCCACTGGAGATATCTGTGTGGCCAGCCTGAGAAGTCTTTGTAGTCTTGGGAGAAAATCTGTGGTGCCGAAACATTTCAGTAATTTTTGGACGAGCTGTCGCACAGAGCCAAGCCTGCCTACTCCAAGCAGCCACAGGAGCACACTTACCACTTGCCATCCCCCTACAGACTGAGGTATGGTCCTCATTAACCATAAATTGATATGTTTTGAACAACATATTCATAAACCCATGAGTTTGATCACGGCTAATTTGCGGACAAAAAGGGAGTACATTTTGTTTAATACACTACTCTTTGCAAATACCCTGATTGTTCCCAGATGCATCTGTTCCTGCGCAGCAGCACTTGAGGCAGTGGGAGAGGAATACATCTTCTCTCCCCCGAGTCACTGGCTTAAGCAATTTCAAGATACTCCAAGAGCGCTCATGTGAAGGGAGTTGCACACATCTCGCTAGTCCTGTCTGGCCGAGCTTCTTCTCCTTTTTTTCCACAGCAACATACAGACATTTCCCTTTCAAAGAGCAGCCTTCTGCAGCCCAGGCACTTCATATATGCACACACACAAGTGCTGCAAGGCTGTGTAAAACCAGATCCAAGTTATAGTATTATTTTGGCCTCATTCATGGGAGAGTAATCAGTTCTACTGAATCAGTCACTTTTAAACTTGCCATGGGAGTGTGAACTTAGCTGTGAAGAAGCTTAGGAAAGGTCGAGACTGGTGGCAAGGGACAAATTTCCCATGACACTTTGGGAGCCTTGCTCGTGAGCAATTCAAGCCAGTGCAGATCTATTTGCTAAGGACCAACACAGCTGTGGAAGACTCTCTTTCAAGGCATATAACATTAAGCAAATCAGCCCTCAATTTCAGCTCATGGCAAGATATCTACAGATAAATACAACTTTGAAGTCACAACCAGAAGCTCCAGACTGAATGAACATTTTATTTATTACAGCTTCTGATTCAGTTCAGCTATGAGATAAGGTAATCATAAAAACAATGCTACTTGGAACTTACAAAGCAACTTTTATCTTGAATCTCATCTCAAGCCCCAAACAATAAGCGCTAGCTGGTGGGATTTGCTCTTGCAAAGTACATGTTGCTCCTGGAGGGAGTTTAGTTGCCTAGGAGACTTCTTGGGGCAAGCACCGCTCATGCGAGGGCAGCACTCTTCTGCCCCCAGAGAGGCAGCCATAAGGCCATCACAAAGCTGGTGGCTTCATCTGTGCTTTATAGACAGACCAGTCGAGACCTAGTGACTGGAAGTGTTTCACCCACATTTGCAAAGATCAGTAGCACAGGCACAATTTGAATCCAAACATCCTCTTCCTCTGTCATTCGCTCCACCCAAAAGCAATCTATTTACTATCTCTGTGAATACAATTTACTGAATAACCTTGAAGAGCCTTATTTAACCAGAAAAGCAGCTGAGATCCCTCAGTGGATAATCCTGTGTATAAGCAGGCATGGTGCTGTTCAAAGAGCTGGGTCAGCCTGTATGTAGCAAAGGTTACTGCTTTTTATGGGCATGAATTTTTCACAATCACCTTCTGGCTTTTCCCCATTCACACGTTATTTGAAAACAGTGAAACGATTTATTATATAAATAAAATTCAGCTATGGGTCACTTGCAAACTAGTTAGTGTGATTTACAGAGCAATTTGCTTCCTATATTGATCACTGGAAATTCCCATTGAAGGTGTGATCAAACACTTAAAAAAAAATGGCATGATATTGTTTCTGCTCACTCATGTAATAGCTTCAGAAAGGGATGCAGAGCTTTCAAAACCAGTCTTCGCAACTGTGAGTTTCACTGTGCTTCCTTTCATGAGCTTGCTTGTAACAAAAAATGTTACCAGTAAAAACCCCAAATAAGCAGACTGGTCAGATTGTCAGCTCCAATAGATTTCCACCAGTGTATTTTAAACTGTGGTTATTATGAGCAATATTTTATTAGAGATGTTTTCCAGTGGCCAACTTGTTTTCATTGAACTAGTAAAAATTTCAATGGCATTTATGTGAAATATTAATCCAAGCCTCGCTCGCACCCTTCTGATTAAGACGGTTGGTGTTTAAGGACATGCCTACAGACGCAACATGCAACCAGTCCTGACCTTCCCCAAGTGATCTGCTAAGCTTTGCAGAGCCGGGCACCAGCCTGCGTGGGGATGCTCGCCTGGCAGAGATACCGCAGCATCGGTGCCGTGCTTCGCTTAAACTAATTAGTCACACAGATTTCGCTGTTCTCCTTCAGGCCCTGGCCTGGCTTGTTCACAGCTATTCAGGCAATCCCTGTCTGTACAGAGCGAGCGTATGCTGAATGTCTCTGAAAGCTGAGGGACTTAGCCTGCTTGATGACTAAGTACTTGAAAAAATGTTATCCGTTAACGTTTTGCTAATGGTGTTTTTTAAGCAACTTTCCAGAAAGCAGTGCTGAAATGCATTTCCTGTGATTCAGATTGCCTTCAGAAATCCCCATTCAGATTTTGCCGCTTGCTGGAGTAAGATCCTGCCTGCCCCAAGTTTATCGGCCAGCGGCTGGTAATTCAAGTGCGATGGGAAGTTTCATTTCCTGTTTCTTGTGCTGCCTGAGGCCAGGCCCAGCAGCATTTGTAAAAGAAAGGACATTCTTCTAATTCTTTCTATTAACCCCTTGGTGATCTCTGAGAGAAGAGCTATAACTGTCAGAAAGGGTCAGTAGAAGACAGCTTCCATGAGCCCCATCATTACACTGCCAGTACCAGATTCAAACTTTTTCTAATTTACCCTTTTTTAATGAATAAAAACGAAACTGGAGCACAAACTTATTTTAATACATGTTTGTGTTTGCCTGCCCTTTCCACTGCCATCTGCAGGCTTTTTCTGTAAGGGATATGCTGTGCTGGGGGGCCCTGCTACCTCCAGTGATGATGAGCGGTGAGCAGCAAGGACAGCTGCCCCACAACGCGCATCAGCAACTTCAGGTGACAAGTAAAAAGCAGTGTGCAAGCAGACGAAATCATGGGCTGCAGGTATCTGAGGGATGTACAGTTCTTTGGGCTGGCAACTAACGCCTCAGAAAACAGCTAAGTAGTAAGGTAGCGTGGTCGCAAGCGACACGAGCTGCTTTTGCATCTCCCTGGTGCCTGGGAATGTGTTGGCACAGTGTAAGGCAAATCACGGCACAAATTAGCCCCCAGCCCTCCCTGCAGAACCATCCTTGCAGATCCTCCCCGCGCTGGACTCTTGCTTCCCCTGAGCTCTGCATGTGACTGTAGCACGATGTTGCTGCCTAAACTCACTGAAAATCCTTTCCTCCCCCCCGGCAGCACCCACAGCTGTAGCAAGCCGTTGCATTGCCGAGCATGTGTTTCCTACCTGAACGAGAAGCTCCAGCTTCCTGTCATCAAGGAGGTGCACTTGGCATCTGCGGCCCTCCGTCATCTGCAAGAGAGAGGAGACACTTCAGGACAGTCACTCTACCCACTTGGCGAGCAGGGTGAGCATGCAGCGAGCGCATGGCATGGCTCCCCAGCACAGGCTCCAGGCTTTCAGTCACTCCACCGTTTTCAACTTGCTTTCCCCTCACCTCCCCACCTTCCTTGGCACTAGGAAAAGAAAAGGCTGGAAGGAGAAAAGTAAAAACCACCCCAATAGCTGTCACAGAGTGGCTTGTGACATCTGCTTGGATTCAGCTGCGGGAGGAAGGTGGTCGCAGTGTGAATGAGGCCAGGGAGATGGTTCACAGCACAGAGGTCCCGACATTTTATACCACAGCCTCTGTCTTCACAGCTGCCTTGGCCAGCAGAGGAAACATCCAAGCAAGTTTCCAGAAAACTCAGTACTTTTAGCAATGATTCAGACATCTCTGAGATAGCTCAAAAGGCTGCAAGCACAATGCTAATAGGGCTCTCCCTGGAGTTATACTCATTTGGGCCTTACTCACTGTGGCTTGTCCACATCAGAGGGCCATCCTACGTGAGGTATACTGCAGGACTTGCTCATGATATTATTATCTTACTCTAAAGGTGTGTTTCCATACTGGTATAGTTTATTTCAAGTGTTAGCAGATACAACACTATCAAAACTTTTATGTATAGAAGACTATTTCTTCCAAGGTCCTGTAGATTGGAGTAGAAAGAAATACCATGGGCTGTGGCTGGAAGAAACTCCTCTACAGTCAATCAAGGCCTTTCCTGACTCCTTTCCTGCACAGAGCACCATAAGTTAGGTATAACTCCAGCTCAGCAAAGCCCCTCAGCACGCACACAAACAATCCTAAGAAAGACAGCAATCCCACTATCTGCTAATGGGATATGTACCTCTTAAGCCTCTTTTGATCTTGGAAATCTCTTCCTCAGCATGACTTAGGCAGCATAAAGGCAAACCCCCAGCTGCCCATACTCCCTGTGCCATCATGCATGCCAAGCCCCCAGAGGCACTGGCAGCTCCTGCTTGATGGGCAGCTTCGGGGAACGCTCCACCTTCCATCCAAGGTACATTCCAGAGCATTACACTGATCTCTGCTCAATGCAATGATATTTCATGCCAAGACAAGTCCTAAAGTACTGCCAAAACAAAACAGAGGCTCCTCAGGAGCCTGCCAGGGTAGATATAGTCTATCATCACAGCACACGGGGCCTTTCTGCCTGCACCGATCACTGCTCTCCACTGATGACATCTGAGCTGGCTCTCAGATCCAAAGCCGCATTACCGGGAACTGGGATACTTGGGCTCAGAGGGTTAACTAAGGACAGCTCTGCTTTCAGACACGAGTCCTGTGGGTTAAAAATCACATGCTCCTGCAGTTTGACATTGTCGACACATTCTGATCCAGGATGAGTTATGGGCACAGGTGAGGGGGAATGTTGTTGAGGACAAGGGATTGTCCTCCTACCTCCAACTTGGGTTGTGCAAGAACCCTGGAAGTCCCAGCTGGTGCTTGGCCATTGCTGCCATGGAATATGGCTGGGTCAGGTCCTCAGCGGCATCACCTTCACCCCAGCCGTTGCCAGCTCTGTCCCACATCCCTCCTTCTGGGACAGACCTAGCCTTGCTCTGGCCCCTGCTTCTTCACCTAAGTAAAATTCAGTTGTGCCAACAATGCTAAGAAGCCTCCACTGGCCTTGTGAGACAGAGAGTTTATTATGAGGCAACTTCAGTGAAAAACAGCTTTTCCTCTCAAACAGTAACCAGCCTCAGATTTACAGTCTTGGCCAGGTACAAGCCCATGCGGTCCAAGCAGTCTCTCCCCACATGGTTACTTACAGCAGTATGTATCTGGAATATCATGTACACAAAATAATATTGGTTTCCTTTTCATTTTCTGTAAGCACAACTGAAACACTGGTGTTCAAGCCAAAGGAAAGCCTTGTAAAACAAGACTTCTCATAAATGTCAGCCAGTTACTGCCATGGCAATAAATTGTCTTCTTACAAGAGGTTCCTCTGGTAAGTTATATTATACAAAATATTACTTCTCATAAGGTATGTTACTTGATGAGTGAGATTTTCTCTATGAACTCTGTTTATATTAAATGGCTTTCAGCTCAGTTGTAAAGATATGCAAGAGGCTTGCCATCTGAGGCCTCAGCAGAAGGGAACTGCAACATTTTGCCCTTTTCAGAATAAGAGAAAACCATTAAGTTTTCTATGCAGGGCTGTCCTTGAATGCCACACCAAACAGTGCCATGGCCAAAATGAGAGGTGAAAACTCAGAGGTGATAAGCTCTATGTCTACATCTCTTTAGGCCTCTTACTTTCAGGTATCTGCAACATCCCAAAGACAGTGAATGTGCGTTGATATTCTGATTTTATTATGACTATACCCAAGGCACAAAATAAAGCAGTGACTTGATCACAGAAGTAACATGTGATGGCAGAGGCAGCAACACAGTCTAGCTTTCCTGCACAATCACATTGTACTTGGTTGGTTATACCAAAGTGGAAACGAGAAAATAAAAAGTGAAAAGGGGAGAGGGAAAACTTTACAAAATGTTTGACTTTCTACTTTAGTGTTGCAGGAAAGGGCTTGCTTTCCATGTGGAACTTCTTTAGCTCTCCATAGTTCTCCAACCTGTAGTTTTACATCCTCATAGTGCTTTGGCTTCCTATTGAAATCCCCGATGTAAATAGCCAATATCATGGAGCATCAGAATAAAGTGAAGTGTTATTGAGAGAGAGAAGAGGCTGCATCACCACTGCATAGCCAGGACCCAGGACTGCAACCAATCCAGCCCCAGGGACCAGCATGGACCAAGGAGGAGCCTGTGGCTGTGGAATAGGAGGCTCCAAGTTTTGTCTGTGCTGTCACCTTGAAACTGATAGAGGCCATAATACACATTGCTGGAAATCCGCTATAGTATTTCCTTTTAGAGACAAGATGTCCAGTCATAGCGCTTTTCACTTCCCTTTGAAATAAAAAAAATGCTTTCCAGAGAAAAAAAGGGAATAAAAGACAGCCTTCCTACTTGATATAAGCTGAAACATGATGATTCTTCCCTCCCTCCCTTCTGGTTTATTATTCCACCAGGTGTCCGGAGCCCACACTATGTGCTTTTTTTCTGTCATCAGAGTAATACAAACTTGGCTAGTTTGTCAGAGCAAGAAATAGGAACATTTCAAGGCACAGTGAGAAGGAACTGATTTAGTACAGTCTGTCTCTGTGAAAGATGCTGCTTCTGGCACTTTGCAAATCTGATATTCTGCACTCTCTGCTGCACTGTGAGAAGGCTGTGGCAGGCTCTTGGTGGACAAATCAAGGAACCTCTACATTACTGGAAAAAGGAAATCAACACCAAAGCCCTACAGTTGTGAGTGTGGGAGCAGAAGGTCATGAAACAGGACCTCAGCTGCACCAGAGTTTTGATGAAGGGAGTCTATAACAAGTAAAACGAGGTTCTTCAGCTCCTGACGTTCTTGCACAGAGAAGGACATGGGGGAACTGAAAGCTAAGAAGCACAAAGACATGTTCTGCTCTTCACCATGGAAAATCATAATCCAAGCAAAGAGAGAAGAAGGGATGGGCAGAGCTATTAACAGAAGATAAGGACACTTGATGTGGGACGGCAGTGTAGGAGTTTGCTCCTAGTCACTTGAGTTCCTGGGCTTCACTGTGAGCTCGGTGAGTGACAATGGCTTCTTGTACCAACACAGGACACACAACTTCCCTCTGGAGGGCAATATTCAGCTACCCTAACTCCATAAAGTAAAAAGATGCACCCTGGGCAGACAGTTAATCCTGGGCATGCTAAATGGAGTTTCTCTCCTAGCAGACATGCCTATTTCTTTCCATTGATGGCCATGGGAATTTAACTTTTCACCACTTAACGTTTACACATTTAAAGTTATGGCATAAAATATGACTAAATGAGCTCCACAATCATACCTGCTTCTTGCTCATCTCGTGCTGCTTGGTTTTCTCATGTCCAAAGCTGGGCTTTAGTACTTGGACCAAGAGCACCCTCTGTACAGGAGCTAGGATGCTGTATCCACAATGACCCTGTTTATCCCCAAATTATTGATGCTTCTCATGAACTGCGAAGAGGAGGGACTGTGTTACAAATTCCTTAGTGCTAGCAGTTCATCCATATGGCAGAGCACTGCATATTTCATGTGTGAATATGGACCACATGCACTTAATGGGCCAGACTTATCACAAACTCAGATGGAAATCATGCACCAAAATACATAACAGATTTTTTCAAAACAGTTCAGTACGTCACATTCTTCTGAAAATCTGCTGCTTATTTTAGTGCCTACACATGCAACATGACTCCAGAGTGCTTGAAAAACTGAACGTGAGTGCTTTTAAAAAGTCATGTCATTTATGTGCATGGATATATAAAGACTGGGGATAATATATCTCCAATACACTAACACAGATGGTACTTATAAGGCATGTGTAGAGCTGAAAAAATGTGCTTGTGCGGCTGAGGTACTAGATTAGTGTTCAGGAGACCTGGACTGAAGAGTGATCATACACAAAACATGCTCTCTCTGCACCTTGGTTTCTGCACCTAGAAGATGGGCAGAAATGATGCTGACATCCTTTGCAAAATGCTATGAGATCCGTCGGTGGCGGCACAGGCTGCGCTATATACTCCTTCACTCTGAATATAGGACTGCTACAGAAAGGAAATACCTCTTGTGGATACTTGCTGGCTTTTCTGAATCTTAGCTGTTTTGTACAAAGAAAGCATGAAACATCAGATTTAAATCTCATTTGGAGGCTCCTATGCAAATATTTACATAGAGAGTTTCCTAGGAAAGACAGACTGACAGTTGCTTTGCAATCTTGTACAAATCATTCTAGTGATGTCTCTCCTCTCTATTTACCTTTGCCGTAACTCCAAACACTAGCTAGGAGCATCCTACAAACTGCCTGTGACACGGCCCGAAAATCCACACCATGCTCAGCTAATCCCTGGACGCAAGTCGTTTTGCCACTAAATTATCACTAACTGTCCGCAGGGCTGTTACGTCCAGCACAAACAGCAAAGATGACAGGAAGAAACGGCTCCAAAGGGAACCTTTCCCTTTCAAAATGAAAAAAATCCTCTTGGTGAAAGCGCCGTCATACTAAATAACTCAAAGGCACCAAAGGCAAATGCTATTTACAATGGCAGTTCTATAAATATCCATGGCACGTTTCATTAGCCAGTGTCTGCAGAAATAAAGAGGATGCAGTGTATTCTTCCATGACTCAGATCAGAAATTATAATTGGAGGGTGAATATTTCCTAAATAATTGCTGCATATATAGGAGGCAATTACTGTACTGAATACACAAAAATCTGTGCCATTTTGCCTGCTCTTTGGACAAATCCACTGAAAGGAGATAGAAAGCGATGACAGTCCTCCGATTAAAATAAACTATTAGATTAAACATGCTGCTCCCACTTGACCGCTTCTCACTGACTTCTTGTCCCGGCAGCTCTTAAGCTTGCAAGGCGACAGAGGCAAAAAGCAGTGTGTTTCTGTTTATTTTGTGCATGAAGCAGCACTTGGCTATACTGAATTGGGGCCAGCCTTGCAAATGGCTGTCTGTCACGGTGACCAGTCCTGTTTTCTTTGCTTGCTCATACCCATCTGTTGCTTCTTGTCTTACACTCATACACTAAGATCTTGGAGGACCGGATGATTTTTCTTTTTCATTCCACGTATTCATAGAGCATCTTCCCCAGTAGCTGGTTTTGAACAGCACATAATAAATAATACCAACAGTGGCTACGGTGAGGAAGAGGATGACTCTGCACACAGTGCTCAAAGAGTTTACCCAAGTGGCTGAGTCCTGCATGGGTATCTGGGGCCAGGAGCATGCAGAGGGACATCGCTAGAGCTAGCGCTGCTCTTAGTGGAAAGAAGGAGCGTATCCTTCACCCAGATGGCCAGGAAGCTGGCCAGGCTCTGCCCAGTGGACGTTGTCCCCCGTCTGTTAATTATTTTTGAAATCCTTTCTTTGTGACTCAGTGGGAACAAGCCCTGAAGAAAGAGAATGAGATGCTGATTGGTACAAATATGACTCACCCACCCCAGATATGGGACCATGCTGCAATCCCTGTTCTGGCATGTGCTTTGGCATAGTTTAAAGCACTGCTCATGCCTACTTGCTTTTCAGGCTCAAAGCCCCAGGCTCAGACATTTCCACTGCTTTTCCTCTTTGTCAGAAAGGGCCAACTTAAACAGGCTAACTTACACCTGAGCATCTGAGGATGAGGAGACAGTCATGAGGGACATGAGGCTGAGGGACTGCAGCACAATCATCTATGTTGTTTGAATATGGTCCTCATTTTTGTCTTTTATGTGAATTAATCTTTTCTGAAACAATATTGGAAAATTTGCTTTGTAATTCTTTTCAAGAGAGAGAAAAATTATTTTAATTTGATATAAGGCTCATGGCAATGTAGAAAGTATAAGTCTATAAGGCTCATGGCAATATAGGAATCATAGGTCTATACTGCCTATCTTATTTGCAAAGGTTAGGGACACAGCACATAACATGGTCTGAACTTTCTGAAATTAGACAGCACTAAAGTGCAAACAGTGGTCACTGTGATGCATAGGAACCCAATGAACTACACTTCTACCATTTATATTTGTGTATATGATCATTTCCCATTTGAAAGGCTGTTGATGTGGAGTGGGAAAAGTTAGTTGTAAGCCAGCTGACTTTTCCCTAGGAAGTATTGCCTGGCCATATTCTCAGGCATCTGCCATCATCCAGCAAGACCTCTGGAGGAGAAATGACATGTTAAATTTCCAAAGAAATAGAAAAATCCTTCTTGGGAAGGGAGCTTGGTGGCAACTTACACTTTGGAGCCAAAAGCATGGACTCAGCAGAGACCTTGCAAAGTGGATAGTGGAGATGCAAAGAGAAGCAGCAGGGCAATAGCTGATAGCTAGATACCAGGTTCTAATGCAACATGGCTTTATGTGAGAGAGTGCAGAAGCTCTGTGAAATACATGCACAGTAAATAGCGGAAGGTCCCCCCCCAAAATGCTGAAGATTACATAACATTTCCTACAGGCTTTGTAGGTCCAGTCGAACATGTCACATGCAAGGCCTTTGGCTTCCCCTGTGAGTCGCCTTATCCCAGCCCTTGAAAAACCAATGATGTCCTTATTCCACAGATTAGAGGAAGGAGGTGAAATTGCTGAAACCACAGTTACATGCACAGCTCTGCTATCCTGCAGGAAGGGAGTGCTGCTGCCGTTTTGAGGAGCTTGATGGTGCTCAATGGGAAATCTGCACAACAGGACATGTTGCAAAGGGGCAGCAGCAAGCGTTGCAGTCGCTTCTGCAAGCAATTGCTGCCAGAAAGAGAGGAGAAAACAGCTTAAATACTTAGAAAGCAAGAGTCCTCCTCGAGAAGTGAAGCAGACACAGCAGGGTGGACTTCGCAAGAGGAAAAGATCTGTGTCGTGTGTATGTATCACCTGCCTCCATGTCCGCCAAGGCGGAAGCACCCTGTGAAAGACACGGCCTTGCCATTGTGTGAATGCAGATGGAGGAATGATGGGATAAATGTTAAGGAGAGCTAAAAGCTGAGTGACCTGGCAATTTCCCGGTTTTGTCTTGAGGGCTGACAAAAGAATTCCTGGCCTGCTGAAGGGATCTTCGCTTCCTGAGAGCTAAAAGCAACATTTTCCAGCCTTACTCAGGCTCCCAAATCACCCAGAAACATCTGCACAGGTTATTTCTCACGCTTTCTATAAACAGCAATCAGCAAAAATGCTCTGATTCAGCAAAGCACATAGCTATGTACATAAATCCCTTTTATTTCAGTGTGACATAAGCAAGCATTTAAAGTGGCTTACTGTTTCAGAGCTGAAATGAAAAACCGTCTCCTACGATCTGTAAGTCCATTTACAATATCAAGCAATAACTCTCAGGCGAACTTTAAAGCTGAGAACACCACATCTTAACCTCAAAACACTTGGTACTTGAGCATGTAGTTAGAATTAAATCTAATTCCAACGCCGCATTTTAAACCAACCATGGTATTACCCAACAGACTTCTAAATCATTACTCCGAGAATGGTTGGCCTCAGAGGCCTAATTTCAGTAATATCCTGAGATAAGAAAGTTCTTTCCTGAGCAGGCTGGTTTCCTCACTAGAAGCAAGGTTGTGTTGTTTTATGTCACGTATTGTTTTCTTTCTTAAAAATAATACAGATCTAAATCTTTTCAAATACACAGGAAACCAGAACGTCTCAGACCCTTTCTTCCTTTTGATGTTGATTCAGAAGAAGAGGGCATTCCCAATGCATGTTGAATTCTTTTTTCTCCCACATAGCTCTTTGCATTCCCTTTCTTGACTATAAAAAAGTAGTTGTAAGTTTAAAAACGTATCCGCTTCCAGGCAGTGTCACTCACTATTTGTAAAGCAGGAGTGTAGAGTGTAGAGAGTCTGGCAGCTTTAAGACATTTGGTCATAGCATCCTCTGTGCTCTTGAGCTGAGACTGACCCTAAGGAGGTGACTCAGTTTTCAATACATGTTTTTTCACTCTAGAAGATTCACTGGCCACAGATCTAAGTCTTGCGGATTGGCACTTGGGAAAACTGTGCCGCTCCTGTCTTGATAAACCTCGACTTGGCTGGTCAGTAAGGCAGGCGGTTAAATATGGACACCAGCTTCAGTGTAATCTTTCAGGTTAAGAAGGTGCTAGAACCCTTAAACCCTTAAAACCTTGCTTCAAAGTGTGATCCTGCAGCTCTCGGCTCCTGTTTGGCCCAGGAAGTGTGTGTTGCTCCTACCGCCCATCTGCACGTGCCGTGTGCTGACCGTGCCTGGCGATGGGCAAGTGCCACGTGTGGAATAACTAATAAATAATGGTTTGATCGGGGCGGCCCAGCTGCTCAGGGCTGTATCTGGCAGCACGTTTGGCCAGTGCTTTTGCACAGATGAGTTTCAAATGAGTCAAGTGACAGGCTTTCCGTCCTCTCCCGTGGGACTTGCCTGTGCTGCCTAATAGAGCTAATAGATCAGCTCCTGCCGGGAGCCAACTGCATGTCCTGGTAACAGGGAGAGCTGCCGCTCCGCTCCTGCCTGCTGCACGTGACTCCTTACGGTGAGGACACTGAGTGGTTTACACCAAGCCTTGAGGAGCATCTTGAGGTGCCGTGTGCTGAAACTCCTTTGCTGCAAGCTTTCAGATTAAATTCCAAGATAGCTTGCGTTGCATGTGAACGCCTCCTGAGCTAACTACGGCCAGCTAACCTATGTGAAGAACTTTATTTTGTGACTTTTTTTTCCCTCAAGGGAAAACTTATCCTCTAGATCATAAGCCCTTTAGGGCAAGGACTGATGTTTCATTCCACGTTGGTACAGTATATCTAATGACTGTGATCCATTATTTGGCTTACAAGTCCCTAATGTGGTCCGGAGAAATAAATATCCACAGTAATAATAAAGTGGGATACTGAGAGGAAAAGAGGATGAAGAATCTCCTGTATATTTGCACAAGCACAAGTAGTATGGTCCTGGGACAGGTGCTTAAACACTTTTTGAACATAATGGTGTTTTCACCAAAACTGCAATTTGGGAGAGGTCTCACGTCCCTTGGAAAGAGCTCCATATTCACTCTGCTTGCTTTGTGCAAAAGACATTGTGTGGTTTAAGGCAAAAGGATCTAAATTATCTACCAAGGGTCCCCTTTAATCATAATGAACTGTACAACCTTGTATAAGTTGCATCGGCCTCTCTGGGGGGACTCGTGGTCACCTTCTGGTTCAATCCCTACTTATATACTGCAGCTAGCATCATGAGTCATCGTCATGATAAAGACCATGTGGAACTAAAGTACATAGTATTTATTTATTTTTTCTAAAGATGTTAGAAAGTCTGTTACTCTCTCCTACGTCTGACTTTTAATTTCTTGTAAGTATACATAAAAAATAATTTTTTATACACTTTCACACTTCAAACATGGCATATTTTCAATGAACTGTTCCAGACATCACTCCTTTGTGCATGTAGACAGGGTGGTAATTACATTAGAAGATCCATGCCTTCTGGGAAAACATTTGCAAGAGGTTTAGTTTAGTTATAGGGGAGGATAGGATGATTTATTTGCTACCGAAGCTAGTATGGTTTGCTGGAGAAAAAAAATCAATGTAAGTTCATAGGAAAATGACCATAGTGACCCAAGGCAGTAGAAGCAGTAGTATATGTGAATTATTTTTAAAGGGCAAATTAAGATTTAAGTCTCAAAGTATCCTTTTAGTGCTCATTGAGTCTATTGTACCTACTGTATCACTAAGAAGCAGAAGTGTAAGTTGTGATCACCTTGATCAATTGAGCCAAGTCATTGAGCTGTGCATCATTCACATATTCTTAACAGAGTGGGTCAATAGATTACATTGAACAGTGTTATATATGATACACAATAGAAAACACACTTGGAAAAGTCACTCTGTACATGAAAAAAATTAAAATGTTTCTTAGATTCTATCTTTTTGTATGTGCTTCCATGGATCTGTATATGCAAATGTTTTTTTCTTTTTCTTTTTGAATAACACAGTAAGAACTGATATTATTCTAGTGGAAATATATGACACTGGGATGTTTCCAGCTATTGCAAGTCAATGACTTTGACATACATCTCATGCTCAGGGCCAGGTCTTTGTCTGGTGCCCAGGCTGCAGCTGGGCAACTGCAGCAGTTGTACATGAACTATAGCAACTGATGGAGTTGGTGTACAGTGGCCACTGTCCTTATGATGGGGTTTCAAGGGAAGGACAAGATGATATGAAGACTACATTCAGATCTGAAGCAGCTGATTTATCCTCAGAGATACAGATATTTTTAGAAGCAAGCCCTGTCTGCAAAAGTCTGGCTTTACTATTTCCCTTCATTTTATTTGGGGACAAACTGCATGTTGAACTGAGTTACTGTAGGGCAGAGCCAAGTTGGGATGGTGCAGAGCCACGACTCCAAGACAGGGACATCTCGCATGGGCTTGGGGTCTGCATGCACACGACACCCCCAGAGGGTATCATATCTGCCCTCCCAGTGTCTGGATACCAATGCTGTTTACCTATGTGTCCGGTGAGGCAAAGGGACCAGAGCGAAGACTAGTGCCCCTATGGGATCAAGCACAACCTCTTGGACAGGCAGCCTGCATTTTTATACTTCCATTCATCTTCTGAGTAACTCCATGATTTTTGCATTTCCCACACTGGAAGTTCTTTGCCTGTTACAGCAGAGGGACTCCAGGGACTCAAGGCAAAAGCTAAAACTCAGTCCTCTCTGCGTCAAGGTTCTTCACAAAATAACAAATATGGACAGACTGTAACCGTGACAAACAGGGAATTGGGATAAATTGTTCTACCTGAGCACCTTCAATGACTGCATCACCAGCTCATCCAGGCTGCAAAGCTTCCCAAGGAGCACAAACCACTTCAGACAGTACTTTTTGCCTCTTTTCTGGTCTTCAGATAAGTTCCACACTGCAAGAGGCTGTGGAAGAAGCCTTGACAATTTGTTATTTTCCAGTGGGCTTCAACGTGGTGGCTTGTGTGTGTGCGCAAAGCAGGCCTTGTATCTGGTTACAAGTCACCTAAACCATCCATGTCTTCTTGAGCGCCCATTTCACTGGGAGATGATGGCTTCCAGTGGCTCCGGCAGTATACAAACACACGCATGTCAGCCGTGTATTGTGATAGCAATCACCTTTGCAAAACCCTCACTGGAGACATCTAGGAGAGATCCCATTTGTACAGATCAAGGACAAAACAGACTTTTAAACGTGCAAAGATCTCGAGCCATGTTCCCCTTTCTAGGATAGAAGCAAAGTTTCAGCTTCAGATTTTGTGCTGACTTTAGGGCTGCTTACTTGACACAGCAGTTTTTCATTGCTGGCTTGTCCTACATAAACACACTCTGAAAGCAGTGGGGTCAGGTCTATTGCTGCTCCGCTATCTGCAAAGCAGTTCCTGGTGGGAGCTGGTGTGAAATACTTCAGCTTGGAGAGACGGGATGCCAGCAGTGTTGCAGTGTGTGTGTGGTACAGCTGCTGCCGTGGTAGAAGCCAAGCGGTCAGGAAATCCAAACAAGATTGGATTTATTTTGATTGGGAGATCTAGGGACTTCTAAGAAGCAAAAATCTAAACACAGAATCTAAGCCTTGCAGATTGGCAAGCACCACAGTCATTGTCAAAATGTTACATATTGCATGTGGACCTGTATTACAAAGGACTTCTGCAGGCCGGAATGGTTCAGAATAGTGAATGTCAAGCTCTTTTTGGTTTGCAGCTTTCTAGAAGATTTTCAGTAGATTCTTTCACAGTGAATTTAAATAAAAAGGATCAACTCATCTCCCTTTTTGTAGCTTCAAGGACTTTTCTGAAGATTGCTAGACTAAGTCACACCACATCCTACCAATGCAGACAAAGGATGAAAAGGACATTTTGCTACCCACTAGTCTTGTTTTCTTTAGGGTAGGACACAGCAACTCTTCAACACTATGTGGAAATATCTCAGAACAACTCAGAACAAAAGGAGAAGGAAGTAGTATTTGATAGAAAAGAAAGCTGGGGGAACTATAAGCAAGAGAAGCATTGTCTGCTCTGGAATTTGGACTCTCCTACTCCTAGAGTTTCCTTTGTGCTTTAAGGCTGAGCTGCCACCCCATGGAGAAGCACCCAGGGTAAGAGTACCTGGCATAGTGCACAAGGCTGCAGAGGGATATAGCACAGCCACGGAGCTGCAATACACTGGGAAGAGGAAGGTACAACATGCTCTTCTTGTGCTTATTTTGACAGGCAGCCTATTGGAGCCAGATGTAGGCAAAGAACAGCCTTCAGGCTCCTTTTGACCCATGAGTAGGTGTATTGCAAAGGTAACCTGGAAAAGAGGGTTGCAGGATCCGAACCCAAGTTTTTGCTATTCATCAGCATAAATGCTCCCAGAAGCTCAGAGCTGATCAAACTATCTGCTGGAGCCTCTTCTCTGTATCAGATAAGAGAGGAAGCCACTAAAGGTCATTTTTGGTCCTGGGACTCATCTCCAGAGCAGAAGACAGTGACTCAAACTCTTTGTGCAGCCACAAGAGATCATTTGTGGCTTTCTATGAAATGGGAGAGACTGAGATTTACAGGAGGGTCGAGGATTAAGTTGTTAAAAGTCTGGGATAATGAGAAATATCAAGGGATGTTATCAGTTGCAGCGGTCCCCAAAGCCATGTTAAGCAACCCACTGCTGATTTAAGGAACCATGTTGCCTAAGAGAGGCTAGGGTAAACTGGGGTTTGGAGCTATCACCTGCTCTTATGTCCACCCTGGAGCACTACCTCCTGCCAGCTCCCCAAGAGATGGGGCATTTGTGTGATGGCTTCCAGCTAGATGGAGATTTTGGGTGCAGCCTCAGAGAAACAGGAAAGTTGCCAAGCTCAAGCCTCTTTTGTTTCATGTGGAAGCCTGATGGTACTGATGGTTCCCAAGAAATAAGCCTGAGTAGGGCTGTATGTCTGTCTTTCCTTATCCCAGTGATCCAGCCTGTGCTTAGCTTGTGAGAAGTGGGTCATGCAGTGCCTTACTACATCTTCAAAGAACACTGCTGAGCCCCAGCCCCAAATCTTATTCGTGTTGGATCAATATATTCCTTTTATACCTTTCCTGTGTGTTTCACATTTCTTATAATCCATAACCCTTCCTCCTCATTTGTAGTACCACTAGATTTGGCCCCTGGGGCTTCTGTGACTCCCTGGCCCCTTTCAGATCCTGCCTGATGTAGCTTGCTTTTTCTCTAACTCATATTATGCAGTTTTACCTTTTCTTTGCTGTCTGTTAAGCTGCATTTAGACCTTCTGCTGTTACTCAAACAGTAAGCAACAACAGCAACAAAGGGGATTTGTATGGTTGCAACTGCCTGCGGTAGCATGAGACCAGACTCTGTGACTTGGGAAGCCTTTCCCAGGCTTATGTCCCTTCTCAAAATGTCCAGCCCATCAACTGAAGCTATTTGTTGAACAGTTTCAGGTGATTTCATGGAAAGATCCTCTCTGCAGCAAGCGAAACTGCATTGCTGTATTGCCCTGAATGACTCGGTGCTGTGACCATGGGTGATGCTGACTTGCACCTTTCATGCAACAATCAATTCAGAACACAAGGAAAGGACCACCAGAAACCATCTACCTGGAAAAATGGGGGTATGTTGGCCCCAATGGGCTATGAGTAGCTCACTAGTTTATCTCTGCTCAAAGAATGGCAGGAAGCACATATTTTATAGCACAGGTACCTAAAATAAAATGGCCAAACCACAAACCTGCCTAAAAACGAAAGGCATATTTTATACTTGCAGAAGTCCAACTCCTGTACCCTGCTGGAGCACTTACCTCCACTATGGGAAGTGACAAGGGCTCTTTGCAGAGCAAGGGATGACTGATGCCAATTCCTGCTCCCCCAAAATGAAAAAAACAATGTCTGCTTAGCTACCTATGACTCCCACCACAGCATCCTCTGCGTGGGTCATCCTTATGCAGCCCCCCATGCCAGCAGCAGAAATGGCACCATGAGCAGCTCTTCCTCCAGCAGCACGTGCCGAGTCCCCACTTGGCACCCACCACTGGTGGCCCTGGGAAAATGGCACTGAGCATGGGAGCTCAGGGCCACCAAAGCCCAGTTGCAGAGGACACGGTGCTGCAGCCCGCTGAAGGGCGATGCGCAAAACCCAACTTCAAAGACTTTCTTGGCCCGGCAACCTTTGCAATTTTAAAATTAGCACAGACGCATACAGAAACAGAGCTGCTGTGATTTGGATACAACAAATCCCACAAATGACTCCAGTGTCACTTGTGGGCCCTCTGCCATTGCTGCAAGGAGCAAGGACATTAATCTGCAAGTTTTAGCACCATCAGGATCTCTTTGGCAGTTCCAAGCAGGAAAAATGGTAGGGGTGCCCAAGCTGGTGATTGCCACGCACGGAAGGGGTGAGAGACTCGTTGGATCCTGTGGAGACCCATCTAATGGGAGCAAGAGTCTTGGGGCACCCAGTTGGCATGGGGCTGAGCAGCGCTAGAGACCTAAGGCCATGGGGAAGCCCAGCTCAGCGGCGCCAGCGAAGTACGACGCGCAGGTAGAGGCACCACACCCCCCTTCCCGCAGAAAAGGCTGAGCTGGCCGGATGTTTTGTTCAGGGCGGTTTAAAATCCCAAACCCAGCCGAAAAGCTGGCACTTCGGCTTTCCCTGCGACCTGCCTCATCGGGGAGAGATTTGCTAGATCACTCACGCGTCTGCGTGCGCGTTGCTAAACCGCTGCCAGCGCTATTATTAGAAACGATTGTGTCTCCTGGAAATTTTACATCGAGCCTTGAAACAACTTTCCGCGTGCCCTCCCCAGCAGTGAGCAAGCTGACAAAGCAGCCGCGACACGGTCCTCGCGCGGAGCCGGCCTGCGAGGCGTGCGGGCGCCCCGGACGGGCACAGCCACAGAGCTCTTCATTTGTCTTCCCTAGACCTGGATCCGGAGCAACTTTTCTCCCTCGATTTAGGAAAAGGTGCATAAAGGCAAGGGAAAAATAGCCCAGGGGGGCTTTACACTTCCCGAAGCACCCCCCCCCCCCGCCCCAGCTCTGCATTAAACTTGCTGCAGCCATTTGGAAAGGCAAGGAACAGTCCATCTTACAGCCGGTGGGGACGAGCATCCGTATGGGGTGGGGGGAAATCGCCCCGGCAGCCCTGCTCCCAGCACCCTCTCCTCCCCTCCGAGGACAAAAAAAATCAGCCAGCGAGCTCCTCTCTTTCCCTCACCCACCGAATTCTTTTTTTTTTTTTCTTTTTTCCTTTTTTTTTGAAAGGGCGAGGAAATCAAAGCGGGAGGAGGCGGCTGCCCGCATTTCTCTCCGCGTGAGATAAATGGAGGGAGGGGGCGTGGAGCAACTTGCCCCCTGCGGCTGGCCTGTCGCGCGCGGGCTCGGCGGAGCCCCCGGCCCGCGCGGCCCGCCTGGCTGCCCCGCTGCAGACAAAGACCCCCGTTACCTTCTCCCGTCCCTCGGCGGCCCCGGCGGCCCTTCAGCTCCACACGCCGCCAAAGAGCATCCCGCTACCTCCGGCTGGCGCAGGCCTCGGCTCTACCGCACCGCATCCATGGCCCGCGCCGCCTCGGCGGGGGATCGCTGGGTGGCGGCCCCTTCCCCGGCCTCCCTCTGCATGTGCCTCCCGCCCGGGGCTCCCCGGCCTCGGCGGGGGGCCGCCGGGGACCGCCGCTCGCCGGCGGGCGGCCGAGCAGGGATGTCGCAGCCCTCCTTCCCCTTCCTCCTCTCCCCCGGCTCCCGTGCAGCCAGGACCGCGCCGCGGAGCTGAGAGGCTGGAGCCGGGGAGGGAGGAGGAGACGGAGGAGGAGGAAGGAGGAGGAAGGAGGGAGGAGGGCAGCGAGCGGCAGTCGGCGCTGGGTCATGTGAAACGCGTGAACCCGGCTCAGCCTGCCGACATCTGGACTCCCCCTCACCTCTGGAAGGAGGATGGAGGGATGGAAGGACGTCGGGATGGAGGGGGGCATCCCTCGCCACCCCCGTGCATGCACACCTTGAAATAACAACGCTGGCCAGCGGGAGAGGGGCGGAACTGCAGGGACGTGCCCAGCTCTCTCGGGCTTCCCGGCCGGCTGTGCCCTGGTGCTGCTGCTGAAGAGGCAGCCAAGCATCCCTGGGTGGGGAGGAAGAGGAGGGCAGCGAAGGCCCTGTAGGAGGCAGCACCAGCCCCTGCCAGGCTGCAGCTCAGGGGCAGAGAGGGGAGCATCTCTCCTTTCCAGGCCTGTTTCCTCCTTGCCCTCGGTTTGCAGAAGTTTAGCTGGGCAAGGAGAGAGATGCAGCAGCCACTCCTCAAGGGGAAAGGAGCTTGTGCTGGTACAAAGGAGCCCAGGCTGGTGGGGGAAGTCACACAGGAATATAGAGACTTTATAGACCAGTGGTAGCACTGGTGCAAAGATATTGGCGTTCAATCATCAGATAAGTCAAAAAGGACGATGTGAATGAGCCTCCAGGTAAGCAAAACATGTTGGTGCATTGGTAAATAGGTACAGCATGAAGTGTCCATGCCACGATGCTGTGAGCGCTGACTTGCTGTGGGGCTGCTTTGCCTCCTGGTCGTTATTCTTCTTCAGGATTGAGTAAAACTGCTGAGCAGTTGCTGTTGTGCCATGTTCTGGCACAGGCTGGCCAGGAGAGGTCTGCTTGGGGATATATGGATATGTAGAAAATAGGAAGTTGTTTTTGCACTGTAGGAAGATGCATGGAGCTGGGGAATGGGCTGGAGGTTTGGTTTCACCTGTTTTTTTTCTGGGTTTGGTCAGCTATTAGACTGACCACCAAGGCAATGGCTCTGCCTCCACGCCTCTGCACCCCTCCACACTGGGTGATGCTGCAAGCCTTGTGCTCCCCGTCTGCAACGTGCTTTTGGGTAAGGGGATTGAAACCCAACCTCAGAGAGTAACTGTCTTTAAGGGCATTGACATTATAAAATGGTGCTGCCTACACAGCCACAGACAGGCTTACTCTTTCAACTCTCCCTCCCCAAAGCCACTCGTGGCTTTAGTTAAGGAGCCAAATATAGAGGCAGCTCCAGCCTTTGGTTCTCAGCATGGAGAGCAGCTAAAAGGAAGCAACTGAGATGGCCAAACTCTCCTGTAGAGGTGATCCTAGGATCAGGACATGGTGACAAGAGACAAAGAACAGAGAGGTGGCTTTAGCAGCCCACTAAGTGGGTTTCAGCCCTGCCCCAGTGAAAGGAGAAGGACCGTGGCCACATCGCCAAGTGAGGGCAAAGCTACAGCCTGGTGGAATTTTCTGGGTACATCTAATCCGGGTCAAGATCAGGCTGCTGAACGACCCAGAAGCGGCAAAACAGTCCCCAGTGGGGTGGTACCTACATGTATGGCCAGGAGCCAGTGGTGACCTCATGCAAGTGGAGACCTCACCAAGACATGAACAGGGAAGGCTGATGTATAGCAGTTTCACAAGCGGGTACAAACACTGTTGTTATGTATTGTCAGCACCTGAACTTCTGGAAGGACAAGAGACTTTTGCTCCAGGATAGGTGGAGGGGGCAGGTTTAGCTCAGTTGGTTAGAACGTGGTGCTGCTAATGCCGAGGTCGTGGCTTCAATCCCCATTACAGGACTATGCTGAGGGCTGGACTAGATGATCTCTAGAGGTCCCTTCTAACCTTACCACTCTATGATTCTGTGATTAGGGTGTTAAGATGGCTGCATGTGCTGCCAGCCCTTGTGATCTGCTTGCTCAGCAGTAGGAGACTCCACTGGGATGGTCCCCTTTGCAACTGGAGCTGGCATTTTCATTTTAAACAACAGAGCACAAATGTCAGAGCATCCTAGAATTTTAAACTCATAATTTCAGGGAAGGGTAAAACTTAAAATTGCATCCTAAATTCTGCCTTGCTGTTCTCCTTCAGCTGTGGTCAGCACAAACCTCGAGCAGGTTTTGCCACTTTCGGTGGTGGTTGTAAAATGTAAGTAAGTCCAGAAAATAGTCTGGGTAATTTTTCAGTCTGAATCCCAGTGGAAGCTCAGCTTGGGTCCTCAACTCTGGCCAGGATCAGTGAGTAAAAATCATGTTCCCAGGCTGTTTTTAACTAAAATAGAAAGCAAAGCTGCTTCAGAAGTACATTCACCATGCAGGTGTCTGCCTCTGCTTGTTGTAATACAGGAATATGCCAAGGCAATGGCCTTTGCTCTTGGGCTAGGAATATCCTTCAATTAGCAAAGCCCCAAAGCAATTTTCCCCACCCATCTCTATATGGCACACATGTCCTTTGAGGTAATTTGTCCTTTCCTGCCAGGATCTGCCTCAAAATCCAGAGCAGAGCCAGGGTGTGGTGCAGCATTGCTCAGCTGGTGATACAACAGCCCGTTTGTTGTGTTAAAGAAACAGCAACAGAGATTGGAGGACTCTAATCAGAAAGTAATTTGTTTCATGCATAGTAGAAAAACTGGAAAGCAAAGTTCACCCTGCCTGGAATTGTAATTTTCAGCTTTCAGCGCAGATGTGGGGAGCTTCATTAGACTTGGCTCTAAACACAAGCTCCCAGCAACAGTCCAGCCTCTCCCTTCTGCATAAAGCTTGGACAAGTACGCATAGGCTTTGGACAAGTCTGGGGACAAAAAGAAGGCATCGTTTCTCATGCTCTCCCAGTGTTATGGTGGGATTGTCTGCTGGAGGTGGCCAAAGAGAACCCATCACTGTATGATCCTAGTGTTATCCTCTAATACCTTTGGAAGGTGGGTTGGCACTATTGACTTATGTTACAGAGAATGACCTGAGTTACAGACCAATTAACTTCTGTGTGTCATGTCAGGAAAGCAGTCCAAGGCGCAAGTGGGTGGGGAGCCCCTTGGTTCCCCAAGTGCAATGGCTCAGCACCTCTGCAGCCTTTGAGCCACCTCAAGCATCTCAGATCCCTGGTAATAGTGTAATAGCCATTCCTACCCATCTAGGACCAGATTCAGGAAGGTTCCCCAAAAGGAAGACTAATATGGGCTACAAAGTAGCTACAAAGTACAAAGGCTTAAAACTTCCTGCAAAGGTGGGAGATATTTCTGTCACATTTCCTGAAACCTTGCTTTCATGATGCAGCATTTCTGATAAAAATAAATTTCTGGTCTGTATGGAGATGATGTCCTCTGGGTACATGATGGAGCTAATGGAGGATTGAGAAATGAGAGCTATTTCTTATAACACGGGAAGATAGCTGAGAATTGTCCCTGCCTGGGTTGATCAAGAAAGCTCAGCTAGAGATTTCAGTCCTTCCAAAACTGGACAAGGAGCTTGTCCTCTTTGGTTCACAGCACATTTCCTTCCTAGAATCACTCCAGCCAGCTCTGTATCAATTCCCTGGTGGCAAGGCAGTACCCAGAGCTGCAGACAGAAGAAAGATCTGTGGAGATACAGACCAGCAGTTTCAGATCTTTTACTTGGGGCCTTACAAGTAGAGAGGAACAGAGGCTCTCAGAGTAGATGGAGACCTCAAGAAGAAAACCTCGTCACTACGAAAGCCTCCATGGGGAAGAGCATGCTTTTGGGATCAGTATCCTTTTTCCAGGCTTCATGCACCCTCTCTTGGGTAAATAATGAACCAGGGACAGTAGAGGAAGTTAAATGGACAGCTAGATGAACAGTAACAACAGTTTCTGCTTGTGTGGCAACCCTTGCAAAGTTCCGCTGTCTCAGTTAACCAAACCCTGCAGTACTCTCCAGAGTCTGAGGAGTGCTGCTAGCCTTGTTTCACAGATGGAAAAACATTTGTAAGTGGTAAATAACACTGAGTGGCATTTGATGATATGAAATAAAGATAATAAAGCTGGGGCACAACCCTGTGGGGTACATTTACCTTGCTGTGACTGCAGTGGTGTGACCAAATATGGAATACCTTGAGATGGCTGTTAGGATGCCAGTAGCCACAAGGCCACCAAGGCTGGGATCAATAGCCCAAGGAGGATGCCAAAGTCCAAAGAAGTTTTGCAGTGTGCACAGGCTGGCTCACCTAAAGTGCTGCTGATGCACCCAGTGACTAGTTTAAGCATGCAGAAGGACAGCTGCACTGCAGTACAGAGACAACACTTTGTGCCATCCTGAGCTTGCTATCCCCTTCATCCTCTTCCAGACACACACACTGCAGTTCACATTTCCTCAACAGCATCGTTTTAGGAAAAAAAAAAACACTCACCTCATGCACATTCCTCTCTAAATGTCCTAATTATAATTCAGCAATGGTAGCAAGAGTACTTTACTCAAGGAGCTTCTGTAATTTCACAAGGTCTCTGAGGTTGTCAATACCCAAACAATACGCCTGAGCAAGAAACATTTAGTCTGGCCGCAGCAGAGCTGTTGTCATTGCAATGATTAGAAGCAGGCGATAGCTGCTCTTCTTCCAAGCTAGTTTGCATCATGGCAAGACTCAAAAAGAGAATAGTAACCCAAATATTTAATTTAAACATACACAGAGGTAAGCCTCTAGCAGCCTGATTCCTAGGCTCCAAAATAACAACACCGATTCCTTTTTATTGCTTCTTGATAACAAAGCGAGGAAGAAACACAATGGCCTTGTGCTGGAGAAATACTGTTGACAATTCACTTCCATTCTTGTTAGCAAGGATTAAAGTATCAAAATACTTTACAAGAAATGGGATTGTGGGTGCCATCAAAATGTGTGAGCTCTTACGTGAACACTCCCAGTGTTTTCAGAAAAGCTTAATGAATATTGTCTCCCTAGAAATGCATTAATTAGCACTAACGTTTTGGAGGAGATGTCATGTCATGCAATAATATTCACACTTATATAATGATTTTCATCCTTAAGGGGTGCAGCACTTTGCAGAATTCAATGTCATTCCCCCGTATGGTGCATCTGAGATCCATGGAAGGTGAGGGAAATGTTTTCAAGAAATACTTACAATATGCTAAAGATATCTAACTGCCTTACTCCCTGTGGGAGGTTTTTGAGGGCTTAACTCTTATTGATTACACAACTCCTAAGTCATTATTTTTGAGGGGCAGCAAAAGATTAAAAAACACCCCAAACTTAAAAAGTAACATGGATCTAGGTGACTTAGGAACTGAATCTCATTTTGAGAGATAAAATCTGTTAGGTACATGAATTTACTGTAAATCAATGCAGCTGACTTACTCTCACTATGACAACTATCAGCCAGCCCTAGAAAAAGAAGTGTCAAGTTAGCCTTTGGGTTAACGCATGCAGTTCCTCTGAAATTAATGGTATAGCAAGGTCTGGTCTGATAATGACCTCTGATGTAGGTTACTCAGAGTAGCAGCACACTATGTGCGATGACAGTGCAAATGTCCCTCACTTCTGTTCTGTTGAGACAACCTGTATCCTCCATGCATTAACTGTGCCCCCATGCTGGGAAGTAGGAGCTGGACTGATGCAACCCATTCAGCTCCCCCCAACCACCAAACTACTTTCACCCCCTTCCACCTACTGTTAGCATCTCTCGCAGTGTCAGCAAGAGAAGATGAAGTACACCACTAACAAACC
Source organism: Rhea pennata (assembly GCF_028389875.1). Taxonomy (NCBI): domain Eukaryota; kingdom Metazoa; phylum Chordata; class Aves; order Rheiformes; family Rheidae; genus Rhea; species Rhea pennata. The sequence goes on from NC_084663.1 coordinate 7,891,882, forward strand.
AGTCTCTATCATCTAATTTTTGTTCTGTAATAGATTAGGATGAATTGTCTTCTTGGGATTATTAAATGCTGAGAGCTTTGGAAGCAAGGTGGAAACCACAGGGATCTCATTCAAAAATGCAAAATGAGATCAAGTGTGAGCAGGACCTGACTCGTGTAATTGGATCTGAACAGGGTGACCTGTAAACAATTTAAAAGATAGAGTACATGAAATACCAAGTGTCATGATGCAGTACGTTCCCAACCGGGAATATCTCCAAATTTACTGTGTGAACCACAAGATGTTTCTAGCTAACCCTTCCACAGAAATGTTTCACTTTTGAGATGAGCCTTGGGTGTTATTTCCCATGCCATGCTTTCATTAGTTTTCAGGACAATTCCTTAAATAATTGGGGCACAAAAGGAGGAAGTGGGGGAATGAAATGAGCCTCCATGGCCTCTGATTAATTTTCACACAGACGCTACCTAAAAGATCTCAGAGAGCTGAAGAGGGAAGAAAGCAGACCTTGATGGTCCCAAAGAGCTGGTACAATAAATCCTCCATTCATTAGAAAGAAAGTGTATGCTGGCAGGATGCTGAGCTGTTACGCAAGCAAACGAAGCTGAGCTGGGCTGTCCATAACTCATGGTCTTTGGGAGGCAGCTAAGACGGACAGTGAGGACCAGCCAATTCCAGCTGCTCGGTCCTATTACGCGTGGGTTGGCAAATCCTGCTGGCTGCCTCTAGCTCCGGCCTGGGGCTGGCAGGGAGAGGGACACGCGCTGTTTGTAAGTCACCTGTGTCCCAGTTAGCTCCGCGTAATCCAGGCATCCAAGAGGCCAAACAAAGCAAGCAGCTGAAGTGTGCATAAGGGAATAAAGAAGATCTGGGTATGCAACTAGGCCACTGTTTCGGCCATTCTTGCTATTTCCAGAATACTGCCACTTTTAGCCACAAATGACCTAAAATGACCATAGCAGAACATTGCAGGAAAGGCTGGACATCATGCAGGCCTCTTCCATCACCAAACCTGGGATAAGGCCTTACAACAAGAAGGAAGAGCATGGCATTTTGGAGGAGAGTGGTGGGGGGGGGGGGCATGGAGAAAGACCTCCACATTCAGAAAAAAACCCATTTCCTTGGCCAAGAAGTCTGTTATGTTGGAGAAGACCTGGAGAGATACTCTCAGATCACTTAAGCAGTATCAGAAACAGTGGGCCACAACACAGAAAGAATTAATAGGCAGCTAATTAAAGGAAATCTGATTCCTTACCAACGAACGTAACTTACGCTGAAGAAATGCATAAAGACAAGAACCTGAGAATAAGGCTGAAGAAAACTCATAATATTTCTCCTCTCATCCCTGGGAATAAGTTTTCCATTCCTCTGATGCTGCCGTTAACCTGTGCTGGTGAAGCCTAGGAGCATTCTCGGATGATAAAAGGCAGGACAAGTAATTGTGAAGGAAATAAAATGAATCAGCTCAGAGCTCTGAGCCCAGAAAGGTTCCTTCTGTAAAGCACAATCTATGTGGCTGGCCAGGAGGGATCTACGTAGTGAGGTACTTTCTCCTGTACAGAAGAAGAAAGCAAACTCTTATTTTATTCTTATTATTTCACTCTTTTCTGTACTGAAGTGTTTTGCTTGCTGTCAAATACAAAGAATATTTTTGTAGTTGTAGACTGCCTTCTACTGAGGATCTCCAAATTTACACTACTGGGAAAAGCTTTATGTTTCAAAAGGTATATTCACACAAACAAAATCTATCTTTGGGGTTATATTTTGCAGAAAATCCTAAGAATGTTCCAAAATGGTATTGAAATTATTATTGACAGCTTTCGTTTTTCGTTTTTAAGTTCACATAGTCTTCTTATTGATATTTTTCACTATCTCTGTGAAGCAAGATCGTTGCCTAACTTGGATAGGAAAAAGGGAGTCATAGAGAGATCAGTTTACCTGAGTAAGACCCTATACCGAATTGGAGAGACAGATAAGAGAATAAATCTCAAGACCTGTGACACCGAAGCCTTGTGCTAACTCAAGATCACTCTTCTTCCCCCAGTTAACAAATCAGGGATTAACAAATGCTCCTCCATTTCTGCCAGCTTAATCTGTAATTTCTACTTTACACTTTGGTTTGCTTTGTTTTTTTAAGCTTTATGAGGCAATCCTTGCAAGTAGAGGAAGCAAACAGTAAATAAATCTCAGAGCAAGTAAACCCTCCTGTCATAAAATTCCAATGAACAGATCTTATTTACCAGAAAATATTTATCTGAACAATAATGTTTGCATTTAGGCCCAGTCAATTGCTTTAATAACAAACACCCAAATTACTTTTAATATGAAAACATTTAAAATGGGCTCAACATCTTCTAAATAAACACAGCAATAGTCATAACGGTGCTCTGCTAGAGCCAAAGGCTCAGTGTTACTTGATTTATTGTTTAACTTGAGTCTAATTGCTGCATATCTAACATCTCTGGGAGCGGGGGCTTCTATTACTTGTCTGAATACAATTTCCTTTTCATTACTGAAACACACTAGGAATGAAAACCTGCTCTCCTGATACCAAGTCCAGAGAAGTCACCACAGGACTATTAACTCTCGGCTATGGAGACTGAAGTGCTTGATTAATTCAGCCTATAAATGTGGCTCATTTGCCCTCCAGTATGTCAGTATGTACTGGCCAGATTTCATAGATCCCATGACTTGCATGAGTTTCTCCATGCAATATTTCTGTAAAGTCTAGCTGCATTTGCACAGGGGTCCAGAGATGCAGGGATCAGCTCCCAAAAGGGAAGGAGACCCTAAAAGTGGCTCATTGATGGGACTTAGCAGTTTTTTCTAGCTTTTGACTGATGGGACAGAGACTAGCTTTTGACTTTTGGGATGGGAGAGTTGGATTTCAAGTGCCTACTTTGAGGACTCACTATGTCTTTCAGATAATAGCTGTAAAAGGCCTTGCCATGGAGCTGCAACCCGTGGTGTCCCCGAAGCTGTGGGCATTAACACTGCCCTGGAGAATGCTCCTGGAGCTTGGGCTGGAGAACTGCATCTGCATCTTCTGCCTTCCCCCATCTCCCTCCCCAAGGAGTCTGAAATCCTTTAATGCAATGTGGAGTGGCTTCAGCTGGTGGGATTGAAAGCCAGCTGCCCTTCCCTGACCTGAGACAGCCATACTGGGAAGTAAGACAAATACTAGGTGGTAGGATAAATGGCAATGATGCTTCCCACACAGAAAAGAGGCAAGAACCTTGGCTTTATATCTCCTGTGTGAGGTCTCAGACCACTGAGCTCTGGTATTAGAAGGCACGGATGGGGAGCAGGATATGTTTTGGCTCTGAAGACTGATCAACTCCTCATGTCCTTGTGTGAAAACACTACCCGCTAGCTGCTATAATGGTAATTTCTGTTGTTGCAGTCTTTGGGCTATGGCAAATGAGATGCCTGTTTTTTTTTGGATGGGAAAGGGTGGGTTTGTGTGGGGGTGGAAGAGCTCTGAGGTCAAGTCTCTCCCACCCATTCCTCAATGCCTTTTTGCCTTGCACTATCCCGCTGGCCTCATTCATAACTTCAATCTGGTCATAATGCACTTCCCTGTCCCCGGGGTGGACTGTGAAGTGTAACTCATTAACTCCTGAGAGGTGAATATGTACTTTGCTCATAACTCATAGGTCAACACTTGCCAGGCTGATAATTTTACAGTGACTCCTTTTGCTTGTTTTTTAATTTATTTTTTTTATTTTACCAAAAGGGCAAATTATATTCAGATTAGCTAGGGCAGCATATTCCACTAGACAAATAAGATAAACAACAATTAAACTCAAGCTATAGAACAGATCAAGTATGACCAGCTTTTGACTCTGCAGAACTTTTTGGCTTTGCATATGTGTTACAATGACTGCAACATTTGTTTATAAGATTTTGAGTACATTTAAAACATTTTCAGATTAACTGTGTAGGAGGGGTTGTTATTAAAGCAATTGAAGAGGCTAAAATGCAAGCATTCTTGGTCAAATGGATTTTTTTCAGGCAAAACAAGTCTTTCCATGCTAGCTCTCATGGCAGACTGCATGGGAGAAAGTGAGGAAATAAAGCCCAAGTGCACTGTGGTCCCTGCTGTTTGAAATATCACTATGTAGCTGCAGGATAAAACTACACTGCACTTTTAAAATAGGTGCAAACATCTACCAGGAATCAGCTGCATAAATACATTAGCCCTTGTACATTCAAGGTGCAACCAAGGAAACTAGTGATAAAAGACTTCTCCATGCCTTATCTACAAATTGCTCAGAGCCACTGCTGCTGATGGAGAGTACATCACCACTGATGTCCTGCCGGGGCTGAGCTGATTCCAGCCCCACAGCCTCGCAGTGGGGTGAAGCAGCATGGGCTGCACAGTCCTCCTGGTGCATGAGCAAAATAGGCTGTGGTGGCTTGTGGGGTCATGCAACCTGAGGGATTTAGATTGGCCCCGCTGTGTCGTCTCAGAGGAGTAGTGATGTTATCTCACTGCTGTGGCTCAGGCTTCTGATTTGGGGAAATGCTAATTTTTCAGTCTTCAGGTTCCCAGACAAGCACTTCTCTCCCTCCTCCTCATTCCTGAGATGGCTTTCTTTCCGCAGCGACAGTGACCTTATGATCTGAAAACGCGGGGTTGCCAAATCTCATGATAGATGACGTTTTTCTGAAAACCTGTTCTTCTGGACTGTTTCCAGACGGCAAACGAAAAGAAAGCCCAACTCTATTCTTTTTATAAAATCTCATTATTTTAAGGCAGTCTTATTATTTTTGAGCCTTAGTACTCTTAAAAATGGAGCATTCTTTCCTTGTTAGAGTCAAGGGAGTAGTTTGACACATTGGTTTAAATATTTTACTGTTCAGTGAAGAATAGCTACATATGGAAGGCCCTATCTTAGAGTATGTTTTTTTTGTAAAACTCTATTTTATAATCCCAGCAATCAGTTTTCGTATAGTTTCACTGGTTCTTGTTACATGAGGGACCAATGTGCTTGGCAAGCTCAAAAAGTTCAGCTGCCAGCATCAAGTGAAGTGAGGACCAAAATTAATGGGAAATAAATGAGCAGGAAATGGACAAAGCCAAAAGTTAAAAGGTGACAGGAGCAACCCCTCTGCAGGAGGAAAAAAAATGTTAATTAATGCTTTTTCTCCAAAATTTGGCTTGGTAACACAGACAGAAAAGCTGACCTAGGTGGTCCCATCTCACAGGGCTTAGACAAAAGAAATTTGCCTTGTGCAGAAAGACCTGGAGAAAAAAGGCAGAAGTTTTTCCTGTCACAGGTGGAAGAATGAAGTAGAAGTGTGGAAACAAGTGCTGGAGGACAAAGATGGGTAGAAAACACGAAAAATGTTTCCTATAGCTTTGATCCTACAAAAACTGACATCAGTCGAAAGGGCAAGTGGCTAATGAGGGCCAACAGGGAGTTTGGTGTCGCTCGCAACATGACACACTGGCTGAGCTTAGGCTATTGTGTGTTTATTGAGTTTACAGTGTAAGTGGCTTTTTTACGGCGCTGGAACGGCTGCAACAACTTATTATGGCTGTAAAGCGCCATGCACGCTCTGCAGCCCAAAGTGGTCTAGCAGCTCATATAATTGCAACTTTAATAAATTAATGGGATCAGCCTGAGGACAGGACAGAGCGCTGTGGGGCGCGGTACTGTTCATGTTGAGGCCCCAGCAGACCAGCAGGACACAGGCACAGAGGAGGTGTTGTGTCCTACCAGTGTTACCACTCAGCCTGAAGAACAAGTCACATTTAATCAGAAACGTAGCCCAAGCATAGGTGAAAAACTTGAGTTTAGGCAATGCTCAGCTAGTACAGAGCTAGAGAGCAGAGGAGACAGGGGATACAGCCCCCACTGGGAACCCAGAAGGAGGATCCAGACCCAGGAACAAAGCATCTGCACAAGCATAATTTGAACTGAACTGGGAAAACCTCTTCCTCATTAATAAAATGTTGTTGCTATTGTCATTTTAAAATAATTGAGAATGGAAATGCTCCCGATGCATCCCAATACCCTATTGGTACGCAGGTCTTACTCTGAGTTATAATCACTGTTTTCCTCCTTTTCCCTTTTTATGGGTATTATTGTTATTGGAGTTATTGCTATACAAACACAGCCTCTTTCTAAGTTAAATGAAAGTTACAGTTTCACTCCTAGATGGCAGTATACATTATTACACAGGCTACCCTATAATCTTTGGTCATGTTGTAAGGTAAGGTAATTGATTCCCAAGTCACTAAAGCTAACTAACATGACTGTAAATCTAATGCTTGAGCAGTGTTTGCTAATAAAAAGTCAACATCTACAACGGTTACTACATTGCAATTACTGAGAAAATGATGATTTGCTCTAGACTTAAAGCAGGGAGTAATTGTAGCCTCTCTTGGGACCTTGAGTGTGATAATTGGTGGTGAACGGTGATTTTTTTTCCAGTGGTGATCACGTATGTTGCCTCTCTATGCATATTCCCTTAATCTAGCAGGATCATGATTCCTGGCACACACAACGCGCACAGAGCTCGGCTCAGCGCTTCAACTTGCATTGACCAAAATAAATAAATTAGCTAAGACAAGTGAACGGTTTCAGGTTGAGCTGCTGTAGGTCTTCGCAGCTTCGTTAAAGTCCAAGAATTCTGCTGATATACCCGATCGAAAACTGCCCCTTCCCGTTTGCAGCTCAGAAGTGGAGTCAGGCTCTGTTGCTGTCACTTGCAGAGCTACAGAACTCCTAAAACATGAAATAACCTGGCTGGCAACCTCGATTTAGCATGTTGAAAGCCCTTTAAGTGTTAAAGAGTAGTGAGGTAAGGAGGAATAAGGGAGGCACCGCATCCCAGCGGTCACCCTGTTTGCACATCTGGGTTAGGCCAGTGAAGCCACTGATGCCTAAATGAGTTTTTTTCGTGACCAACAGGGAGAGGTCAGTGCCACTGAAAACTCCTGTAGAGAAATGTGATGGCCTCTGAATTTCTGCCTCCTCCTTAGACAGGCTGCATGCTACCTAGAAATGCAATTTCTCATGTCACTAGCATTTCAGTTTCTAGGGATGTTTGTGAAGATTGTTGCATGCTTTGATACTTCTTAGCTTCCAAGCAATGTAGAGCATGTGCCCCAACCCTGACTGGCTCCTGAGGCCTGCAAGAGACCTTCTGGCATCGGGACCTGGCTGGTCTCTGGCCTGTTGGCTCTCCACAGCACCATGTCCAGTGAAGGGACATGTGAAAACACAAGCAGGACAGCAAGCAGTGCTTCTGGGCTCTAGCAAATCTCAAGACTGCAGACAGTTTTTACAGATAAAACTCAGATAGTATCCAGGACTGAAGAGAGTGGGAAAGACCTGATAACAGGTCAATCTGCTCATATCAACACAACTCTTTAGAGGAGTTGATTTCAATACCAGGTTTCTGAAAATCTTTTTTAGGGCTGTACAAAACATCCGGAGGGAAATCTGGAAGTCATTCCTTTCACGAAAGAAGAAATTCCTTTCACTACAATTTCTTTTTCCTGCTGATTTCCTCTCACAAAGAAACAAGCAAGCCCAAGCAAACAAACAAGGCAATCCATAGGAAATACCCCATTTCCCTCTCATCCTTTTATTCCCACTAAACAAAATACTTGAAGTGGTGCAGGGCTGAAGATGGCTTGCTGCTTGAAACAAGAAGAAATGAGAAGCTGCCACCCACTTTGATGCAAAATCATCTCTTTCGCTAAACTAGCAGAGATGACCAATTTCTGCATTATCAAGTGACCAGGGATAAAATTGCATAAATTGTGGTGAAGGACTGTAAATGTCATTTTTATATGCTTACTGGCAGAAATACTGAATAATAATAATAATAATGAAATGGTTAGAAAAAATCTTTCATTTAATCCTACATTTGAATCCTAATCAGTGTGCAAGTGAAACCCCAGCATCATCTTTACTGCTAGCACCACAGCTCGCTGTGCATGCTGCCTCCTCACGGACGCAGGCTCGCGTGGCGGCTGCTCTTCACTCTCAAAACAGTGGTGACTGAGGGTGAACGTTGCAAAATGACCCTAATTAGCAGAACTAGAAAAATGGTCTGGAGGAAAGGAAGAGAAAAAAGAAAAGCAAAAAAAAGGCCACGTGTAAGGGAATACCTTTTAAATGAGTCTGTTCAAGAGTGAGTGTGGTTACATTGCAGGTGAGGCCGTCTTGCTTGTTTGGCTGTTCATAAATCATCGTGTTAATGAGGTTATGAATAACTACGTGCATGCATATTGTAGGGTGCTTTCTTAACACTGAAAACAATGTAAATCTGTTGAAAAGAGGGTTCTAAAAATGAAAATTAGCAGTGGAGGTGCTTTGGGAATAGCAGGAAGAGAACAAAATTGGGTGCTGGGAGAGGCACCATCCCTCCAAGTCCCTTCATGGGTGACCAGGGTATTGCAAGGATCTTTTCTTGGACGCCAGCAGCGCCCATAGACCGACAGGCAAGCTTGTGTGGGAAACAAAAGAAGAAATTAAGCTCTGCATTTACCACCAGTTATCCTGCAATTGCCCGGGCATGCTCGGCATGGCAGTCTGTCCCTTGACCGGTCTACACTGCCGCACAGACCAGTGATCCCCCCCACCGTGAAACCAAGCAATTTACAGCCAAATCAATGCCCAGCTGGTGCATGTAGTGCGAAAGAGGGGCTGGGTGCTTACGGCGGGACCAAAATGTTAAATACCTCCATCATGCTCATTTATTTATGACTTCTTCAGCCTACAGTAACTACAAGCAGTAATTGGATTGTGCTTGGCATAGCAGGATGGATTTGCTACTTAATAATAAAACCAGGCCCTCTGTTGGTAATGGCATCCCTAGAAACGAGGAGATCTGATGAAAAATGCATTCATGGCACAATGCTAACTCTGAAAGCTCACGTGGCTCCCCGTGCAGAACAGGACCTCTGCCAGATGCAAATTTCCTACTGGCAATGGTTAAAACATACTCTTTGTGGTCTTCTGGGCCTTCGACAGAGTATTTACCAACTTTGGCAAGGCTGTTATTTAGCATTTTGACAAAGCACAGTGAACACAGCTTATTTTTCTGCAGCTCATGTTTTTGTGAAGGTCGTGGCTAACCCCCAGTACAATTTGTAGTGGCCTCCAGTTGCCTCTGAGTGCAAAGTGGCCTTTAGACTTAATTACAAAGCAGCACGATGGAGCCGGAATACCCCAAACCCCTTCTTCATCTGAAGCCAGGAGCACCTACAGCAACATAAATATCACAAATACAAATGTCTGCTGTGCAACCTTCTGTAGTAGGCGCTTATGTGGATGGGTCTGTTTTGCTGGTGTTGCTCCTTGCTTCTCATTGCCAGCTGGGCCTATCACAGGAGGCTGGTTAATTTTTGTGCCCTGCTGCTCCCTCCTTGAATCAAATACCCCGTCTCTAGTGGACTGCATTTCGTGAACCATGTGCAAGGGTGCCAGCCCACTCCTGAGGCATATATGTAACCATACAAGCCTTCCTCAGGTTCTACCTTTATAGAGTGGATGTGATGCACTTGCCCTGTGCTTCTGCCTTGCCTGACTCCCACCAAGCACAACCAACCTTAGTCACTTCCACCTGGCCCAGCCCTGGTGGGTTAGCCTTTGGAAGAACAAGGAGGAGCCATCAGTTACCTAACCATGGAGGTCACTAACAATTCTGCTTCAAGATGCCATTCTCTATTGAAGGATTACCTGACTTTAATATATAAGTAAGAAAAAGAGCCAAGGTCTTGAGGCCTGCATGCTAAAAAAGACAGGAGTATGATGGGAATGAGAAAATTGCCCACTTCATTGCCTGCTTGTCAGAAGTTTTTGCAGAAGCAGCAGGCACTGTGCCTGCTGCTGTGGGCAAGAGCAAAACTGCGTAAGCTCGCTGGCCTCAGAGACGCACAACGTTCACCTCCGTCCTCCTGGGCATGCAAAAACACTTGGAGCAGACTGAACTCCTCAATCATGTAGGACGGGACACATGCCTGCTGCCTTTACACTTGGCTGGATCCTCATTTTAAGCTGTGTAATATAACAAAATAAAAATACAGCCACTGTGTAGGTAATAATCCATGCTAAACTTGCTGCTGTGCTTGGTATTGCTGCTGCAGGATATAGAAGCCAAGAGGCAGAAGAGAGGCTGTCATAATCACTTTGCAAAAGCATAAGTGTAGAGAGCATTTGCAGTTCTCCTTCTATTATACATTTTTGAAAAGATTGTAATTGGCTTATGATCATAATTATATGATTATGATTTATTATTATCCATAGACAGCTAAGGGTAAAAAAGGGGTAAAAGCAAGAATCCTGATGAACTTGGTAGGTTTCGGTTCAGAATTCAGTTAGAGGAGGCCCAGATTTCCCAATGTCTAAGTACGCTGCCACAACTCATGCACAGCGTCATTTGGTGCCTGATGCTACCTTGGTGTGACCTGACCAGTAAGTTTGCAGCAGAACACCATTAGGTGCATACAGTGCAGTTCTCAGCTGAGCTCAAGTCAAGACTTGTGGTCACAGTGACCTTGAGCCACCTAATTATGGAGTGATGTGCCTGTAAATTATGAAGGCCAGCCACTGAGAAACCCATCACTTTTTTTCAAGTATTTGAATTGGCATCTTTTCCACTTGGACGTGGAACTCAACTTCTGGCACAGCAAGAAATGTCCTGACTTGGAAACCGCCTTCTCCTCCCTAAAACTGCATGGAGAATAAAATCAAAGTTTGCTGCAAAAAGCCTGGTAGTGAATTTCTTATTTTATATCACTTTCTGATACATACACACATACACGCATGCGCACGTGCGTGCACACACACACACACACACACGTTTATGTATCTATTTTAGCGTACAGTTGTTCCTCTAGTGATGCACATACCAGAGCCAGTGGACAACTGTGCTGAAGCTATCCTGCAGTACTTCTGCTAAGGGGGTCCCGAAGCTGCTACACACTATATACTATCGCAATTTAATCAGACCTTGCACATCCAAGATGCCTGGAATTGCTCAGCTGTAACAGATCATGTTTGGGGTGTTTGAAGCTGTGGGACTGCTCCTTCCCTGCCCTCTACATAGCTGAATAGAAGTGAGTAATGAAAAGCAGGCAGCGGTGTGGAAGAAGTCCTCCCTTTGTGTACCACATGAAGCTTGTAGTGCAGGCTGTTTGGGCACAAATGAGATGAAACAGCCACGCTGCTGGAGTTAGTTCAGGAGACAACTCAGCAGGAGACAAGGATTGGGCTCCTCCTACCCTGAAACTTTCTTTCCCCTCCCCTTACCGTGCCTGGGGGACTCCTAATCTCCTCCCAGGACTTTGGGACCATGTGCTGGGCCTTTTTGGTTCCCCTAGTGCTGCAGGGTCATCACTGAAGTCCCTCAGGATGATGCTGGCATCGGGAGCAGGATGTCCGGCCCACACTCCCCCTCGGTTACCCCTGAGGGAGCACAGCAGCAAT